>NC_134687.1:213167288-213493538 GCF_050947455.1 Rhinoderma darwinii | reverse complement strand
CAGGGACTGAGTTGCGGGTAGATTAGGGCTCACCTGTCCATCTCCCTACCCTGATTCATTACAATATGTGATTTAAAACAGGTTACTACTGGCTCAAGTGTGCCCCTAGAGGTCATGGTTCACAATAACAAGACTGTTGCATGTGATGTGTGAATTGTTCCTAATGGCAACCAACTGTATGCTACTGGGATGGATGACAATGGGATTACTGCTGCTATGTGTGAGTGGAGTATTGATAAACTTTACAGGTCTGAGAATGTGGTTGGGGTCAAATCAGAGTCAGCTGATTCCAGCAGCAGTGATCCACCTTTTTATTTGAGCGACCACACCAGTGTAAATGTAGCCCTAAGTGATGCACATGAGTTCCTGGACAGTGGAGTCAGTGAGGTGTGTGTACTGGTGGCGGTGGCCTCGGTCACTAATGAACTGCCCGGTAGGGAACCAGATGTACACGAAAACATTCCCCTAGAGGTTGGGGCTGTCAATGGTACCAACGAGGACACTACTGCCATGTATAGTGTGAGAAGGGTCACTGCTTCACCCTTAGAAGTTCTGCCCCCTGCAGGTCTTTCACATGCAGACATTGAGTCATACACTACCGTTCAAAAGTTTGGGGTCACCCAGACAATTTTGTGTTTTCCATGAAAACTCACACTTATATTTATCAAATGAGTTGCAAAATGACTAGAAAATATAGTCAAGACATTGACAAGGTTAGAAATAATGATTTTTATTTTAAATAATAATTTTCTCCTTCAAACTTTGCTTTCGTCAAAGAATGCTCCATTTGCAGCAATTACAGCATTGCAGACCTTTGGCATTCTAGCTGTTCATTTGCTGAGGTAATCAGGAGAAATTTCACCCCATGCTTCCAGAAGGCCCTCCCACAAGTTGGATTGGCTTGATGGGCACTTCTTGCGTACCATACAGTCAAGCTGCTCCCACAACAGCTCTATGGGGTTGAGATCTGGTGACTGCGCTGGCCACTCCATTACAGATAGAATACCAGCTGCCTACTTCTTCCCTAAATAGTTCTTGCATAATTTGGAGGTGTGCTTTGGGTCATTGTCCTGTTGTAGGATGAAATTGGCTCCAATCAAGCGCTGTCCACATGGTATGGCATGGCGTTACAAAATGGAGTGATAGCCTTCCTTATTCAAAATCCCTTTTACCTTGTACAAATCTCCCACTTTACCAGCACCCAGACCATCACATTACCTCCACCATGCTTGACAGATGGCGTCAGGCACTTTTCCAGCATCTTTTCAGTTGTTCTGCGTCTCACAAATGTTCTTCTGTGTGATCCAAACACCTCAAACTTCGATTCGTCTGTCCATAACACTTTTTTCCAATCTTCCTCTGTCCAATGTCTGTGTGCTTTTGCCCATATTAATCTTTTCCTTTTATTAGCCAGTCTCAGATATGGCTTTTTCTTTGCCACACTGCCCTGAAGGCCAGCATCCCGGAGTCGCCTCTTCACTGTAGACGTTGACACTGGCGTTTTGCGGGTACTATTTAATGAAGCTGCCAGTTGAGGACCTGTGAGGCGTCTATTTCTCAAACTAGAGACTCTAATGTACTTGTCTTGTTGCTCAGTTGTGCAGCGGGGCCTCCCACTTCTCTTTATACTCTGGTTAGAGCCTGTGTATGTTGTCCTCTGAAGGGAGTAGTACACACCGTTGTAGGAAATCTTCAGTTTCTTGGCAATTTCTCGCATGGAATAGCCTTCATTTCTAAGAACAGGAATAGACTGTCGAGTTTCACATGAAAGCTCTCTTTTTCTAGCCATTTTGAGAGTTTAATCGAACCCACAAATGTAATGCTCCAGATTCTCAACTAGCTCAAAGGAAGGTCAGTTTTATAGCTCCTCTAAACATCAAAACTGTTTACAGCGGTGCTAACATAATTCAACAAGGGTTTTCAAGTGTTTTCTAATCATCCATTAGCCTTCTAACACAGTTAGCAAACACAATGTACCATTAGAACACTGGAGTGATGGTTGCTGGAAATAGGCCTCTATACACCTATGTAGATATTGCATTAAAAAACCAGATGTTTGCAGCTAGAATAGTAATTTAGCACATTAACAATGTATAGAGTGTATTTCTGATTAATTTAATGTTATCTTCATTGAAAAAAGCTGTGTATATTGCGCCCACACTTTCCCAGGAGGTGAGGGGAGCCATAGAGGTGGTGTTCCAGGCTTGTTCAATGGACACTGATACAGAGAGTGCTTTAGCCATGGAAGCTGCATGTAACACAAGACAGGTTGCTAAGGGCAACAGGCGGTGCTATACCACTAAGCAGGATGAGGGCCCTAACACTGCTGAAGAGACTACCACTACTGGGTCAGATAGAAGTAACCCAGAGAGGTCTGGTCAGTGCAGTGAAAAATTGTCTCTGGAAGGACAGTTTGAGCGTTTAAATGCTGAGACACAAAACTCCAAGATGGAGGGGAATATAGCATCTGAAAGTGGTGTTGTAGATGATACGGGGTATACCACAACTCGTGAGATGAGTGTTACTGAACTCTATGAGCCAATGTCTGTTACTGTAGGGGTGACCCTAAGTGTAATTATATCCCAACATAGGAGCATTGACCCTGGTGGGAGGTTGTAATGTGATCAGTCCTACGGCCTTTATCAAAGAGGGGGGGGGGGGGGATATGTAGCAGTACAGCTACTGGACAGTGCAGAAACTGTCTGGTTTTAAGCAACCAGGGAACATGTACAGCAGAGTGTTTTCTCTGCTGTTGCTTGGGTGTAAAGCCCGGAATAGGACCTGGTTTGCTGGAGTGTGTAGGAGAAGGGCGGCTTCCACTCCATAAAGACAGTCCATGTCTTGGGCTGTCTGATGAGCTTAGTTAGGCTTCACCTGAGGCGGCTCTTTAATTGAGTTGTGTGCTGTTCACACAGGGCTCTCAGTCTGGGGAAGACAGGCATGCTAGCCTGTGAGAGTCACTAATGTGTAAGGTTAAACTGCCTATGTTTTGAGGTGCTGGGTACAAGGCTCAGTGTCTCGTAGTGAGGGACACTGAATGTGTTAGTTAGAGGCTGGACGGCCTAGGGTTTATTTTGTATGTTTTTTGTTGTAACACTGCTTGCTGTGGTGAAGACAATAAAGCTAGCTGCGGCTGGTTTAAACTTTTATTCAATGAGTTGGAGCAAACTTTATATGTGTGCCAACCATCTCACCCTGGAGATGGCGATCCTGTGAGCTAAGTGGTCCCGAGGATGTCACACTATATACAAGGGGAGGGGGGGCTCTGTGTCACTATATACAAGGGGAGGGGAGCTGTGTGTCACTATATACAAGGGGAGGGTGGGCTGTGTGTTACTAAATACAAGGTGAGGGTGGGCTGTGTGTCACTAAATACAAGGGGAGGGTGGGCTGTGTGTCACTAAATACAAGGGGAGGGGGGGCTGTGTGTCATTCTATACAAGGGGAGGGGGGGCTGTGTGTGGGGTCTGCGCATGCGTCCTGTCCAGAGTCTATTCAGCGCTCCGCTGTCGCGGGAACGAGGCAAGGTAAGCAAAAATATATATTTTTTTTGGGGGGGGGGGGCTATGTGACAATATACAGGGGGGAGGGAGCTGTGTAATACTATATACAAAAGAGGGGGGGCTGTGTGTCACTATATACAAGTGGAGGGGGGTTGAGTGTCACTATATACAAGGGGAGGGGGGCTGTGTGCCATTATATACAAGGGGAGGAGGAGCTGTGTGATACTATATACAAAGTAGCCGATACTATATGCAAAGACCGAAAAACGGTTGCGTAAAAAAACAGCCGCAAAAAAGAAGTGCAGGACACTTCTTGGGATGTTTTTGGAGCTGTTTTTAATTGACTATAGAAAACAGCTAAAAAAATAGCCGTAAAAAACGCCGCGAAAATCGCGAGAGGCTTAAAAAAACGTCTGAAAATCATGAGCTGTTTTCCCTTGCAAACAGCTCCGTATTTTCAGACGTTTTTGACTCAGAGTGTGAACATACCCTTAGAGTAATTTAAGAGTAATTGAGAATAATTGAGATTAAGGTTTATGAAACTGTATACCTTTTTATTAATGTATCAAAATAACTGTATTAATTTAGAATACAGTCCTCATTGTATCATTTTTATTAATGTATCAAAATAAATGTATCAATTAAGAATATAGTCCTCATTGATTATAGATGTCTTCTAAGCAGGTTTGAAAGAAGCTGTTTAAAAAAGAGGAATAGAATTTTAGCCACCACACAGGGAAAGGATACAGATGGCATTCTGAGAGATTAAAGATGAAAATACCATTATTGTATTTTTACAAAATTTTGTGCTGAGAAAGAACTTATATGTAAGGCCTCATTTACACGAGCGTGTGCGTTTTGCGCGCGCAAAAAACGCTGCGTTTTGCGCGCGCAAAAGGCACTTGGCAGCTCCGTGTGTCATCCGTGTATGATGCGCGGCTGCATGATTTTCGCGCAGCCGCCATCATAGAGATGAGGCTAGTCGACGCCCGTCACTGTCCAAGGTGCTGAAAGAGCTAACTGATCGGCAGTAACTCTTTCAGCACCCTCGACAGTGAATGCCGAACACAATATACACCAACCTGTGAATAAAAAAAGACTTTCATACTTACCAAGAACTTCCTGCTTCCCCCAGTCCGGGCTCCCGGCCGTTGCCTTGGTGACGCGTCCCTCTCTTGTCATCCGGCCCCACCTCCCAGGATGACGCCGCAGTCCATGAGACCGCTGCAGCCTGTGATTGGCTGCAGCCTGTGCTTGGCCTGTGATTGGCTGCAGCTGTCTCTTTGACTGAACTGTCATCCCGGGAGGTCGGACCGGAGTTATCGGTAAGTCAGAACGTCTTTTTTTTTTTACAGGTTCATGGATTTTCGGAGCGGAAGTCACTGTCCATGGTGCTGAACCAGTTTAACGCTTTCAGCACCGTGGACAGTGACTGTCTCCTGACGTCGCGTACCCGAACATTTTTTACCGGTTTCGGTCAAAACGAGTTTGGCCGAACCCGGTGAAGTTCGGTGCGCTCATCTCGAATTTGACACTCCGTTTGGATGTTTGTAAACAGAAAAGCACGTGGTGCTTTTCTGTTTACATTCAGGAGTTTGACAGCTCTTGCGCGAATCACGCAGTTCGCACGGAAGTGCTTCCGTGCGGCATGCGTGGTTTTCACGCACCCATTGACTTCAATGGGTGCGTGAGTGCGCGAAAAACGCACGATTATAGAACATGTCGTGAGTTTTTTTCTGCGCACACGCGCTGAGCGCAAATCACGCATCGTCTAAACTGCCCCATTGACTAATATAGGTGCGTACGACATGCGTGCAAAGCAAGGGCGTCGCACGCGCGTATATTACGTTCGTGTAAATGAGGCCTAAGACAGAACATAAATATCATCATATGATATTCTAGACAATTAAGCAGTTTACTTGATGTAAAAGTGACGTATATATCCTACAGTTTTATCGATTGGTTGATGTTTTTTTTTTTTTAAACTGAATGCATGAAGTTATAAATAAACCTGAAACTCATGGTTTTGCAGAATCTGCACGATACACAAAGCACTGTGTGTCTGGGTTATTCTCCGGCCATATATTGAATTACGTATACATACTGTATGGCATCCGATGGAAGATGCCACGATTTCTCTCGGAGTCTGAGAGAAAAACAAAACCTGTATGCATCTGGGTTTTTTTTAAGATTCCGCTGCAGAAAGTCTACAGGGTATCCTGTGTGTGGTGTGCACGGGCCGTGACTTGCTGCTCGGACGGCCGCAGAGTGTCACCTGCGGCCGCCCGCAAATCGCGGGCCATGCACATGGCCGGGTGCATTCATTTCTATGGGCCTGGACCGCAAAACACGGCCGTAATAAGACATGTCCGTTCTTTTTGCGGTCCAGGCTCTTGGGCCATGCACGGACTGTGGAAACCATGGTCGTGTGCATGGGCCCATTGGAATGAATTGCGGCCGCAATTCAATCGCAGATTTGAGTGTGAATTGCAGCCGCAAAAATAAGTTTGTGTGCATGGGGCCTTAGACTGTGCATGTGGGGATTTTAATCAGGTTTTTATTAACCAAAGCCAAAACCAGGTGTGGATCACAAAGGGATAGAAAATATAAAGGACAGGTTCTGTCTCCTTTTTAAAACCACTCCTAGTTTTACTTTAAAAAAATGCATAAAAAACCTGATCAAAGCCTGCACGTATACAAGTAGCCTTAAATAAAGCTTCTTAATTCTTTTCCAGGTTTTTCTTTCTGTATTTGGACAGAAACAAACACATACCTGTAAGATTCAGACTGCTGCAGTTATAAATAAAGTCTGATCTTGTATGAGGTTACCCTCACAGACACTGTAATCCAATTATCCTGGTAAACAATCTGTTAAGGATCAATTTAATCATTTACAGGCCAATGCCACTAGGAGATGTAAGCAGTTTACAGTACATGTTCTAATTGAATAAAATATATTTTTTTATTCCGTCAGCATAAATATGTACATAATTATTTTAGTTAATATGCAATTTCTGAAACATACATCCTGTAATTTTCTGAAATCTGTAGAACTTTTTTGCTATCTTCTACCTTGTTTGCAATTGTTTTTGCTTTGCCAACCTTAATTAATTCAAGCTGTTTTTCTTAATTTTCTGGATAGCGTTACATATCCAGAAGGAAATTGTCTGAAAGACTTACGCCAGATAAAAAGTTCCTCCTGCTGCCAACTCATTACATGCTGGGAAGGGGCAGGAGAATTGATTGACAAGTCTGTCATTTTCCAGGCTGCCTACAATGAGTCTCTGGTGTTGGTTTATGGTTTTCACCTATTAAATAGCAGTAACATCTACCTGGGGAGATGATTAACAGAACTGGATTAGAATGCTTTGGTTGATGTCCTATTTCTTGTCGGATGGACTGGATCTATCTACCACTGGACAGGTGGGTTTTTTGAAAATCACATCACTTCTGTTTGCAAAAAAAAATTTCCTGCTGCACAACTTCAATTTTTTTATTTTTTTTCATATTTGTTACAACAGTCAGACTTCTAGACAAGGACGTTAGGATGGAAATATGCTTCAAACTAAGAATATTCTTTATGTATCCCAGAAGGGAATAATGTAAATGGAAATCGTCCCTGTTTGTCAACAATCTGCACGTTAGTAAAATTGTACACATAAAATTTTAACAGGTCTGTTTCTTTTTTTTCTTTTTTATTTGTAGTGTATATTACATTCCCTTTCTTACTTTATCCAGAATTGTCAATGATCTCTTTACCTCAACTGTTGGGACCAAGAGGTCAGCAATGGTATAGAGATGCACTACTTGAATTTAGTTCTACAAAACTCTACATACTAATTATCTAATGACACCGACCGCAGCATGGATGACACTGACACAGAAGTTGCAGTATCGGGCGGAGCACTTATTACGAGTTCGTTCCTTTAGAAGGCCATAGGCCCCATTTTACAAGAACTGGCTGACATACGATCGGACATCAAGCATATAGGTAACAGGATTAAAGCCCTGGAAACAGTGCACAGCACCTTACTGGCTTTCTCACCAGCCTTAGCCGCTTGGAATACTTACCATCTCACTAAACCTGAACCAAGCGCTCCTCCTCATTGAGGATCAAGAAAACAGGGGCCCCTGCAAGAACATCAGGCTTAAGGGGATCTGAATCCAGACTCCCTGAAAAAGGTAACCCTTGAAATATTTTCGTCTCTTCTGGGCCCAGATAGAGCATTATAGATTATAATAGAAAAAGTTCACCGTGCATTGCTCCCCAAGCCTAAACCTGACGAGATGCCATGGGTCATATTTGGCCTTCTTAGCTATGTTGATATGGCAGCCATCTTAACTAAAGCCAGGGAAAGGTCCCCAATTACCTATGAATGCTCACAAGTTCGCCTATTTCAAGATCTAGCTGCCTCTACACTGGTTAAATTACGCAAACTAAAGCCACTGCCCAAGTCAAAGAATATGATTTACCATTGGTTATACCCTTTTGGACTCGCCATCTTGAAAGATGGCAAACAAGTTACTATTAGGTTCCCTGCTGACCTGTCCCATGCTTGGGAACATCTTCAGCTGTCACTAATTGCCATCCCCTCCTGGATGCCTTCAGATGCCACCGTTGACCTTCCTCAGCTCCCAACTCCGGAAACCTGGCACACCATCACCAAACCCAAGTCACCGAAGAATAAGAACCAAGTTCCTATATCTACACCAACATTGATCGTTTGCTCCTTTCACAAAGAGCTAGTATGGGGATGAGCGATCACTCGTCCCCATGCACTTCTATCATGTCGGCAGCACATCTACCTGTTTACACAGGGAGATGTGCTGCTGACAACGATAATAGTTTCGGCATTTAAAACTATGCAATTAGTCGATGAATGCGCGTTTGCTCGTTCATTGGCTGATCGTTGCCCTGTTTATACAGGGCAATTGCGAGAACGAGTGTTCTGTCCCATGCTTGGGAACATCTTCAGCTGTCAGCAATTGCCATCCCCTCCTGGATGCCTTTAGATGCCACCTTTGACCTTCCTCAGCTCCCGACTCCGGAAACCTGGCACACCATCACCAAACCCAAGTCACAGAAGAATAAGAACCAAGTTCCTAAATCTACGCCAACATAAACGTTTTTCCTGGATATTAACAGGACTCTATGTCACTTATAATGGATGGACGGCTGGTGTGGGTCCCGTCTCCTGAACTGTAAGTCACTTACTTAAAGATTTTTTGATGTCCTTTCGGGTTCGTTTCCTTATAATGTAAGGATTTTCATATTCTTTATGTTTGAATTTGGCCGGTGTAAAAGGGCCTTTAATCTCATTGACTTTTGGAGATTACAACACCCTGACACGATGGACTATTCATACTACTCTTTGGTACACTCTTCCTATGAGAGGTTAGATTATTTATTTATTACTACTGATATGCTTGCTAATTTCTCAAATGCCTCGATAGGACAGATAACACTCTCGGACCATGCTCCTATAGCATTGAACTTGCTGATCACCTCTTTGCCGAGTGGAGATTTCTATTGGTGGTTGAATGAGATATTGCTTGATAATAGCGAGAGGTTGTCTGCCCTATCTACCAAATTGTCCCAATTTTTTACTGAAAATATTTCAGACACGTCCCTTTTCTCCTTGGTATGGGAAACACATAAAGCTGTAATTCGAAGGGAGCTTATTGAGCTAAATTCAGCGTACCAAGGCAATAAGCTCTTTCCTTCACCAGATCTCATTATCCGAATGCATACATAATATTTCTAAAGCCCAAACTGCTCAAGAGGAGCTTCTCTCTCTTAGAAATAAATGAAAAGATCTTCTTAATATCCAAGCCGCTAAAACTTACTTAGGTTGCAAGCAAAAATGTTATGCCCATGGTGAAATGAGTAGTAAATTGATGATCTCTATGTTGAAGAAACAACTAGACTGGACATTTATTAATAAAATTAAAACTTTCAGAACCAACTTAAAACCAATACATCGGACATTGCTGATGCCTTCCAGGACTATTATACTTCACTGTACAACCTGACTGACAATCAGATCTGGAAAAGCCTGCTGCGATTGACAACTTCCTCTCCCAGCTACATCTCCCTCAGATATCCTCCTTAGATAAAAAAAAAAAAAACTTCTTAGTCCAATCTCCCCAAAAGAAATTTTAGAGTCCTTCAATCCATACCCAATGGGAAAAACCCAGGCCCGGATGGCTTTCCTATTTTATATCATAAAAAAATTACCTGATACCCTCATTCGTCACTTTATTTAACTGTTTTTAATTCTTTTTTTAACTCCAACTAGTACTTAGTATACCATGGAATTATTTCCTGTCAGTGTAAAACTGACAGGCACGGCCTAATAGGTATATAGCTAGGGCAGGCCTGGGGGCCTTTGTTATGCCCCCGGCTGCCATGGCAATGCGTCGGCGGCCGGCATTCGTGGGTGGCCAATGGGTGACAGAGGGAGCTCCCTCCCTCTGTCAAAAGATTGAAATGCCGTGGTTGCTATTGACTGCGACATTTAATGGGTTAAACGGCTGAGATTGAAGGTTTTTTCAATCTCAGCCGTTGCAGTGGGAGCCCGGCTTCTGTGCCAACGCGATGGCCATCACGTACATGCACGTGGGAATGCGCGAAAACGCTGCATTCCCCCACGTACATGTATGTAAAAATGCAGGAAGGGGTTAAAGCACAATTGACAACCGTACGACCTTCCACTGTTATCCTTGATGAGGAGGAAAAATTTATTGAAAACCTATATCATGCCCATAATACTATGTCATGTCCATGGTTCCCTCCTGACTCCCTCTTTGCTTTTTTTAAACAAATCTGCATGTTATTCTCCAGATTTCTATAGAAACATAAACCTCCTAGACTTGTGTTTTATCTACTGACGCTACTGAGAGGTAGTGGCGGACTATGCCGAGCAGATGTTCAACTATATTATACAGTCATTCATTTTGGTCGATGGTTGGATCAAGTTCATACTACCCCCAGATCCCTGAGTGTTGAGGTGGTAGTTTCATTACTGAAACCTGATAGACTTTATTACTTGTGGATACCGAGTTCTTCTTGCCACTTTAATTCCTCACTTAGTAATGTCACACTGGCGACCCTCACTCAGTGGCACAAAACCAATTAGCAAACTGGTTGGGTCCCTAATCCTTCCCCATTGTACTCTTCTAGAATAATTCCATTCACGATAGATCCGAAATTAGTTGATCCCGCCAACCTGTGGAAGGAACTATCTAATGTACTTTTGACTCAATTATTTCCTCGTGCAGAGACATTATCTCCGTCAGAGTGGAATCTGTTTTCGTGTAATCGCAATCTGAGTTGTATCCACCACAAGCATTGTGACTCCTTCCTCTCCAAGTTGTCCTTCACACGAGATCTCACCTGCTTTGAATGCTACGTCTGAATGCCTAAACCGATTCCCAAGTTGCTTTCTAAGCTTTATCTTAAATTGTTACTATTGGATAAGCCAGTAAAGCCGTTATATATCTTGTCTTGGGAGAAAGAATTGGGGATAACCCTCTCAGACTCGGATACGAAATTGATCCTAAACCATTCTCACGGATTCTCCAGGTGTACTTGTTTACAGGAAAATTATTTTAAACTTTTATCCCGGTGGTACAGGACACCTGAACTCTTGTACTACTTCAAGCTGATGGATAACAAATTATGTTGGAGGTGCAACTCCTCTATTAGTTCTCTATCCCACATTTGGTGGCACTGCCCTTTTTAAAAAATTTCTGGGATAACATTGAGAAGGCTTTGAGAGACATGGAAGTGTTGACGTCTCCCCTCTCAGCTGATATGGTGATCCTATCTAGACCTTATATATCTTATTCCCCACCAAAATTGAATGTAATATCTCATTTACTTGCAGCGGCTAAATTGTTAATACCGCTTTACTGGCTTCAAAAAGACCCATCAACCTATCTAGAATGGCTTAATAAAACTCATCAAATTTGTAGATTAGGAAATCTATTTCCACCCCACAATCTTAAAAATTTGGAAACCCTGGTTACAGTGATGGAATACTCGGACCACGATTGCCTAGATGCGCATTATCCTATAATGTGCTGTCTGTGCGATGTACATAACATTGAGATTTGCTTTACAGTTATAATGTATGATGATGTATTGGGATCGCATTCCTGTTCCTCTATTGTGGAACTATTTGCTACATATTTCATGGCTCATTGTAATTGGCATCCTGTACCGCTCCCCCTTTCACAGCAGCACAGAGTATTTCAGGAGATGAGCGTGCGGATCTTGTGCGGGGTGGTGACTTGCCAATCATGTGAAGGTGTTATTGAGGACAGGAGTGGAGGAGAGGTACAACTGAGCTACGTAATGGTAAGAGGAGAGTTCACAGCAGCACTGAATCTGCACGTTCATCTCCTGAAATACTCTGTGCTGCCTTAAACTCTATGGACAGGTCAGGATCCTGTTTCTTTTAAATGCTGCACTGTAGCGCAGCCTTATATAGTGGATCGAGCGGGTTCCCCAGCAGCATTTAAAAGAAACAGGATCCTGACCTGTCCACAGAGTTTAAGGCAGCACAGAGTATTTCAGGAGATGAGCACGGCCGGCCACGGGCAGCTGGTCGTTTTTCCGAGCCGTGCTCCCATTATAAAATATATTACCCGTAATGACGGGTGGCTACATGTGTGCACCCGTCATTACGGCAGCGTTGCTAGGCGACGTCAGTAAATAGTCACTGTCCAGGGTGTTGAAAGAGTTAACTGATCGACAGTAACTGTTTCAGCACCCTGGACAGTGACTACCGATCACAATATAGAATAACCTGTAAAAAAAAAAGACGTTCATACTTACCGAGAACTTTCTGCTTCCTCCAGTCCAGTCTCCTGGCCGTTGCCTTGGTGACGCGTCCCTCTCGACATCCGGCCCGACCTTCCTGGATGACGATATAGCCCTTGTGACCGCTGCAGCCAATCACAGGCTGCGGAGGCCTCTGCAGTCAATCACAGGCTGCAGAGGCCTCTGCAGCCAATCACAGGCTGCCGCATCAGAAAAGAAGGTCGGACTGGAGGAAGAAGAGGGACTCGTCACCAAGACAACGACCGGATACGTATGAAATGCTTTTTATTTTATTTTAAATCAGCAGCCTCTTTTCTCTATCAGAGATTGATAGAGATAAGTGGCTGCCGATTTGTATAATATTTTTGACCGGGTTCGGTCAAAACGGGTTCGGACGAACCCGGTGAAGTTCGGATTCGCTGCGAACCGAACTTTTACGGATGTTCGGACCGAAACCGGGTTCGGTTGTCCCGGTTCGCTCATCTCTACTGTAGACATGGCAAATGTACCAGATAATATGTTTTTCTAATCTAAATTTTGCTTTGAGTTTTTATGCTCTACCCATAATGGTACATTAATAGGGCCTTTATATTATTTGTCCTGGAAAAAAATGGATGTATTCACATCATTTTATTTTCATTAGATTTATAGATGTTTATCATTTTTAAATTAATAGCATATGGTCCACTGCTGATAATAGCATACGTTCCTATTTTATTTTGCCATTGTTATTAATTATTGGGCTATATTATGAATTATAAATCATTACATCTATGTAAAGTATATTACTCCATTGGTATCTAAGACTAACTAAAACAGACTGACAGGGGTTAAAACATAATATGGTAGTTAACTGAGCTTTAATTCTTGATTTTGATAAAAGCAAGAACAGCTTTTTGGTACACAAGGGACACATGCGGAGGATGAGCTATCTGTGGGCAGAAATTCCATCTGATGGCTTGGATGGACAACCAAAAAGTGTAGGAAGAATGCTTTGATGAATACAAATCTGGATCTACCACCGTCCAAAATCAATAATAAAAATTGTTAACTGTTTGTGGAAATCCCTCACAACTCAAAATGTTATTTTGAGTTTAAGAATGAGGAAATGATTGACTGACTAATTAATTGATTTGTTGACTGAATAAGTGAATGAATATTTGTGATAAATTAGAGTTCTAAAATTTTATTTCAGATTTCAATTTACTCTAAAGGTGAATTCCCCATTTAGATGTATTTGAATGGATAGCAGAAATTTCAGCAACAAATCTGCCACGTGTGAATATATGTGAACAGATATTATGTTTCTTCATATGGTCCTTTAATGTAGATTAAATTCTTCACTGACCAGAATATTTCTTGAGTGAAGTTTCTTGAGTTGCCTTTCCCATGTCTTTAAAATAACTCATTTGATTTACTAGTGGTAATATGTAGCATTTGCCCGGGCACACAAAGAGAAAAAGCCACATTTAATCTGCATAGATACTGTACTAAATGTTATGATTTAGTTGAGTTTTTGTTGATATTTTGTTTTAGGTCCAAAATTCAGTGCTAAATAAAGTGTACCTGTCCTTTTTTTTTAATTATTTTATCTAAATAGGTCCATAATTCTGTGTAGATTCATTTCATAGTATATCTTTAGGTTGAAATCACACATGCAGTTTTTGTAGCAAAATTCAGGAGCGGATCCAAAAGGAAGACAAAATCTTAAGGAAGGACTTTTCCTTCCTGTTGGATCGACTTCTGGCTTTGGCTGAGAAAACTGCACCAAAAACGTCATCAAAAACTGCATGTGGGATTCCAGCCTTATAGGGCTCAGAGCTTTGTCTTTTTGTTTTGTTTTGTCTTCACACAGCCGTAGAGTTAAATAATAACATTTCTCCCATTGAACTTAAAGGGGTGGTCCAGTATGGAGGCCTATCCATAGGAAAGTTCATCAGTATATGATCGGCGGGGTGATCGGGTGATCCGACTCCTGGCACCGATCAGCTGTCCCAGCTGCCTCCGGGCACCATAAGTTATGCAGGGGTTGGTGCCAGATGCACAAGGCTCCGACCATTGTATAGTGGCCGTGCTGCAGTACTGAAGCTCTGCTCCTATTCAAGTGATATTATTATCTGATATTATTCTTCCTAAATGGGTTAATACATTTTAAAACATTGGCCAGTTCTGCAAACCCAATAAAAATCTAAATCCTGAATTCCCAACATGGTATAGCAACATATATTGCATTTTTTATCATTTGCAACCATGAATTATAAATTTTAGATACATAAACACATGAATCAGGCAGGAGAGAGATTTGTAATTCTGATGTATTTAGCTGACAGAGGATTGCGTAAGATTAATGTCCAAAAAAACCTAGAAATACTTGATACCTGAAGTTTAATTGCTGTATGTTTTTTTCTCTATTGGTTTGCTGCTCATTCCCTTATGTTATATTCCTTGAAGTGTCCTGCTCTTCCAAACATTATTCCTCCAGGTTGGCACTGGCCCACCAGTACTAAAGGATCCTCCAGTGGGCCCAGGCTCTGTCATAATAATGGGTCCCAAAGGTCCAGTAGGAGACAACCCCATTTAGGGCTGGCTTTGAAGACATTTTTATGGGTTGATTTCTAAATAACATATTAAACTGTATTAATGATATTGTAAAGGATCTGCCAGGCACAGCGGGGTTAACTCCCAGAACTAATCAGTCAGCACCTGAGAATACATCCCTGAGACTGACTCCTGCTTCCACCATTCAGGCTGGCAGGCTTAGGAGTGGGAGAGCCTATCGTAACCTGGCCAGACTCAGCTAGCTCCCGCCCTCGGTCTATTTAAGCCTGCACTTCCTGTCCCTCGGTGCTTGTTATTGCTTTTGTTTCTTTCCTTGTGGTTCCTGGCCCAGCTACAGCTCCTGCTATTTTTGATCCTGCTCCATACCGACCCTGGCTTACCGACTACTCTTCTGCTTTTCGTTTTGTACCTCGCACACTCCTGGCTTGACTCGGCTCGTTCACCACTCTGGTTGCTCACGGTGTTGCCGTGGGCAACGGCCCCTTTTCCTTGCTTGTGTTCCTTGTATGTTTGTCGTGTTTGTCGTGCACTTACTGAGCGCAGGGACCGCCGCCCAGTTGTACCCCGTCGCCTAGGGCGGGTCGTTGCAAGTAGGCAGGGACAGAGTGGCGGGTAGATTAGGGCTCACTTGTCCGTCTCCCTACCCCCTGCCATTACAGATATGTCATGTGTGTACAATGATAACAAAAAAGATTACTGTGTAATTAAAAGTGGACGTGTACATGTTCTGTATATATGGACTTAAAGCACTCAGAATAATTTCTCCTGATAGGCCCAGGGAACCCTAGTCCAACACTGTTTTCTTGAGTTCATCTCTATCTTGTCTTTATCCTCAGTCCTAATGCTGAGCTTCTTGTGGTATCTTCCCACCTCATCCTTCACTTTCTATTAGAGATATTTTTTGCACTGCTATCCTGTTCCACCCGTTTGCTCTGCAGATTGCCCACCATTTCTGTTAGCTCTCAAGTATGTGAAGTCCTGTTGCTTACAAAGATTATTTAAAAAAAATAAAATAATGTTTTAATCTGGAGCTCTTCTGCTTATACTGTACTGTATATTGATGTAGAATTCTTTGGTACTCTAGAAGTAATTATTATTTCTATCACAATATCAAGTTCTCTTACATTCTATACAGTGAAATAATCTAGCATGAGATTGGTGTACTGTATATAGATGGTTCTTCATATGTTTTCTCCATCTAGTCTTAGAAGGTCCTACTCATAAGGCCTAAATTTGGGCCAAACATAACCTTGACCTTGACATAGGCTTGACTGGCAAAGCCTGTTCCAATAGAGTAATCATTTCTCTATATTGTACTCCTTTGGCTTGTCTGTGAAACTCTTTACAGTTCAACTTGGTATAGTCAAAGTTTGTTCCTCACTGTGAAATGCCGGTTGCTTTTCCTATTCAGATGCCAAGTCAATGTAATGTTATCAGTTCAGCTCTCCTTCGTGCTGGTGTTCAGTATATCTTGGTAATATATATTCTCAACGTGTTTCCACTGTAATTGGTCATACAGAGTTAATGGGCAAACTTAACTCCGGATATAGTGACATACAGCCAGAAGAGCAACCTACTGAATAATAGTATGATCACTAAAACTATGACTAATTGTCAAAGATTAATGCCAAGCCAAAGAAAATTGTTTGTGTTTAGTTCAGTGCATCCCACCATGTGTACAGTAAATGTAATGATACCACTGCCTACATTGTATTAGGAATTTTCTAGCTACAAACCTGTAAAAAGATTGGTAAATGATTTTATAAATCTGGTATCAATGCACAAAAATCTAATTTAATGTGGAGACAAATAGAAATAAAGGAAATCAAAAAGCTTACCTCAATTTTGTGTATTTGCTTATGTCCATGTAGAAAGGAATGGCAGACTACGCTTTACTGAATCCAAAAGCAGCAAACATTTTATGTAACCTAACTAAAGCCAGCTGATGACTCATTGAAATGAAAGTGGACATTAACAGAATGTTTCTCTATGTTTTTCTGTAAAAATGATGGAACAGAAAAACTTAAAAGAAAGACTCTAGTGTAAACAGAGACTCAGCATTAGAGATTAATGAATTTCTTGAACTTAATTTTGGGTTTAATCCGGTCGAACTAGCCATCAGATTAGATTCAGTCCTAATAAATTAGTTGCAATTCGAAAGTGCCCCGATTGCCCTGAAAAGTCTTGCATGACACTCTGAGGTCTTCTAGGACTGTATCTAACCCTTTTCAAGCTCTTTAACGCCAAAAGAGCATTAGTAATGTAACGAAAATCCAAAACTATTAGGGAAATTCTGAAACTTTTAGGAAATTCGTAAGGTATTAGATTCATGTAGAATTGACTTGCTCAGCTCTACTAAGCATATACAAAACCCTTAAGATGTCCAGCCTCTTACTAAATATAAATATTGCTAACTAACGGGATAAAAGTCTTATGATTGTCATCCAACACAATGACACTAGTTATTCAAGAGTTTTTCTCCATGTCACTTTTGGATTGAGTCAACATTCTCCCCAGGACAAGTTCAGTGGTTTTAGGCCTTGCTCACACAGTGCAGATTTGCTGCAGACTTTGCCAGTATTTTTCAAGACAAAACCAGTATTGGAACCTAAACAGAAGAAATATGTAAAGGAAGGACTTATACTCCTAGATCCAATTCTGGTTTCGAAGCAAGCCAAATCTGCATTGTGTAAAAAAGGCTGCAAAAAATGGCTGCAAAAAAAGCAGCGAAAATCGTGAGTGGCTTAAAAAATTTCTGGAAATCAAGAGCTGTTTTCCCTTGAAAACAGATCTGTATTTTCAGACATTTTGAATTTTGTGTGTGCACATACCCTTAAAGTGGATTTGTCACAAGTTTAGTAATGCCAAATCTCCCATCTAATCTAATAGGCACTGTCACGTTCATAATTCCAGTGAAAATTGTGTACCAAAACGTTTATTATTTTAATAGTTATGAGCTTTTTCCTAAATAATTAATTTAATGGCATACCTCATTTACATGCTAATAAATAAAAAAGCAACTTTTATTTAAAAGTATTAATTATTTTGAATTGAAGTGCATATAGATGTCATAGAGGGAGTTCCCCATGTGGGAACCCCTTTATGTGCCTGAATAAAAAGCTGCTCTGTAAGAGCGTCTCTTGCTCTGATGGACCTGTTGTATCCTTGCATTACATGGATGACCATTCATTTGAATAGCCGGCATGCAATGCTAAATTTCCTCTTCAGTGGCCGCTGCAGGGGAAATGTCTGGCTGGCCGCATCTTCACCCAGTGTTTAGGGCTCATCTCAAGGAGTGGGAGAAACCGTGTTATTTTTTAAACGAAAACAACCCCTTTAACTACTAAGTTTGTATGATGTATCATGTAATGTAGTATTTACGACTACTTGGTTATCCTAAGAAGTTCTATCCTTTACAATGTTCTATATTATAATTTAAGTCTATTTTTCTTTCTTTGAGATGAATGGCACTGAGGTTCATTTATTTTGTCAGCTACTTTTTGTGATACCTTTTACTGTATATCTGAGGACAGTATGTAGATGAGCTTAATAGAGGATTTCAGAAGCTAAATACAACACAAGCTTATTCAACTTTGACATCCTTACTATGTGGTTTTCATCAGCAGAATTATGATTGCGTCTAAACCACCTGCTGTTGTAAGAGGGATTACGTACCCTCCAATTGTTTCCTTTTACTTTACAGATGTTCTAAAAAAAGACATTCCTTTGAACCTGTTCTGCTAGTAGTAATCATTGTTCCAGATGGGAATTACATTGTCAAAGATTTCTTGTAAAATCTGCTTTTATGTTACCCAAATCAAAGATTACAGAAATGCAATTCTTTACATATCCAATCATTTCAGGATTGCTTCACCTGTCATATTTTAATCAGACTTCTCTGATTATATTCCTTTTAAGCTTTTAAATCAATCGCATACATGTAAAGAAGCATCGTCATTACACGTTGGACACAGCGCTAACCTTTTATCGTCGGGATTGAAGCATAGAACACTCCAATGAGGTTTTTTTTACTCTTTGTTCCAAATCTAAATTACTTGACTGCTGCTTACAACAGATTTTAATATCCTAAGCATTTGAAACACAAGAGCCACTGCAGATCAAATTTGTCATATAGTAAAGGGTAAATTATTTTTCTAACAAGCCCTTTGTCAAATAATAATGAAAGTAAAAATAGTTTATTTTTTAAATTAAATTACTGTAGTTTTTAGGTGACGTGCCAAAGAAACACATAAGACAAGAACATACTCTGCAATATTACTGCAAAACTATATTAAAAAAAATAAATCAAAATTAATCATGTGCAAAAAATAATAATTCTATCTCTATCTGTCTGTCTGTCTGTCTGTCTGTCTGTCTGTCTGTCTGTCTGTCTGTCTGTCTGTCTATACACACACACACACACACAGTTGAGCAATAACATTAAAACCACTGAAGTGAGAAACATTGATACATTGATTATCGCATTTGTTACAATGGCAAGGTTTGGGATAAACAGTATAAAGCCACTTTCACTCGGCAGTATTCTGGTCAGTATTTTGCAAGCCAAAACTAGGAGTGGGACATAAACAGAAAAAGTATAATGGAAAGATGTAATACTCTTCCATGTTTTGGATCCACTTCTAGTTTTGGCTTACAAATAGTGATGCAAAATGTTGCCCAAAATATGTGAAAGAGACCTAAGGCAGCAAATGTGGTCAGTTCTGGAAGTTGATGTTTTGGAATCAGGAAAAATGTGCAAGCGTAAGGATCTACGTGAATTTGACAAGGGCCAAATTGTGATGGCTAGATGACTGGGTCAGATTATCTCCAAAACGGCAGGTCTTCTGGGTTATTCCCGGTAGGCAGTGATTAGTACCTTCCAAAAGTAGTCCAAGGATGGAAAACCGGTGACAGGGTCATTGTTTCTGTGGTTTTGAAGGCTAACCTATCTGGTCCGATCCCAAAGAAAAGCTACAGTAGCAAAAAGTATTCAAACATTTAATGCTGGCTATGAAAGAAAGGTGTGAGAATGCACAGTGAATTGCACGTGTTACAATAGAGAGTTGGTGTTGGTGTTGATGAATACTATTTTATACTCCAATACTGATGAGTCTTTAGTGAAATTTTAGACAAAATGCGTAGTACATGTGGGACAAACCTAGGGCCTTTTCAGTTATGGGGCAGGTTCCGGATGGTGTTTCCACTTTCAGGGCGGTAGCACTGTGGTTTATTCACAGGGACATTGGCTAGTTTCTGGCTCAGGGTTTAAAAGGGACAGTGGACATGTACCCCTGGACACACAGTAAATGCCCTATTACACTGGCCAATTTTATCCACTGCAACGAGCGTTGATCAACGAGACATCGTCGATCGGTGCTCGTTTGCTCCTGTCGCAAGGAGCTATGGATTGGTACGAGCGGTCATTACTCCCATACTCCCGTACCCATACATTATTATCATGTTGGCAGCGCGTCTCTCTGTTTACACAGGGAGATGTGCTGCCGACAATGATAATATCTTACTTTTTTTAAAACGATACAATCAGCAGATGGTATCACTGCATCCATAAAAGTCCGAACTATTAGGGTATGTTCACACGCAGTAGCAAAATACGTCTGAAAATACGGAGCTGTTTTCGCCTTTAAACAGCTCCTGATTTTCAGAAGTTTTTTAAAAACTCGCATTTTTCGTGGCTTAATTTACGGACGTTATTGGAGCTGTTTTTCAATGGAGTCAATGAAAAATGGCTCCAAAAACTTCCCAAGAAGAGACATGCACTTCTTTGACACGGGCATCTTTTTATGCGCCGTCTTTTGGCAGCGACGCGTAAAATGACACCTCGTGGGAACAGAACATCGTAAAACCCATTGAAAGCAATGGGCAGATGTTTGTAGGCGTAATGGAGCCGTTTTTTCAGGTGTAAAATGCCCGAATTACGTCTGAAAACACTGCGTGTGAACATACCCTTACAATATACCATTATTTAACTCGCACGATGAATGACGTAAAAAATAAAGAATTCAAAAAAATGTAATAAAAAGTGATCAAAAAGGTGGATGTAACAAAAAATGGTACCAATAAAAACTACAGCTCGTCACACTACTCAATCGACCAAAAAATAAAAAAAAGTGTTGTCTCCCGGAATGTGGTGAAACAAAACGTTTTGTTTTTTTAACAAATAGTTTTTACTTTGTAAAAGTGGTAAAATATAAAAAGAAACTGTATAAATGTGGTATCACCTTAACCGTATTAAGTCTTAGAAAAAAATTTAAGTTGTTGTTTTTACGGCACGGTGAAAGCCGTAAAAACAAAACCCAAAAAACAATGGAGGACTCACAGCTTTTTCCAATTTCAGCCTGCAAAGAATTTCATTTTCAGTTCCCCAGTAGATTAAATAATACTTTAAATGGTGTCACTAGAAACTACAACTTCTCCGGCAAAAAATGAACCCTCACACCACTCTATTGACCGAAAAATAAAAGAAGTTAGGGCTCTTGGAAAGCGGGGAGGGAAAAACTAAAATGAAAAAGCAAAAACTGGATCAGTCCTGAAAGGGTTAGTTAATTTCTAATGAAGCAGCATTTATGAACACATGGGGTATTGCCGTACTTGGAAGAAATTGCTTTACACATTTTGGGGTGCTTTTTCTCCTTTATCCTATGTGAAAATGAAAAACGTCAACATTTTTGTGGAAAAAATGTTGATATTCATTTTCACGGCCTAATTCTAATAAATTCTGCAAAAGACCTGTGGGGTCCAAATGCTAACTATACCCCTAGATAGATTCCTTAAGGGGTGTAGTTTCCCAAATGGGGTCAGTTTTCGGGTGTTTCCAGTGTTTTGGTACCTCAGAAGCTTTGCAAATGCGACATCACACCCAAAAACTATTCCAGCTAAATTTGAGCTCCAAAAGCCAAATATTTTTCCTTCCCTTCTGAGTCCTGTCGTGGTCCAAACAGCAGTTTATTACCACATATGGGGTATTGCCATAATCACTAGAAATTGATTTACAACTTTTGGGGTTCTTTTTCTCCTTTATTCATTGTAAAAATTAAACATTTCTATGTTTTTTCACAAAAAAAAAGTAGATTTTCATTTTCACGGTCTAATTCCACTAAATTCGGCAAAAAAAACTGTGGGGTCAAAATGCTAACTATACCCCTAGATAAATTATTTGAGGGGTGTAGTTTCCAAAATGGGGTCACTTTTGGGTGGTTTCCACTGTTTTGGTCCCTCCAGGGCGTTGCAAATGCGACATGGCACTGAAAACCAATATAGCAAAATCTGTGCTCCAAAATGCTCCTTCCCTTCTGAGCTCTGCCGTGGGTTCAAACAGCAGTTTATTACCACATATGGGGTATTGCAGTAATTGGGATAAATAGCTTTACTAGTTTTGGGGTGCTTTTTATTCTTTATTCCTTGTAAACATTTAATGTTTTTATATATTTTCAGAAAAAAAGTAGGTTTTCATTTTCACAGACAAACTCCAATAAATTGAGCAAAAGACCTGTGGTTTCAAGATGCTAACTATACCCCTAGATAAATTCCTTGAGGTGTGTATTTTCTAAAACCCTGTCACTTTTGGGGAGTTTCCACTGTTTTGGCAACACAAGACCACTTCAAACCTGACATGGTGCCTAAAATATATTCTAAAAAAAAAAGGAGGCCCCAAAATCTACTAGGTGCTCCTTTGCTTCTGAGGCCTGTGCTTAAGTCCATTAACACACTAGGGCCACATGTGAGATATTTCTAAAAACCTGCAGAATCTGGGCAATAAATATTGAGTTCCATTTCTCTGGTAAAAACTTCTGTGTTACAGAAAAAAATTTATTACACATTAATTTAGGTAAAATAAATACAATTTGTGAATTTCCCCTCTACTTTTCTTTAATTCCTGTGAAACGCCTAAAGGGCTATGAAACTTTCTGAATGCTGTTTTGAATACTTTGAGGGGTGCAGTTTTTAAAATGGGGTGATTTATAGGGTCTATGTAGTACATCAGAATTGAACTTGTCCTTGAAAAATAGCCTTTTTAAATTTCTTGAAAATTTGAGAAATTGCTGCTAAAGTTCTAAGCCTTGTAACGTCCTGGAAAAATAAAAGGATGTTTAAAAAATGATTCATATATAAAGTAGACATGTGGAATATGTGAAATAGTAACTATTTTGTGTGGTATTACTATCTGTTTTACAAGCAGATACATTTCAATTTAGATAAAATCATAATTTTTGCAGATTTTCATTACATTTTGGTGTTTTTCAAAAATAAGCATTGAATTTATTGACCAAATTTTTCCACGAACATAAAGTACAATATGTTACGAGAAAACAATCTGAGAATCGCTTGGATAGGCAAAAGCATTCCAGAGTTATTACCACATAAAATGATACCTGTCAGATTTGAAAAAATGGGGCTGGCCCTGAAGGCCAAAATGAGCTCGGTCCTGAAAGGGTTAAGAGAGTGCATATTATTGAGATGACTAATGCAGCTGCTGTAGGGCCATGGGAAGAGGGGGAGGCAGCTCAAACCAGCCTTACGTATTTCCATTTTTTTAGGGATGTATGAACAACAAAGCTAATAAACAAGTGAGAGGAAAATAGCCAGAGGGTGGAGTGGGCAAGTACCAGACGGCCCTGTCCCAGGTTTGTAGAGCGTGAATATTTTTATTTATACTGGGGACCCAATCTACTCCATGTATATATTTATATGTACATATGTTGTTTGTTTATTTATATCTATAATTAACCGCTTAAGAACCACCCACTGTAAATTTACAGATACATTGAAAAAGAAAAAAGATATATAAAAAATAATAAATTAAATTTCCCCAATGGTCTTTTCTGAACTATGAGGAACAGACTATAAAAACAAATTAAACAAAATACACATTAAATACACACTGCCTTCCCATTAATCGTTGCCTAGCGCTATCCACAACCCAAATAATAGTAGAAAAATAACAAACAAGAATATATGTTTTTAACTTACATTTTAGGGTAACACTATATGATAAAGGATTTAACCAAAATTAATTTTTATTAAAAAAAATATATATATATTTTTGCTTAATTTTTTTGCAAATTATAATTCTAAATAATATTAGTAACTAAAAAAAAATGCAAAAATTCTGTGCATAAAAATTATTTGAAAAAAATCCCAAACCATGTATTGGTCAGAAAATAATGCAGCACAAATTGCCCTGACATCCCAACAAATAAAAAATGTATAGCTGTCAACAGGGCCGGACTTAGGCTACAGGGTGCCCTGTGCGGAATTGCCCTTTGGTGCCCCCCCCCCACTCCATTTATCATTAAGTATTGTCGGCATTTGGTGATTTTATTTGTGCATTTGTCACACCGAAAAGCGCGTCAAAAATGCTTGGTTTAAGCGTCCCATTGACATCAATGCATACGACGCGTTTTGTTTAAAAATGTGTCGCGTAAAAAAAGAAGCTTCAGGTCAATTCTTTTGCACGTAAAACGCGCCGAAAATGCGCCAAAATTGCACCTAAGGTATATTGGCCCAACAGATGCCAAAATGACACTCTTTTGGCATCCGCCGGGTGAATTGGGCCCTATGGATATGTCCAGCGCATGAGCATGAGGCAGGAGGTTTCCTGGTGCAAATACCAAAATGGACACTGCAAACAAAACATACATTACAAGCAATAAATCACAGTTGAAATGTAAATGAAAAGTTTGGTAATGCTTTATTTTTTTTGCCCAAATTTCAAATAATTTCATGTTTCTTTCTTCATTAATATACACAGGACCAGCCTGGATGTTGACCTGTGTGATACCTTCTGTTTGCCCCCCCCCCCCCCCCCCACAGTGTACAGTCATGCTGTAAACAAATCATAATACCATACAGTGCCTAATTATAGACTATAGAGTATGGTGCCTAAATAACAATGTTACTTTGGCCAAATAATAATTCCACACAGTTGCCTAAATTACAATGCTATACAGTGCTGCCACCTCACACTGCATAAATAATAAACTGTACAGTATCAGTGCACAAAATGTAAGTACCACCATACAGTACTTAGAGAGGAATTCCCATCTCAGACTTTATGGCATATCTACAGGCTATGCCATAAATGTCCTATAGGTCTCAGAGGTGGGACCCGCATCTTTCAAGTATTTATGGCATATCCTGTGGATATGCCATAAATGTTCGAGAAAGGAATACTCCTTTAAATTATTCCAAACTTACAATGACCAGACAACAGCTCCATACATAAAGTAATATAATAACAGTACTCTATAATGCGTAAATAAAAATGCTATATAATTAATGTTAAGATTGGTAGTTTTCACTAGACTCGGGTCCCAGGCTATCTATGTGCTCCTTTAGCAGTGGTGGCTGACACCAAAGGCCGACCCTGTATACACATAGCTGCTTTCAATACTCATTCAAACTTCTGCTGGTTAAGTATTGTCCACACAGAAATGTATCTCCATTCCCACTGTCTGACATGCCCAATGCACACGACCTTAAAAATCGTTCGGCATTTCGGACCGTAATTACGGTCTGCAATTACGGACCCATTCACGGTGTCCGTGCCGTAAAACCTTCTGCAAAAGATAGGACATGTCCTATATCTTGCTTTTTACGGACCATGCTCCCATACTTTATAATGGGAGCACAGCCCGCAAATTACGGACCGTGATTACGGGCACATTCATGTGCAAGGGGCCTAACTGTGCAACTGTCATTTGAGCTCCCACAATGCACTACATGCAGTAGACACTGCAGTAGAATTCTACTTTTCTGTCTTAATATTTAATAAAACAAGTAATTAAAAAGTGGTACAAGATAAGTCAAGCAAACAATTTACAATGTGACATAACTTTTTATATACACTTACAATCATTCTCTAATATAATGTTGTTGAAATAATTTCGAGTAGCAATGGCAGCAATTGAATAACATGCATGACTGCTGAGGTAATACATATTCCCTGTGGTTTCCCTGCCAGCCCAGTGCAATGGCACAGCTACATTCTTTTAATAACATTATATTACAGTAATGGCTTATTTACACGAACATTGTATACGTCCGTGTGATGGCCGCTAAAACAACAATGTATTTCAATGTGAAGGGTCAGTTGAAAAATAGAACATGTCCTATTTTCTTCAGTTTTCACAGATTCCTCTATGGACTCAAGTCTATGAGGGATCCGTGAAAAGGGGTCCTGCGCCGGTGCAACTCCGATGTGAAAAACAGCTGTTTTTCATGTCCGAGTTTGCACTCGTTCGTATGAATAAGCGCTTACAGTGCCGTTCTTGCCCATGGGCTGTATCTGGAATTACAACTAACTCAGCCCCATTCAAAGCAGGCATACAAAAAAGGGGGATAAGAATGGAAATTTGTTACAAAGTACAGGTCCTTCTCAATGAATTAGAATATCATCAAAAAGTTAATTTATTTCAGTAATTCAATTCAAAAAGTAAAACTCATATATTATATAAATTAATTAGACGCAGAGTGATCTATTTCCAGCATTTTTTTCTTTTAATGTTGATGATTATGGCTAACAGTTAATGAAAACCTAAAATTTAGTGTCTCCGAAAATTTGAATATTGGGTAAAAGTTGAAGATTGTAGACTCATGGTGTCACACTCTAATCAGCTAAACAACACAAAACACCTGCAACAATCTGGTTCAGTAGGCTACACAATCATGGGGAAGCCCGCTGACTTGACAGTTGTCCAGAAGACAGTCATTGACACCCTTCACAAGGAGGGTAAGCCACAAAAGGACATTGCTAAAGAAGCTGGCTGTTCACAGAGTGCTGTGTCCAAGCATATTAATGGAATGTTGAGAGGAAGGAAAAAGTGTGGTAGAAAAAGGTGCACAAGCAACAGGGATAACCACAGCCTTGAAAGGATTGTCAAGAAAAGGCCATTCAAGAATCTGGGGAGATTCACAAGGAGTGGACTGCGGCTGGAGTCAGTGCTTAAAGAGCCACCACACACAGACGTATCCAGGACATGGGGTACAACTGTCACATTCCTTGTGTCAAGCCATTTATGACCCAGAGACAATGTCAGAAGCGTCTTACCTGGGCTAAGGAGAAAAAGGACTGGTCTATTGCTCAGTGGTCCAAAGTCCTGTTTTCAGGTGAAAGTAGATTTTGCATTTCATTTGGAAATCAAGGTCCCATAGTCTGGAGGAAGAGTGGAGAGGCATCAATCCAAGTTGCTTGCGGTCCAGTGTGAAGTTTCCACAGTCAGTGATGGTTTGGGGAGCCATGTCATCTGCTGGTGTTGGTCCACTGTGTTGTATCAAGTCCAGAGTCAGCGCAGTCGTCTACCAGGAAATTTTAGAGCACTTCATGCTTCCCTCTGCTGACAAGCTTTATGGAGATGCTGATTTCATTTTCCAGCAGGACTTGGCACCTGCCCACTCTGCCAAAAGTACCAATACCTGGTTTAACCCCTTCCCGCTCCTGGACGTACTATTAGGTCATGGCAGCTGTATCGTTCGCGCTCCATGACCTAATAGTACGTCTCGGGAGTAACGGCCATTTCGGCCGTCCTCCCAACACATATAGGAGCTGTGACAGCGGCTGTCTCGTACAGCAGCTGTCACAGCTCCTACAGCGGGGACCGATCGCTGTGTCCCCGCTGATTAACCCCTTAAAAGCTGCGTTCTATAGAGATCGCGGCTTTTTAGGGGTTAAGCTGCCATCGCCGGCCTGCTACACGATAGCGGCCGGCGATGGTCACTATGGCAACCGGACACCAAACAATGGCGTCCGGCTATGCCATCGACGGAAGCCTAGTGGGTCCTAACAACGTCAGGACCCACTATGCTTGCTGTCAGTGAGTAGCTGACAGTTCTAATACACTGCACTACGCATGTAGTGCAGTGTATTAGAATTGCGATCAGTGCCTCCTGCCCTCAAGTCCCCTAGTGGGACAAAGTAATAAAGTAAAAAAAAAGTTCAAAAAAGATGTGTAAAAATAAGAAAATAAAAGTTTTAGAAGTATTAAAAGTAAAAATCCCCCTTTTTACCTAATCAGTCATTTATTATTAATAAAAATATATAAACAAACAAATAAACTATACATAATTGGTATCGCCGCGTCCGTAACGGCCTGAACTACAAAATTATTTCATTATTTATCCCGCACGGTGAACGCCGTAAAAGAAAATAATAATAAACCGTACCACAATCACAATTGTTTGGTCACTTCACCTCCCAAAAAATGGAATAAAAAGAGATCAAAATGTCGCATGTACCGAAAAATGGTACTGTTCGAAACTACAGTTCGTTACGCAAAAAACAAGTCCTTGCACGGCTTTATTGATTGAAAAATAAAAAAGTTCTGGCGCTTAGAATAAGGTAACACAAAAAGTGAATGATTTTTTACAAAACTTATTTTATTGTGCAAATGCCATAAGACATAAAAAAAAACTATAAACATATGGTATCGCCATAATCGTATCGCCCCGCAGAATAAAGTGAATATGTCATGTATAGCGCACGGTGAACGCTGTAAAAAAAATTAAATAGAAAAACAATAGTAGAATTGCTGTTTTTTAGTCACCACGCCACCTAAAAATAGAATAAAAACTGATCAAAAAGCCGCATGCACCCCAAGAAAACTACAATGAATTCCTCTAGTTTCCAAATTGGGGTCACTTTTGGGGGGTTTCCAATGTTTTGGCACCACAACACCTCTTCAAACCGGACATGGTGCCTAATAAAAAAGAGGCCTCAAAATCCACTAGGTGCTCCTTTGCTTCGGAGGCCGGTGCTTCAGTCCATTACCGCCCAAGGGCCACATGTGGGATATTTCTCAAAACTGCAGAATCTGGGCAATACGTATTAAGTTGCGTTTCTCTGATAAATCCTTTTGTGTTATAAAAAAATGGTATAAAGAGGATTTTCTGACGAAAAAAAAAAGTCAATTTCACCTCTACTTTGCTCTAAATTCCTGTGAAACACCTAAAGGGTTCATAAACTTTCTAAATGCTGTTGGGAATACTTTGAGGGGTCTAGTTTCTAAAATGGGGTGTTTGATAGGGGTTTCTAATATATGGGCCCCTCAAAGCAACTTCAGAACTGAACTGTAACCTAAAAAAATAAATAAATGAGGCAATACTTCGCTTCTTACATTATACTGATAATGAGCCGTGCCCACCCCGAGATGACCCCAGTTTTGACCGTTTGTATAAACGGAGACCCCTATTAGACCGTTTCAGTGCCCGGTTTTCCCAAGCATACACCCCCGAGAAGTGTATTTCTACTGATGAGTCCCTGGTACATTTTAAAGGGAGGGTTCAATTCTGCGAGTACCTGCCGGGTAAGAGGGCAAGGTATGGCGTGAAGATGTATAAGCTGTGCGAGAGTGCATCAGGGTATACCTACAGGTTTAGGATATATGAAGGAAAGGCCACCCCCAAACCAGACTGCATCCTGGACTACAATAGGTACATGGGAGGGATGGACTTGTCAGATCAAATCCTGAAGCCCTACAGCGCCATGCGGTGTGGTATAAGAAGCTGGCCGTACACATCATACAGATGGCATTGTACAATGCGTACGTGCTACATCGATGTGCAGGCCAGACGGGAACTTTCCTGGAATTTCAAGAGGTGATTATCAAGAACCTAATCTTTAGGGACCAAGAAGGGGGGGCACCCAGTACTTCTGGAAGCGGGGCCACACGCATCGTACCAGGGCGGCAACACTTTCCAGGAGAAGTTCCCCAAACTGGCAAGAAGGGAAAAAGTCAAAAGAGGTGCAAAGTCTGCTATAAGAGGGTGATAAGGGATGACACAATATATCAATGTGACACGTGTCCCGAATAACCAGAGCTCTGTATGAAAGAGTGTTTTAAAATTTATCATACATCCCTTGGTTTATAATTTACCCCAATTTTACTTACCCTGATGCACTCCGCACAGCTTATCCCCCCTCGTCTTTCCCCTCTGAGCCCTGCTGTGTGCCCAGGCAGCTGATAACAGCCACATGTAGGGTATTGCCATACCCCGGAGAACCCACATTACAGTTTATGGGGTGTAGGTCTCCGGTCAAAATGCTCACTACGCCTCTAGATGAATGCCTTAAGGGTGTAGTACCTCAGGTGCTTCTGCATACATGACTTCGCACTAGAAAATCCCCAGTAGGCCAAATGGTGGTCCTTTCCTTCTGAGCCCTCCCATGGGCCCAAACGGCAGTTTATCACCACAAATGGGGTATTGCGGCACTCAGAACAAATTGTGCAACAGAATGGGGTATTTTGTTTCTTGTGAAAATAAGACATTTTCAGCCCAAACTACATATTATTTGAAAAAAATTATTTTGTTTTCATTCCCAGCCCAATTCAAATAAGTTCTGTGAAAAAACTATGGGGTCAAAATGGTCACAACACCCATAAATTAATTCCTTGAGGGGTGTAGTTTCCAAAATGGGGTCATTTGTGGTTGGTTTCCATTGCTTTGATACCTCTGGGGCTCTGCAAATGCGACATGGCAGCCGAAAACCAATCCAGCAAAATCTGGACTCCAAAGAACAAATAGCGCTCCTTTCCTTCTGAGCCCTCCCATGGGCCCAAACGGCCGTTTATCATCACAAATGGGGTAATGCCGCACCCAGGACAAATTGGGCAACAAAATGGAGTATTTTATTTCTTGTGAAAATTAGAATTTTTGAACTAAAATGACATATTATTGGAAAAAATATATTTTTTATTTAATTCCCAGCCCAATTCAAATAAGTTCTGTGAAGAAACTATGGGGTCTAAATTGTCATATTACCCATAAATTAATTCCTTGAGGGGTGTAGTTTTCAAAATGGGGTCACTTCTGGTGGGTTTTGATTGCTTTGATACCTCTGGGGCTCTGCAAATGCAACATGGCACCCGAAAACCAATCCAGCAAAATCTGGACTCCAACAAACACATAGCACTCCTTTGCTTCTGAGCCCTCCCATGGGCCCAAACAGCAGTTTATCACCACAAATGGGGTATTGCCATACTAAAGACAAATTGGGCAACAAAATGGGGTATTTTGTTCCCTGTGAAAATAAGAAATTTTGATCACAAATGTCATTTTATTGTAAAAAATGACATTTTTTTCATTTCACAGCCCAATTCAAATACGTGCTGTAAAAAAACTGTGTGGTCAAAATGGTAACAACAACCATAAATAAATTCCTTGAGGGGGTGTAGTTTCCTAAATGGGGTCACTATTGGGGGATTCCTACTATTTTGGCACCTCAACACCTCTTCAAACCTGGCATGCTGCCTAAAATATATTCTAATAAAAAAGAGGACTCAAAATGCACTAGGTGCTTCTTTGCTTCTAGGGCTTGTGTTTTAGTCCATGAGCGCAGTAGAGCCACAAGTGGGACATTTCTAAAAACTGCTGATCTGGACAATACATATTTAGTAGTGTTTCTCTGGTAAAACCTTCTGTGTTACAGAATTTTTTTTTAATAAAATTGAAATTCAGCAAGAAAAATGAAATTTGCAAATTTCACCTCCACTTTGCTTTAATTCCTGTGAAATGCCTGAAGGGTTAAAAAACTTTCTAAATGGTGTTTTGAATACTTTGAGGGGTCTAGTTTTTAAAATGGGGTGTTTTATCAGGGTTTCTAATACATAGGCCCCTCAAAGACACTTCAGAACTCAAGAGGTACCTTAAAAAGAAGGCTTTTGAAATTTTCTTAAAAATATGAGAAATTGCTGTTTATGTTCTAAGCCTTGTAACGTCAATAAAAGAATGTTTAAAAAATGATGCCAATCTAAAGTAGACATATGGGAAATGTGAACTAGTAACTATTTTGGATGGTATAACCGTCTGTTTGACAAGCAGATGCATTTAAATTCTGAAAAATTCTATTTTTTCAAAATCTTCTCTAAATTTTGCAAATTTTCACCAATAAACACTGAATATATCGACCAAATTTTACCACGAACATGAAGCCCAATGTGTCACGAGAAAACATTCTCAGAATCGCTTGGGTAGGTTTAAGCATTCCGACGTTATTACCTAAAGTGAAATATGTCAGATTTGAAAAATGGGCTCTGAGCCTTAAGGCCAAAACTAGGCTGCGTCCTTAAGGGGTTAATAACCACAGTATCACTGTGCTTGATTGGCCAGCAAACTCGCCTGACCTAATCCCCATAGAGAATCTAAGGGGTATTGTCAAGAGGATGATGAGAGACAACAGACCCAACAATGCAGACGAGCTGAAGGCCGCTATCAAAGCACCCTGGGCTTCCATAACACCTCAGCAGTGCCACAGGCGGATCGCCTCCATGCCAGGCCGCATTGATGCAGTAATTCATGCAAAAGGAGCCCCGACCAAGTATTGAGGGTAAAATTAACCTAGCCTAAAAATTCTAGACTGTTCATATCTTTGACAGCGGGCAAACTTACAAAATCAGCAAGGGATCAAATACTTATTTCCTTCACTGTATATATATATATATATATATATATATATACTGTGTCTACTTATATATATGTGCTGTATATACTGCACGTTGTTTACATTTGTGCATATATATATATATACATATACATATATATATATATATATATATATATATATATATACATATAAAAGCACAAATGTAAGAAATGAGCAGTAGAAATCTGGAAGGATAACTATTCTGCTCTTTCATATTTTGAGCTCTGCAGAAAACGTTACTTCGTCCCTTTAACGTATGAACACAAATTCTTAGAACTGGTATGGGAATATCAGGATGGATGAAAATGTTTATAGTTGTTGATTGGTCGTTATTTTAACATTGCATATCTGTTTTGATAAAGAGGAGCTGTCACTCTGGGATAGACAGGATGAAATATGCGTGCAAATTTTACAGAGAAAAAAATTGGCCAACCGAAAACTGACACAACATCAGTTTGATTTTTTAGGTTGTCCATCTGAAATCTGTTAAGTATTTCTTAGCATATGCTTTACTTTTTATAGAACATCTCACTCCTTCTTGCCTTAATTATTTGGAAAACAGCTTTGTTCCTGCGAGCTACAACCATCATTTTTTACAAAAACATGGGTATGAAAAATGCTCCATTACATTAATTACTCACTGGCTCTGCTCACCACAGCTTTTTATTTTCCTATACTTAAAGCCCATCTCATATTAACCCCTTCCCGCCGGCTCACGTATATAAACGTCATTAAAATCGGTGGCTTACCGCCTTTTCACGTAAATGTACGTCATGGAGATGAAGCTGGCTCAGGAGCTGAGCCAGCGACATCACCACCGGGTGACAGCTGTATGTTACAGCTGGCACCCTAAGGTATCGGCCAGGACCGGAGCTAGCCTCCGATCCGACCGATTAACCCCTCACATGCTGCGTTCAATAGAGATCGCAGCATGTGAGGAGTTTATAGCCACCGGTACCCCAGCAACGTGATCGCTGGGTTGCCGGTGGCTGCAAAGTCGATCGGAGGGCTAATGCTTACCTCCCGATCAGCCTGTAACGGAATCCTCCTATGCGCCATCGTCGGCGGGGCCCAGGAGGCTTCCGGTAACATCGGCAAGATGGCGCCGGCTCAGCTTCCGGCTCAGAAGCTGAGCCGGCGTCATCAGCAGTGGGTGTCCGCTGTATGTTACAGCGGACACCCCGATCTATCGCCAGGAACCGGAGCTAGCTCCGATTCCTGGCATTAACCCCTTCGATGCAGCGATCCATTGTGATCGCTGCATCCTAGAGGTTTGTAGAAAATCGGCAGCCTTGCATTGTGATGGCAAGGCTGGCGACTGCTACCATTTCAACAGGAGCCCTAACAATGGACTCCTGTCTGCCATTACGTAAGCTGATTAGGCCCCGCCCAGAGGCGGAGCCTGATCGGCTTGCTGTCAGTGAACAACTGACAGTTCCAATACATTGCACTACATAGGTAGTGCAATGTATTAGAACATCAAACAAATAGTTGGACATTCAAGTCCCCTAGTGGGACTAAAGAAAAGTGTAAAAAAAAGTGTAAAAAAAGTAAAAATAAAAGCTGGAAAACATACAATAAAAGTTTCAAATAATAACACAAAACACAATCGCCCTTTTTCCCTTATCAAGTCATTTATTATTGAAAAAAATAATAAAGCCATACATATTTGGTATCGCAGCGACCGTAACGACCTGAACTATAAAAATATTATGTTATTTATCCAGCGCAGTGAACGCCGTAAAAAAAAAACTCAAAAACACTGCCATAATTACTGTTTTTTTGGTCACTGTCTTCCAAAAATTGAAATAAAAAGTGATCAAAAAGTCGCATGTATCCAAAAATGGTACCGATAAAATCTATACCTCGTCTCACAAAAAAACAAGCCTTCACACAGCTCCATCGACGAAAAAATGTAAAAGTTATGGCTCTCACAACTTGGCGACAGAAAAAATACATTCTCTTTCCAAAAGTAATTTTATTGTGCAAAAAGTTATAAAAAAGTTCTATAAATTTGGTATCGCCGGAATCGTACTGACCCGCAGAATAAAGGTAACATGTAGTTTATAACGTACGGTGAACGGTGTATATAAAAAAAAAAGTGGCACAAGCTGGTCACGACATATTTGACACTGAATTGGCATATCTAGGGAAACATTTTAATTTGTACCTTCCGCAGCGCAATCATTTATGGAAAAGACACGTGGGGTGAAAATGCTCACTACACCTCTTAATAAATGCCTTGAGGGGTGCAGTTTCCAAAATGGGGTCACTTCTCAGGGGTTTCTTTTATTATTTCACATCAAAGCCTCTGCAATTGTGAAGCAATACTCTATAAGTCGCCAAATTAGGCCTCAATTTTACATGGTACTCTTTCACTCCTGAGCCCTGTCGAATGTCCAGGCAAAAGATTAGGGCCACATGTAGGGTGATTCTAAAACAGGGAAACACCACATAATAATTGAGAGCTGTCTTGTTATGGTGGCACAAGCTGGGCACCACATATTGGCGTATCTAAGGAAAAATTCCCATTTTCATTCTCCCACGTCGTGTGCACACGAATTTCTGCAAAACACCTGTGGGGTTAACATGCTCACTACACCCCTAGGTGAATACCTTGAAGGTGTTGTTTCCAAAATGGGGTCACTTCTGGGGGGGATCCACTGTTTTGGTCCCACAGGGACTTTGCAAATGCAACATAGCGACCAGAAACCAAATGCAGCAAAATCTGTACACCAAAAGCAAATGGCGCTCCTTCCCTTCTGAGCCCTGCCGTGTGCCCAAACAGCATTTTACGACCACGTGTGGGGTATTGCCGTACTCCAGAGAAGTTGCTTTACAAGCGTTGGGGTTCTTTTTTTCCTTTATTTGTTGAGAAAATTAAAAATTTGGAGCTAAAGCTACGTCTTATTGAAGAAAAAGGATTTTTTTTATTTTCACTGCCCAATTCTAATAAAATCTATGAAACACCTGTGGGGGCAAAATGCTCACTACACCCCTAGATGGATTCCTCAAGGGGTGTAGTTTTCTCAATGGAGTCACTTTTTTGGCGTTTTCACTGTTTTGGTACCTCCGGGGCTTTGCAAATGCGACATGGCCTGCGCAAACCATTCCTGCTAAATTTGAGCTCCAAAAGCCAAATGGCGCTCTTTCCCTTCTAAGCTCCGCCGTGTGTCCAAACATCCGTTTATAACCACATGTGGGGTATTGTTTTACTCGGGAGAAATTGCTTTACAAATGTTGTGGTGCTTTTTCTCCTTTAGTCCTCGTGGACATTAGAAAAAATTAGCTAAACCTACATAATCTTTGAAAGAATGACGATTTTTATTTTCACGGCCTACTTCCAATAATTTCTGCAAAAAACCTGCGGGGTCAAAATGCTCACTATACCCCTAGATAATTTCCTCAAGGGGTGTAGTTTCCAAAATGGGGTCACTTTTGGTGGATTTCCACTGTTTTGGCACCGAAAGAGCCCTTGAAACCTGACAAGGTGCCTAAAATATTTTCTAATAAAAAGGAGGCCCAAAATCCACTAGGTGCTCCTTTGCTTCTGAGGCCAGTGCTTCAGTCCATTACCACACTAGGGCCACATGTGGGATATTTCTAAAAACTGCAGAATCTGGGCAATAAATATTGAGTTGCGTTTCTCTGGTAAAAACTTCTGTGTTACAAAAAAAATAGAATAAAAATGAATTTCTGCAAAAAAAAATGAAATTTGAAAATTTCACCTCTACGTTGCTTTAATTCCTGTGAAACGTTTAAAGGGTTAAGAAACTTTCTAAATGCTGTTTTGAATACTTTGAGGGGTGAAGATTTTAAAATGGGGTGACTTTTTGGCAGTTTCTAATATATAAGGCCCTAAAAGCCGCTTCACAACTGAACTGGCCCCTGTAAAAATAGCCTTTTGAAATTTTCTTGAAAATGTGAGAAATTGCTGCTAAAGTTCTAAGCCTTGTAACGTCCTAGAAAAATAAAAGGATGTTCAAAAAACGATGCCAATCTAAAGTAGACATATGGGGGATGTTAATTAGCAACAATTTTGTGTGGTATAACTGCCTGTATTACAAGCAGATACATTTACATTTAGAAAAATGCTAATTTTTGCAATTTTTCACCAAATTTTGGTGTTTTTCACTGGTAAATATTGAATTTATCGACCACATTTTTCCACTATCATAAAGTCCAATGTGTCACGAGAAAACAATCTCAGAATCGCTTTGATAGGTAAAAGCGTTCCGGAGTTATTACCACATAAAGTGAAATATGTCAGATTTGAAAAAATGGGTCTGGTCCTGAAGGCCAAAATTAGCTTGGTCCTGAAGGGGTTAATGAACAATTTTTGCAGATTTATTGATTGATTTTCCATTTACTTTCCAGCTATGAAAGAGCATCTCAGTCTTTAAAAAAAAAAAAAAAAACACGTAATATAAACACGTGAGCTCCCAATTTATGTTCAGCTGGTTCAAATGATATCTATTTCTTAGGTTTTCTCTCTGTTTTTACCTTTGTGACTACTACTAATGACAACCATTTTTCCAATAGGGTCAATAATGAGCTTTCCCATACTTCTGGCTAGCAAATATGGATAGTTGTAGTGTGATATAAATGTGTGCAAAATATCACTAGCCAACCTTGTCATTTTGTCATTCAGAAGTTATGGGAAGTTTAGTGGCAGTCCCTGTGGAACATGTAATAACCATATTAGTTGTCACCTAGTTTTACCAGAATAAATAGAACTACAAAAATATGTGAATATATTTTTTTCCCCAGCTTCTGTATAGTACACAAAAATATGCATTCAACGCAATAATAATAAACCAGTATTCATTAACCCCTTCCCTCTTTAGCCACTTTTGACCTTCCTGACCGAGCCTCATTTTTCAAATCTGACATGTGTCACTTTATGTGGTAATAACTCCGGAATGCTTTCACCTATCCATGCGATTCTGAGATTGTTTTCTCGTGACACATTGGACTTTAAGTTACTGGCAAAATTTGCTCAATATGTTCAGTAGTTAATTGTGAAAAACACCAAAATTTAGCGAAAAATTGCAAAAATTAGCATTTTTCTCAATTTAAATGTATCTGCTTGTAAGACAGGCAGTTATACCACACAAAATTGTTGCTAATTAACATCCACCATATGTCTACTTTAGATTGGCATCGTTTTTTGAACATCCTTTTATTTTTCTATGACGTTACAAGGCTTAGAACTTTAGCAGCAATTTCTCACATTTTCATGAAAATTTCAAAAGGCCATTTTTACAGGGGCCAGTTTAGTTGTGAAGTGGCTTTGAGGGCCTTATATATTAGAAACCCCCAAAAAGTCACCCCATTTTAAAAACTTCACCCCTCAAAGTATTCAAAACAGCATTTAGAAAATGTCTTAACCCTTTACACATGTCACAGGAATTAAAGCAAAGTAGAGGTGAAATGTACAAATTTCATATTTTTTTGCAGAAATAAATTATTAGTACAATTTTTTTTATAACACAGAAGGTTTTACCAGAGAAATGCAACTCAATATTTGTTGCCCAGTTTCTGCAGTTTTAGGAAATATCCCACATGTGGCCGTAGCGTGCTACTGGACTGAAGCACCGGCCTCAGAAGCAAAGGAACACCTAGTGGATTTTGGGGCCTTATTTTTGTTAGAATAAATTTTAGGCACCATGTCAGGTTTGAAGGGCTCTTGCGGTGCCAAAACAGTCAAAATCCCCCAAAAGTGACCCCATCTGGGAAACTACACACCTCAAGGAAATTATCTAGGGGTACAGTGAGCATTTTGACCGCACAGGTTTTGTACAGAAATTATTGGAAGTAGGCCGTGAAAATTAAAATCAACATTTCTTCAAAGAAAATGTAGGTTTAGCGATTTTTTTTCTCATTTCCACAAGGACCAAAGGAGAAAAAGCACCGTAAAATTTGTAAAGCAATTTCTCCCGAGTAAAACAATACCCCACATCTGGTAATAAACGGTTGTTTGGAGACACGGCAGGGCTGAGAAGGGAAAGAGCGCTATTTGGCTTTTGGAGCTCAAGTTTAGCAGGAATGGTTTGCGGAGGCCATGTCACATTTACAAAGCCCCTGAGGGGACAAAACAGTGGAAACCCCCCACAAGTGACCCCATTTTGGAAACTACACCCATTGAGGAAATTATCTAGGGGTATAGTGAGCGTTTTGACCCAACAGGTTTTTTGCATAAATTATTGGAAATAGGCCCTGAAAATGACAATCTAAATTTTTTCAAAGAAAATGTAGGTTTAGCTAATTTTTTCTCATTTCCACAAGGACTGAAGGAGAAAAAGCACCATAAAATTTGTAAACCAATCTCTCCCGAGTAAAACAATACCTGACGTGGTAATAAACGGTTGTTTGGAGACACGGCAGGGCTGAGAAGGGAAAGAGCGCTATTTGGCTTTTGGAGCTCAAGTTTAGCAGGAATGGTTTGCGGAGGCCATGTCACATTTACGAAGTCCCTGAGGAGACAAAACAGTGGAAACCCCCCACAAGTGACCCCATTTTGGAGACTACACCCATTGAGGAAATTATCTAGGGGTATAGTGAGCGATTTTACCCCACAGGTTTTTTGCAGAAATTATTGGAAGTAGGCCCTGAAAATAAAAATCAACATTTTTTCAAAGAAAATGTAGGTTTAGCTTATTTTTACTAATTTACACAAGGACTGAAGGAGAAAAAGCACCACAAAATTTGTAAAGCAATTTCTCCCGAGTAAAACAATGCCCCACATGTGGTAATAAACGGCTGTTTGGAGACACGGCTTGGCTTAGAAGGGAAAGAGCGCTATTTGGCTTTTTGAGATCACATTGAGCAGGAATGGTTTGCGGCGGCCATGTCACATTTGCAAAGCCCCTGAGGGGAAAAAACAATGAAAACGCCCAAAAAGTGACACCATTTAGGAAACTACACCTCTTGAGGAATTCATCTAGGGGCGTAGTGAGCATTTTGACCCCACAGATGTTTCATAGAATTTATTAGAATTGGGCAGTGAAAATAAAAACAATCCTTTTTCTTCAATAAGACGTAGCTTTAGCGCAAATTTTTTCATTTTCGCAACAAATAAAGGAAAAAAAAGAACCCAACATTTGTAAAGCAATTTCTACCGAGTACGGCAATACCCCATATGTGGTCATAAACTGCTGTTTGGGCACACGGAAGGGCTCAGAAGGGAAGGACCGCCATTTGGAGTGCAGATGTTGCTGGATTGGTTTCTGGGCGCCTGTGGGCCCAAAACAGTGGAAACCCCCCAGAAGTGACCCAATTTTGGAAACTACACCCCTCAATGCAGTTACCTAGGGGTGTAGTGAGCATGTTAACCCTGCAGGTGTTTTGTAGAAATTAGTGTGAACTCGATGTTGCAGAGTGAAAATGGGATTTTTTCCACAGATATGTGGACAATATGTGGTGCTCGGCTTGTGCCACCATAACAAGACAGCTCTCTAATTATTATGCTGGGTTTCCTGGTTTTAGAAACACCCTACATGTGGCCCTAATCTCTTGCCTGGACAGTCGACCAGGCTCAGGAGTGAAAGCGTACCATGTAAAATTGAGGCCTAATTTGGCGATTTACAAAGTATTGGTTCACAACTGCAGAGGCTCAGATGTGAAATAATAAAAATAAACCCCTGGGAAGTGACCCCATTATGGAAACTGCACCCCTCAAGGCATTTATTAAGGGGTGTAGTGAGCATTTTCACCCCACATGTCTTTTCCATAAATGAATGCGCTGTGGATGGTGCAAATTAAAAATTTATATTTTTCCCTAGATATGCCATTCAGTGGCAAATATGTCGTGCCCAGCTTATGCCACTGGAAACACACACCCCAAAAATTGCTAAAAGGGTTCTCCCGGGTATGACGGTGCCATATATGTGGAAGGAAACTGCTGTTTGGGCACGCTGTAGGGTTCAGATGGGAGGAAATGCCATTTGGCTTTTGGAGCGTGGATTTTGCTTGGTAGTAGTTTTGTTTGGAGTCTTACTGGTGTTTCCGTTTATAATGTAGGGCATATGTAAGCCGGGCGGAGTATATAAGGGGCATAGTCAGGTGGTATAATAATAGGGTAAAAAAAAACAATAAAATAATCCATAGATGTGTGTTACGCTGTTAAGCAATCCTTTCTGCACAGGCCGGTGTCGCACTGATATATGGCGTCCTTTATTATGCCCCTTTTGGTCCACACTCCGCGCCTTTGTAGTTTGGGGAATTTTGCTAGGAAGTGTTGTTCTGGTATAATACGGGCACCGTCGCTTCCAGCGGATAAGTTTGGGCCCTCCCTTTCCTGGTTCCCTAATTTTAGGTCCTTGATAAATCGCCTCTTCAAACAGAAGAAATGTTCCCCTCGGGCACAACTGCATATTTTTTTATTTCCTGACTTATTGGAGCCATAACTGATTTTATTTTTCATAGACGTAGCGGTATGAGGGCTGGTTTGTTGCGGGACGAGCTGTAGTTATTATTGGTACCATTTTGGGGTACATGCAACTTTTTGATCACATTTTATCCTATTTTTTGGGATGCCAGGTAAACAAAAAAACGCAATTCTGGCACAGCTTTTTTCGTTTTTTTTTATACAGCGTTCACCATGCGTTATAAACTACATGTTAACTTTATTCTGCGGGTCAGTACGATTCCGGCGATACCTAATTTATAGCACTTATGTTTTACAACTTTTTGCACAATAAAATTACTTTTGTAAAAAGAATGTATTTTTTCTGTCGCCAAGTTGTGAGAACCATAACTTTTTAATTTTTTTGTCGACGGAGGTGTATGAGGGCTTGTTTTTTGCGGGACAAGCTATAGTTTTTATAGGTACCATTTTTGGATATGTGCGACTTTTTGATCACTTTTTATTCTAACATTTGTAGGGCAAAGTGACTAAAAAACAGAAACTCTGGTAACGTTTTTTACGTTTTTTTTTACGCTGTTCACCGCGTGCAATAAATAATATAATATTTTGATACCTCAGGTTGTTAGGTCGCGGCGATACCAAATACATATGGTTTATTATTATTTTTCAATAATAAAGGACTTGATAAGAGTAAAAGGGGGATTGTGTTTTATTTGATTACTTGAAACTTTTATTGTTTTCAAACTTTTATTATTTGCACTTTTTTTTACACTTTTTTATACTTTTTTTTACACTTTTTCTCAAGTCCCACTAGGGGACTTGAAGGTCCAATGGTCATATATATTTTTTTCTAATACATTGCACTACCTATGTAGTGCAATGTATTAGATCTGTCAGTCATTCACTGACAGCAAGCCGATTAGGCTTCGCCTCCCGGCGGGGCCTAAATCGGCTTCCGTAATGGCAGAGCAGGAGACCATTGTGTCTCCTGTTGCCATAACAGCAGTCGCCAGTCCTGATTGCCTGTCAGGGCTGGCGATCTGCTAGTAACAGCTACGATGCAGCAATCGCTTTCGATTGCTGCATCGAAGGGGTTAATGGCAGGGATCGGAGCTAGCTCCGGTTCCTGCCGTTACAGGTGGATGTCAGCTGTAACATACAGCTGACTTCCACCGCTGATGACGCCGGATCAGCTCCTGACCCGGCGCCATCTTGCCGGCAGCTACGGAAGCCGATCAGGCTCCGCCGCCGGGCGGATCTTGACCGGCTTCGGTGCTAGGCAGACCGGGAGGCCAGTATTAGGCCTCCGGTTGCCATTGCAGCCACCGGAACCCCGACAATTTCATTACTGGGGTTCCGATGAGCTGCAAACACCTTAAGTGCAGCGATCGCGTAAGGGGTTAATGGCGGGGATCGAAGCTAATTTCGGTCCCCGCCGTTACAGCCGGATGTCAGCTGTAAGATACAGCTGAGATCCGGTGATGATGGCACCGGCTCAGCTTCTGAGCCGGTCCCAAACATTCGGCGTACATGTACGGCAAGATGCGGGAAGTCAATGCTTTCCATGACGTACATGTACGGCAAATGTCGGGAAGGGGTTAAAGGGAATCTATCATCAGAAAATGTAATTTAAAAATTGTTTTATATTTTTATGTGACTATACACATAAAAAAAAATCTTGAAATATTGTAGTATTTGCACTGGTTTTCTCGAGCAGACTATGGGCTGACACTTGACACTTGCCAGCTTTGCTGAATTGTCTAGCAGAGTTTAGCAGTGTCATCTCAATATCATTCAAGGGTGGGCGAGTAAATGACCACTCTATTGTACAGCTGGAGGTCTAGATAAGGTAGCACAGAAGCACTATAAACGCAGATAAGTGTCACGAAGTGGGGTGTGGACCCACTGGGACGTACCGCGTAGCAGGATGGCAGCTGGCCAAACAGGTAAGTACAGAGTTCAATAGTTCAGCGAGAATACCTGAGGCAAACGTAGACAGTAGCGAGGCAGGCATGTCCTAGACCAGGCGGCAGGAATACGTCAGGTGAGGCGTAGCAAATCATGCATAGACTGTAGCACAGCACGGCAACAGCATAGCACGGCACTAGAACTGGGTAGCACGGAAACAGGATACGGAATACAGGAACAAGGTACACTGGGAAACTGGAAGACACTGGGAGACAATTAGCATGACAAACTATGGGTAACAAACAATGATCAGCCAAAGGGGAAAAGGGCAGAGCCCTTTTTATAGCCCAGGGCTTCCTGGGCTAGATTGCAGACTTCCTGCAAAATGAGCACACTGGCCCTTTAAGACCGTGCACGCACGGGCGCGCGCGCCCTCCGGAAACAGTCTCGAAATCCGGAAGTGAGTGCCGACGCCTCACAGAAGGACGACGCTGCACAGTGGTAAAATGTCCATGGCCACGGCCGTCGAGGTTTAAGGCAGAACAACGGACCGTGGCCATAGACGTTACAGTATCCCCCCTCTTACGCCCCCTCTTCTTGGGACCAGAGCGGGAGAGAAACTTCCTCATGAGGACAGGAGCATCGATGTTCTCCTCTGGCTCCCAAGACCTCTCTTCTGGGCAGAACCCCCACCAATCCACTAAATAAAATGTCCTTCCTCCCACCTTCCTGGTAGCCAAAATCTCCTTTACTTCGAAAGTCCCCGATGAGCCGCCAGGGACCACTGAGGAACTAGGAGTCCTGGAGTAGCGGTTCAGGACCACCGATTTCAGCAGGGAGATGTGGAAGGAGTTAGGAATCCTGAGGGTAGGGGGAAGCCGCAGCTTGTAGGATACCAGGTTGATCTGCAGCAGGATTTCGAAGGGTCTGAGGAACCTAGTAGCAAATTTGCACGACGGCACCTTCAGCCGGATATTTCTAGACGACAGCCAGACTTTAGTCCCTGGAAGGAACTGCGGAGGCGCCCGTCTTCTTGTATCTGCCTTTCTCTTCATGCGGTCCACCGCCAACAGGATAGAAGATCGGGCCTGTTGCCAAATCTGTAGAAAGTCCCGGAAGGTAGAGTCAGCTGCAGGAACCTGGGACATAATAGAAATAGGAAGAAGTATACGAGGATGCTTACCGTAGACGATGAAGAATGGACTGGAAGTGGTCGACTCACTGGTATGGTTGTTATAAGAGAACTCTGCCCACGGGAGCAACTGCACCCAATCATCATGGCGCCTGGAAACAAAGTGACATAGATTATTCTCCATAATCTGGTTAACTCTCTCGACTTGCCCATTGGACTGGGCATGATAGGACAAAGAGAAGTCCAATTTTACACCGAGGAGGCCGCAGAGTGCTCTCCAAAACTTCGAGGTGAACTGGACCACTCGGTCTGAGACAATATGCAGGGGCAAGCCGTGCAGACGGAAGATGTGTTGTATGAAGAGGTCAGCCAATCGCGTAGCAGACAGCAGTCCGGTCAAGGGAATGAAGTGAGCCATCTTGGAAAATCGATCCACCAGGTCAGTAGTGGAGTTCGAACCGGAACCGAGTAAAGAACAACGACCACCTGGCTACACGAGTATTCAACCGCTGGGCCGTCTGTAGGTAGGTAAAATTCTTGTGATCCATGAAGATCAGGATAGGATAAACTGCGCCCTCCAGTAGATGTCTCTACTCCTGCAGAGCCAGCTTGATGGCCAGTAACTCCCGATCCCCAATCGAGTAGTTGCGCTCTGCGGAAGAAAACAGCTTAGAATAGTAGCCACATACCACAGCCTGGCCTTTCGATCCTCTCTGGAACAACAGTGCACCAGCACCAACCGAGCAAGCGTCCACCTCTAACGAAAACTGTAGGGATACATCAGGATGATACAGAATGGAGGCAGATGTGAAGGCTTTTTTTAAGGATTCAAATGCGGCTTCAGCCTCCGGAGTCCACATTTTGGCATTCATACCCTTCTTAGTGAGGGTGGAGATAGGAGCAGTCAAAGATGAGAAGTTGGGGATGAACAGCCGGTAGAAGTTGGCGAATCCTAGGAAGCGTTGTATGGCCCTTAAACCTTGGGGGCGTGGCCACTCCAGGACAGCCTTTACCTTCTGGGGGTCCATCTTGAGGCCCTGATTGGAGATAATATAGCCCAGGAAGGATAGAGACTTCTTCTCAAATACACACTTCTCCAGCTTGGCATAAAGGTGATTCTCTCTTAGACGGAGCAACACCTGGCGGACATGACTTTGATGAGTTATTGGATCTGGGGAAAAAAATCAAAATGTCATCTAGATACACCACAACACAAACATAAAGGAGATCACGAAAAATGTCATTGACAAATTCTTAAAAATACTGCGGGAGCGTTACACAGGCCGAAGGGCGTAACTAAGTATTTGTAGTGCCCATCACGAGTATTAAAGGCAGTCTTCCATTCGTCACTTCGACGAATCCGGATCAGATTGTAGGCCCCCCACAGGTCCAGTTTAGAAAAAAAATTCGCCCCCCGTATGCGATCAAACAGTTCAGAAATCAAAGGCAGAGGGTACCTATTCTTCACCGTGATCTGGTTTAGGCCTCGGTAGTCAATGCAAGGTCGTAGCGATCCATCTTTTTTCTTAACAAAGAAGAACCCCGCTCTGGCCGGGGATGAGGATTTACGAATGAAACCCCTCTCCAGATTCTCCTTAATGTAGGCCGACATGGACTGTGTCTCTGGCAAGGAGAGAGGGTACACTCTACCACGAGGAGGAGACGATTCAGGAGCCAGGTCGATCGGACAGTCATATGCCCGGTGTGGCGGCAAGGTCTCAGCCTCCTTTTTGTTGAAGACATCGGAGAACATGGAGAAACAAGAAGGCAACGCTGTCAAAGGCTGAAGAGGGGCAGGCTGTGGCGACTGGATATGGCCCAGACAGCGGTCAAGACACTTCGGGCCCCACTGGAGGACCTCTCCAGAGTTCCAATCCAGGACGGTGGCATGCAGACGGAGCCAAGGCAAACCCAGCAGCACGGGGTTGACGGCTTTGGACAGGACAAACAGAGAGATGAGTTCAGCATGAAGGGCTCCCACTTGGAGTCTCAATGGCTTGGTTACGGACACAACTGGGTCAGGCAATGGCAGTCCATCCACCGTGGCAACGATCAACGGCCTTTCAAGCGGGATAGTAGGCAACTGATGGAGATCCACAAGGTCCTGGCAGATGAAGTTGGCTGCAGAACCAGAGTCCAGATAGGCAGAGACCGGATAGGCCCTCTCGCCAGCAATGATGGTTACGGGAATGAATCGTTTGGAAGAGAGTTCTTGATTCAATGTGTTGACGCCCAGGGTTGTCTCTCCAACCAAACCTAGACGCTGGGGTTTTTTGGCTTGTGAGGACACAGATGAAACAACATGGCCAGCGAGGCCGCAATATAAGCAAAGTCCAGAGGTGTGCCTGTGCTGTTTCTCCTGGATGGATAATTTTAGTCGGTCTACTTGCATCGGGACCTCGGGCAAAGCAATAAAAGCCGGCAAGAGGGGTTGCTGAAAGTTGGGCGCCAGTCTAGGGCGCCGACGTTCCTGACGAACCTCATGAGATCTCTCCCTCAGCCTTATGTCTACCCGAGTGGCAAGCAGAATCAAGTCGTCCAAGGCAGGAGGCAGGTCTCGAGTGGCCAGTTCATCCTTGATCTCGGACGACAGGCCATGCCAATAGGATGCCACCAAGGCCTCATTATTCCAGGATAGCTCTCCTGCCAGAGTCCGGAATTGGATCGTATACTCGCCCACGGAGTTGTCCTCTTGGCGAAGGTTGAAGATGGCAGTGGCTGCCGATGAGACTCGCCCAGGCTCCTCAAAAACAGTTCGGAATATTCGCACGAACCCCTGGAAATCTTGGGACTCGGGTCCCTGACGTTCCCATATAGGATTAGCCCATGCCAGGGCCTTGACAGTCAGGAGGGATATGATGAATGCGATCTTGGCTCCGTCCGACTGGAATGCTCGAGAGTGCAGGGTAAAATGAATGTGGCATTGGTTCAGAAACCCCCGACAAGCACTGGCGTCTCAATCGAACCGAGAGGGCAATGGCAGCGAGTACCGAGGATCCGGACAGGAACTGCCAGGAGGAGTAACAGGAGGATCAGCTTGAAGGACTTGCATAGAGGCAGGAAGAGAAGCAACTAGCATCCCTAGCTGCTGCGCCATAGAGTCCACTGCCACAGGTCCGCCTGCATGGCTTGGGAGTGTGCCAAGCCTTTGAATTGACCAGCGGAGTCCATGGCCAGAGCGTACTGTCACAATGCGGGGTGTGGACCCACTGGGACGTACCGCGTAGCGGCATGGCAGCTGGCCAAACAGGTAAGTACAGAGTTCAATAGTTCAGCGAGGATCCTGAGGCAAACGTAGACAGTAGCGAGGCAGGCACGTCCTAGACCAGGCGGCTGGAAGACGTCAGGTGAGGCATAGCAAATCAAGCATAGACTGTAGCACAGCACGGCAACAGCACAGCACGGCACTAGAGCTGGGTAGCATGGAAACAGGATACGGGATACAAGAACAAGGTACACTGGGATACTAGAAGACACTGGGAGACCATTAGCACGACAAACTATGGGTAACAAACAACTCTCTGGCAAAGAGCAAGAGGGCAGAGCCCTTTTTATAGCCCAGGGCATCCTGGGCTAGATTGCAGACTTCCTGCAAAATGCGCGCACTGGCCCTTGAAGACCGTGCACGTGCGGGCGCGCGTGCCCTCCGGAGACAGTCTCAAAGTCCTGAAGTGAGTACCGGAGCCTCACAGGAGGACGATGCTGCACAGAGGTAAGATGTCCATGGCCACGGTCGTCGAGGTTCAAGGCAGAATGACGGACCGTAGCCATAGACGTTACAATAAGGCTCTGTATGCATATTACCTGGTCTCTGGTGGAGGGATTGTACTCCATAATTTCCTGAATATTGTAATAATCTATGAGATTTCTCTGTCAATTGAATCCCTTGCATTTCAGCTGCCATGAAGCACACACACTCTTCTCCACTGTCTATACAGACAATACAGGAGAGAAGTGTGAGCCTCCAATATGGCTGAGCCCAGGTAAGATTTTAAGAATAAAAAATAAATAGCTACAACATATGAAAAAGAATAAACACATTATATATCTTCCACAAACTAATATCAAATACATGAGACATCCCTTTAAAGGGGTTTTCCCATAATTCAAATGTATCACTATCCACAGAAGAGGTGATAAATATCTGATCGGTGGGTGTCCGACCTTTGGGACCTTGCTTACTTTGCCGTTTCTGGGGGTCCCATATGAAAAGAGTGGTACACACTGCTCCATTAATTTCTATGGGGCTGCCAATGGCTATCACAAGGTAAGCCCTTTCTCGTGATCGGTGGGGTCCCAGCTATCGGACCCCCACCGATCAGATATTTATTACCTATCCTGTGGATAGGTAATAAATATTGATTATGCAAAACCTTTTTAAGCATTTAAACCCTAAGACGATTCTTATTAGAGACGTGCAAATTTCCCAAAATTCGTCCCGATTCGTTCTAACTGGCCGTCAGATTCGATTCGGTCTGAATGAATTAGTCACAAATCAAAGTGCCCTGATTGCTCTGAAAATTCGTGAATAACACTCCGAGGTCTTCTAGGACTGTATCCAACCTCTTTTAAGCTCTTTAACGCCAAAACAGCATTAGTAATGTAAAAGTGACAGGAACATATATGGCTATGAGTGAACGGATAGTAGCCGGTGGTAAAAAAAAACAGCCTGTTAAAATAACACCCTACTCTGTCATATTTGTTATGCTGTTTAAAATGAAAAAACTTCACTTGGACACAGATGGAAGTATAACTGCGCTGTAAAAATGCATGACGCACAACAATATGCCAATGTTTTGTGTCACTATTTTAAGCAATTGGACGTATGCAAAACAATTAATAAAGTCACGTCCGTGACATCTGTATCAGCAGGCAGCGGCACGCTATCAGCACGAGGATTTAAATTTAAATAAAAATCTATTTATTTGAGAAAAAATTGTCACTTGGACACAGATTGAAGTTTAACGGAGCTGTAAGAATGCTTGATGCAAAACAATACACCAGTTTTTGGTAGAACTGTAAGATATATGCAAAACAATGGGTGACGTCATGTCTATGAGGTCTGTATCAGACAGCAACATCCTATTAGCACCAGAATTACAATTTAAATGAAAATCTATTTATTTGAAAAAAAAATTGTCACTTGGACACAGACTGAAGAAAAGCGGTGCTGTATATATAAATGTTTGACGCAGAACACTAAGCCAGTTTTTGGTGATACCATTAGATATAGGCAAAACAATGAGTGATGTCACGACCGTGACATCTGTATCAGCAGCACGCTATCAGCACCAGGATTAATATTATTGAAGAAGATTTGTGAATGATGTGATGAAGATTGTTGATTTACAAATTAACGTAAGAGTTGTATAGCTGAAGCAGCACTTACACACAGCAATGGCTGTCTGTCTTACTAACACACTGACACTGACTGACTCTAAAATCAACCTCTTTATCAAATTATTGTAAATATTCTCTTATCCTCACTACAGAGGCGTAGTTAGGGGTTTAGTACAGGGGGGGGGGGTAACATCTGAGTAGGCCCCAACCCAGTGGGCCCCCAACATGTTTACAACTATAGAGGCGCATCCGGCAGGGTCAGGCTTATTTAAACAGTGTAGTTTGCTGTGCTACTGTTTCTGTAAACTTCCATAGAAGTGAATGAGTGTTACGAAACAGCGTAGCATAGCGAGCTACACTGTTTTTGTCAATGATACGCTACTTCTGTAACCTCCATTCACAGTATAGTTCCTCCTCATACAGTATAATGCCCCCATAGTGCCCCTCACACAGAATAATGCCCCTATAGTGCCTCCCCACACAGAATAATGCTTCCATAGTGGCCCCCACATAGAATAATTCCCCTATAGTGCCCCCCCACAAAGTATAATGTTCATAGTAGCCCTAGACAGTATAATGACCCCTTAGTGGACTTCACACAGTATAGTGCCCCTATAGCTGTCCGCACAAAGTATAATGCCCCTATAGTACCTCCCCACACAGTATAAAGCCCTCATAGTGCCCCCCACGCAGAATAATGCCCCTATAATGCCAACCCACACAGTATAATGCTTCCGTAGTGGCCCCCACGTAGAATAATGCCCTTATAGTGCTCCCCACAAAGTATAATACTTCCATAGTGGCCCATACACAGTATAATGACTCCTTAGTAGACCCCACACAGTATATTGCCCCATAGCTGTCCCTATACAGTATAATGCCTCATAGCTTCCCTCATATATTATAATGCCCCCATACCTACTCCCATACAGTATAATGCCCCATAGCTGCTCCCATACAGTATGATTCCCCCACAGCTGTCCTCATACAGTATAATGCCCCATACAGTATATTACCCCATAGCTGACCATACAGTATACTGCTCGCATACAGTTTAATGCCCCATAGCTTCACTCATACAGTATAATGCCCTATAGCTGCCACCATACGGTATAATGCCCCATAGCTGCTGCCATACAGTATAATGACGCCATAGCTGCCCGTACATTATAATGCCCCATAGCTGCCCTCAATCATCATAATGCCCCATAGCTGCCCCCATACAGTATAATGCCCCATGTGACGTAAGGTCACCAGCTGACTCTCGGCAAAGGCAATCCTGTCAGTCTCGTCATAAATGAGAGCAGAAAAGAAAAGATCAACAGAGGAAAGTTCAGGGGCGTCAGGAGCCAAGGAGAAGGCCCATTCTTGGGGCCCTTCCTGGAGCCGGGACATAATTATACCCACCCGCTGGCTCTCAGAACCTGAGGAGTGGGGCTTTAAACGAAAATAGAGCCTACAACTCTCCCGAAAGGAAAGAAAAGTCTTCCGGTCCCCTGAGAACCGGTCAGGCAACTTGAGGTAGGGTTCAAGAGGTGAGGTGAGGGGCACTACCATGGTAGCATCAGGCTGGTTCACCCTCTGAGCCAGGGCCTGGACCTGTAGGGAGAGACCCTGCATTTGCTGAACCAGGGTCTCAAGGGGGTCCATAGTGGTGTGAGGGACCAGGGTAGAGTAGGTATATGGGCTTGTGATTATGTAATGACAGGGATAGGGAAACAGACAAGTGAGCCCTAATCTACCCGCCACTCAGTCCCTGCCTACTTGCAACGACCCGCCCTAGGCGACGGGGTACAACTGGGCGACGGTCCCTAGACTTAGTAAGTGCACGACAGACAACGAGACAAGGAAACAAAGAACAAAGGGAAACGGGGCAGTTGCCCACGGCAACACCGTGAGCAACAAGAGTAGTAAACAAGCCGAGTCAAACCAGGAGAGTACGAGGTGCCAAACGCAGAGCAGGAGAGTAGTGAACAAGTCGAGTCAAACCAGGAGTGTACGAGGTACCAAACGCAGAGCAGAAGAGTAGTCAGTAAGCCAGGGTCATATGAAGCAGGGACAAGTAGTTCAAGAAGCTGCAGCAGGGCCAGGAAACCAACAGAGAAGAATCACAAGCGAGGAGGAACAGGAAAGGCAGGTATAAATAGACAGAGGGCGGGAGCTAGCTCCGTCTGGCCAGGCTGTGATAGGCTCTCCCACTGCTAAGCCTGCCATCCTGAGTGGTGGAAGATGGAGTCAGTCTCACAGACATAGAAGCAGGTGCAGACTGATTACCTATGGGCGTGGATACAGAAGCTGTGCCTGGCAGATCCTTAACACTGAAATTGTAATTGTCGTTCGGTATGGTTTGCCTCAGAAAAGTGTTTGGATACTGGCAAATCCAATCTCTTATTATGGATTGTAAACGTATGGTTATTTAACCGAATTTTACAATCTAATGTAGTTTCCCCTACATACAGTAAATTACATGGACATTTTAAAACATACACAATAAATTCAGAATTGCATGTTAAATGATGTCTCATCCGGTATTCAATTCCTGTATTAGGATGAACAAAAGTCTTGCCTTTAATCATAGAAGAGCAATTCACGCAGTTAAGACATGGAAAGCAACCCGTTCTCTGGAGACCTAAGAAAGTTTGGATAGGTTTAGACGATATACCTACATCTGATCTAACCAATCTATTTTTTAGACTGCTGGTACATTTATAGGACATGAGGGGTGGTAGTTCAAGTTCAGGAACATGTCTTAGATTGTTCCTAAATATGGGCCAATATTCCCGGATGATCTTAGCTATCCCATTGCTAGCTTCCGTATGTGGACACTCTCAATTGCATCTGTTTATTGTCTTGAGCTCCCTGGCCGGAGAGGAGCCCCTCTCTCTGAGAGAGCAATACCTTTTCATTGTGTTTTCCTACGAGCTTCCTAGGGTAACCTCTTGTGATGAATTTTTCACTCATCTCAGTCAACATTCAATTTTGTCCTCTCTGTCTACAATCCTTCTCACCCTAAAGAATTGACTATATGGAAGTGACTTTACTTCGCCTAAGGTGACTACTGTTAAATTGAAGGAGATTATTCCTATTAGTGGGTTTAATGTATATGTCTGTAGAAAAACTTGTACCAGATTTGCTTACTGTTGTATCCAGAAACTGTATATCTGTAGTAGAATGAACAAGTGTACGGCCTGTTCACATCAGCGTTGGCTTTCCGTTTATTGGTTCCGTCGGAAGTTTCCGTCGGGTGAACCCCTTAACGGAAAGTCGAACGGAAACCTTATCTTCCATTTGCATTACCATTGATATCAATGGTGATGGAAACATTGCTAATGGTTTCCGTTTGTCACCATTCCAGCATTTTTCCATTTTTGTGATGGAATCAATAGCGCAGTCGACTGCACTATTGATTCCTGTAAGTAGTGCCACACCGCCCCCTGTAGGTAATGCCACACAGCCCCCTGTAGGTAATGCCACACAGCCCCCTGTAGGTAATGCCACACAGCCCCCCTGTAGGTAATGCCACACAGCCCCCTGTAGGTAATGTCACACAGCCCCCTGTAGGTAATGCCACACAGCCCCCTGTAGGTAGTTCTACACAGCACCTTTTTACATAGCACCCCCTCATAGATGGCACCCCCCTACCATTCTGTAGATAGCGCCACTGTAGGGGACCGTTCCAGGAGAAGTCCCTGACTTCACTGTCCATATATGATATATAGACAGTGAAGTCAGGGACTTCTCCTGGAGCAGAAACAACAGCCACAGCGCCGGGGATTCCGCTTCAGCAGTCCCTGACGTCACTTTGTCCATATATAGACAGTGAAGTCAGGGACTTCTTCTGGAGCGGAAACACCAGCTAAAGCACTGGGGATTCCGCTTCAGAAGTCCCTGACGTCACTGTGTCCATATATAGACAGTGAAGTCAGGGACTTCTCCTGGCTGGAGCGGAAACAATGGCCACAGCGCCGGGGATTCCGCTTCAGAAGTCCCTGATGTCACTGTGACCATATATGGACAGTGAAGTCAGGGACTTCTCCTGGAGCGGAAACACCGGCCACAGTGCCGGAGATTCCGCTTCAGAAGTCCCTGACATCACTGTGACCATATATGGACTGTGAAGTCAGGGACTTCTCCTGGAACAGAAACAACGGCCACAGCGCCGGGGATTCCGCTTCAGCAGTCCCTGACGTCACTGTGTCCATATATGGACAGTGAAGTCAGGGACTTCTTCTGGAGCGGAAACACCAGCCAAAGCACCGGGGATTCCGCTTCAGAAGTCCCTGACGTCACTGTGTCCATATATAGACAGTGAAGTCAGGGACTTCTCCTGGCTGGAGTGGAAACAACGACCACAGCGCTATGGAATCCGCTTCAGCAGTCCCTGACGTCACTGTGTCCATATAGGGACAGTGAAGTCAGGAACTTCTCCTGGAGCGGAAACAACGGCCACAGCGACGGGGATTCCGCTTCGGAAAGTCCCTGACGTCACTGTGTCCATGTATGGACAGTGAAGTCAAGGACTACTCCTGGAGCAGAATCCCCAATCCGCGGCCACAGCGTTGCTGAAGCTGTGGCCGGGGATTGGGCATTTCACTCCTAAAGGGAGAAAAAAATACCCTCCTCCTCACATGCACTTCACACTGTGAGGAGGAGGAGAGAGCGAGCGACGGAAGACACGGCCGTTACTCGGAGCACATTCAAGCGATGGCCTTGTATTACCCGACCCCATAGACTTCTATGGGAGCTGGGCGGCTGGGAGAACGGCCAAAAATAGGCCTTGTCCCAGTTTTTTGATGGCTTGGGCTGTCCAAAAAATCGGTTGTGTGAATAGCCCCATTTGGGGTCTTTTGTTCCTACTGTGGCTGTGTGACTGCGTGTTTTGAACGGCCATCACACAGCCGGGAAACCCTGTCGTGTGAATAGGGCCTAACTGTAATATCAGCATCCATTGTATTCATATAGCTATGAAGCGCTAGTTCTCCAGCTCTACCCAACCGGATAAAGAAGATGTCGTCTATGTATCTTCACCACCTCAGCACATGTCTGTGTTGACAACATGAAGTGTTGGAATACATAGACCGACTCCCTCTCCAGTGCTGCCATATGGATATTTGCATACATATGCATTACATTAGCGCCCATGGCCGTGCCCCTTTGTTGTATGTAAAACTGATATTGAAACTCAAAATAATTGCAACTAAGGACTGTCTCGAGGAGTGCAAGGATAAATTCGATACATCTAGTGGAATGGCCACTGCCCACCAATGCTTTGTGGGCGGAGGCAATTCTCTTCTGATGATCTATAGATGTGTATAAACTGACTACATCGAAAGAGCATAATATTGCATTAGGGGGAATCTAAACGTCTCTAGTTTTAAATAAAAAAAATTAGAGGTGTCACGTATATATGATGGTACATTAATAGCATATTGTCATAATGCTTGATCCAAAAAGATGGACATATTGGAGAAAATAGAGCCCATGCTAAAAACAATGGGTCTCCCAGGGGCTTCTGTAGTGACTTATGAATTTTTGGATGTATATACAGCGTTGGTGTTACTGGGTGTTCTACAAATAGAAAATTCTTCAAGCTTTTATCAATGATGTTATTTTGTAGAGCTCCATCGAGGATCACCATAATGTGTCTACCAAGATTTAATTTAGGATCATGTTGTCATTTTCCATATATACCTGTGTATCCTGTAGCTGTCTCTTCTACATAATCTCTAGTGTTCATCACTACAACTGCTCCCCCTTATCAGCCAGTTTTATTGTATTGGGATGTTTAAATCTAAGCGTGCTAAATTCTTCCCTCAGACTATCCACATCAAGTTTTACAGCAGTGATAAAGGTATCAATGGCTGATATGTGGGTCGGGGGAACAAAGTCACTTTTAGTTGTCAGGTTAAAGTCACCCAATTTAATTTCACACGGTGCCTCAATTGTTGCACTTGGTATATATATATATGTGTTCAGCAAACCATGATTTTATCTAATAGTACGATACAATCTATGTAAATCTAGCTCAACATCAAACCAATCCGGTATACTGGTCAGACAAAATGATAGCCCCTTATTTAAAACAGTATATTGTTATATTGTACAATTGTTAAAGAATAAGAGTAAATATTTACCACAAGGGTTTGTTCTGAGTGTCCTTCCTCCGAACTGATTGTGCCCGAGTCATGGCCTGTTTGGGCACTCAGTGATTTCTCATGTTTTTGTTGCCTGATGTGCCTTCTCCCTCCACGTCTGGTCCTCCGGCTGCGATGTGGGATTGTGTACTGTCCCGTACTTGGCCTAAAAAAAATCAGCTTTAGTGGTCATAGTTGTTGGAATATGGTTCCCTCTAGATATGTTTGATGTCATCTCGTGTTTCGCTTGTTTCTTTGAGTTCCGATCCTTTCCAACAAAAACTATTTCTTTGTTCCAATTGCCAGTTATAGATGTTACTGTTGGTATAGTCATCTGAATCTCTCTGCCACTTTTGATATATGGTTTCTTCTAATTCAGACCTGAATTTCTTCAAGCAACTTGTTAAGTTTGCAATGTATTCATCATAATCCTGTGTAATTAGCAGTGTTTTTAGAGAGGATTCTATATTACTAAATTTTTCTCTGACTGTAGTAAGGTCTATTTGTAAACATTCTATGTTTAAAAGTAAAATGTCCATAGCATATTTGTTTGATATTTGTACATAACGTGTGCTGAAATCCGTATTTTGTAAAAAAAAAAAAGATTTGGTCTCATTTGTGACATCATACCTCAAGGGATCCGATGTGATCTGTAGTATTCACTGAGAGTAGAATAAACAAGTAGTAGTACATGGTAATGGATCTTTTCATTTAGTATTCATATTTTTTCCATAACTGAGGGCATTGACAGAAAGGAGACATCTTCCACTGCTCCCTGCAGTATCCGCTCCACGTCAACTTCGGTGTAAGAAAAGACATCAGGTGAAGTATTTCTTTGTGATAGAGCTTGTGGAGTAGACAGGATCCTCGGTGTTCACAGCTTATAGGTCAATGAATTCAAACAAAGAAGAGAAGCAGCACCACCTCCCGTTGCAGGGTGAAAATCCTCATCAGTTACATGACCAGTGCCATAAGTAATAGCAAAAATGAATAGGGGGTGAGGTGAGGGTCAGAAAAATTATAGAATTGTAAAGGGAAGTGTCCCCTTTTAATGGAGATGGAGGGGTTTGTGTATATATATATATATATATATATATATATATATATATATATGTGTATATATTGCGGCTTTCTTAATGTCCCATGGTTCAGGTCTATAATCACAGACCTGGTCGTGGAAATCTACTTACAACAGGACAATGACAATTAGTCATTGTCCTGACTTAATTAGCAGAGAGTGAGACAGGAGATACTGTCTTTGATCTCCTGTCCACACTCCACACTCTGCAGGTGGCTGTGTGTATGTAATTGGAGAAATATCCTGCAGTGCACTCATGCACCACAGGACATCCCCCCATTGATTAACTTACCGCCTTCCTCCCGCGCGCTCATGAGTCGGCCGGAGATGTCTTATCACCACGCCGGCATATGTGAGTGGGGGATAACTATTGTGCCTGCGCCTGGCTCAGGAGCGAGCGTATTGGCGGGTTTTAAATAGCCCTGTGCCGGTACGTCCGTTCTCTCTGTTACTGCTCGCCCACACCAACGGACCTCCTCTCCTGCTCTCCTCCCCCCAGCTCTCCGCTCCACCGACGTCCTCCGCTCTCCCTGGCCTTGCTTACTGCTACAGGTCTGCTCCCTGCACAGATGCTCCCTGACACCAACGATCCCCTGGACAACGAGAACCAAGAATTTGTGTAGCTGCAGCTACACACAACCCTCTCTCCCCTACATCACATACCCTTGCTTCTCCCCCCTACTCTCCCCCTATAACACCTACACTTCCCTAGTTACCCTTTCCAACCTGCCTGCACATTATCCCCTGGTCCTCTTGTTAACCCTTTCCCACCTGCCTCCACATTATCCCCTGGTCCCCTTGTTAACCCATTCCCACCTGCCTGCACATATCCCCTAGTCGCATTACATCCCCTGGTACCTGTTTAACCCTTTCCCACCATTTACATATGCATATCCCCTAGTGCTCAGCAACCCAATCCCCTTGTTAACCCTTTATCTTCCTTATCCCTTGTTAACCTTTTAGTGCACAGGGACAGTTATAGCTAGGAGGGAGTGGGACAGAAACAGTGAGCATGTGTGTATACTGTAATGCAACTTGTATGTATGTTTAGATAAGTGGGTGGTGGTATAGATTAGTATTGTAATACCTTGTTTATTATACTGTGCCCAGTGTAGTGTCAGTGTATTCAATACATATTAACTTGTTATGTGTATTGGGATACACTGATACTATACAGTGATTATTTACTGTGTTTGGTGTATTTTATATGTAAGAGTGATTACTGTTTGTAATAATAAATATGACCTTTATTTACTATGCAATTGTATTCCTTTACTTAGTAGCAAAGCAATTAGATTGACGTTACTATAAGAGAAAGGTGGGGGAACTAGGCATAACCCTAGTGACCCTGATATAAAAAAGGTAGTAGTAGTGGGTGACACTAGCCAGTGAACCCCGCTATAACACGCTCTTTTATAGAATGAAATAAAGTGATGAATTGTTTGTTTAATGTCGTAGACACACAACGTACCCTGGAGGAGGTTTTCATTCAAACGCTATGTAAAAGTAGGGGGAAAGGTTTCTCCTAAAGACATAGACAAAAAATAGGAGCATTGTCTGACCATAATATCATAGTAAACCTAAAAAACAACCTCAAAACAGAAGAGCAAGGGAGTCCCCACTATATGCAGAACAACCAAAAAACATAGGGGACATAGCACCCAATATTTTGCCAATAAGGGAAGAAGTATGGCACCAAAAAGCAATAAATCAGCCTCCTGACGAAGCCGGTCTCAGGCAAAACGCGCGTCGAGGTGGTCTTTTTCTGTGCCACATCTAGGTTGACGTATCCATCTCCTCCCACCATGTCTATAGGTATGATTTATTGCTTTTTGGTGCCATACTTCTTCGCTTATTGATACTATTTATTTAGGGTTGTACATTAATATGTATTCACCATTTATATCTACTTACCTATAGCTATACATTTTTGGGCTGTGTATTTATGCTGTCTTTTACAGCTGCATATGTCCTCTACTTTACATGGTGTTTTTGTGGACATGGTATAATAGTCTCTAGATGGGTTGTTCTGTTTACCCTTGGGTATAATTACATCTATACCTCTCTGATGCTGCTCTTGGAATCAGACTTATTTTATCATTGATATTATTTCTGATATTACGTATTGTTATCTATTATGCACCAATAAAGATTTATATATTTTATGAAGATACGTGTCAGTTATATATTTATATGTACAATATTGGGTGCTATGTCCCCTATGTTTTTTGGTTGTTGACCATAATATCATGCCTACTTCAGTCGCCACTTGTAGATCAAATGAATAGTGGAAAATAAGGATTTAGTCTATCCTACTACATACATTAAGGTGTGGGCCTAGAAATAAAAATAATAATCCCTTGATGTGGGAGTAAGGACCCTCCAGACATCTACCAAATGTAAGCAGAGAAGATGTCTCTTAAAACAGTTGATGGCGTAGGAGAAAGTGTAGGATTCAACAGCATATTTAAATCTCCACCAAGCACTACAGAAGAAAAACCAGCAAAATCCTCCAAGAGCGGAAGACATTCCGAACCAAACCTCTGTTGAACCAGGTTGGGAAAATATACGTTAGCAATGACAAAGTGGTGGATTGCCGATGAAGCCATTAAAAAGAGGTATATGCCCTGTGTATCCACTAGGGTTTTCAGTATGGGAGGGGCAAATGACTTATGGAAAGCTATGATTTTGCCAAAGGATTTACACTAAGATACTACCAATTAGGATAATACTTAGAAGTTAAATTTGGGAGTGAAACATAGCGAAAGTCTCTTGAAGAAGAATCACAGATGCTCTGCGTTTGAGGGTGTAAGATTTAATCTGACTACGTTTCTCAGGCTAATTAAACCCTTAGACAAGCACAAAGGACCAAGAAGGTGTGTCTGCACAAAGGGAGGGGAGAAAGAAAAGGGAGGGAGACACAAACAAAATATAAATTCATACTAAAGAAAAAAGGATCAAAGCCCAAATATGAGAATAAGAAATAACCATAAACCGAGAAATAAACCAATAGTGCAAGGCCATAAAAAGGTGTAACCATAGGTCAAAAATAGCATCTATACAGGTTGTCAGCGCGCAAAATAGAAGACTATGTGAGCAACCGAAAGGTCCCTGTAAGCAGGCCGGCAGGAAAAGGCCATTCTGGCAAAGACACTGTACGCAGTTCGAAGGTACTCAAAAACTGCAGCAGATTTTCCATCTTTGTATGCTGACAGCTGAAACAGAATCCCCCATCGATAGGGTATCACTTTAAATTTAAGGATGCTGAGTAGGGACTCAGTGCTCTGTATAGTTGCAGAGTGTGTCTAGCCAATTGTGGCAGGAAAATGACCCGAGCCCCCTGATAATCCACAGAACCTTTTACTAGTTCTGCAGTAATAAGAGATTATTTAATCCAGCAGAAATGCACCATACAAATAATATTACAAGTGCGAGATTCATCAAAGCACCCAGTGTATATGGTCTAATTGAATTAGACCAGAAATAGGAGTGTCCTGTAAAAAAAGAAAACTGTTTCTGCTCTGTCATTAAGGTTAGTGGTGCCAATGGATTCAGGCAAACCGTGGATACGGATAATGTTGCGCCTGTTTTCTAGTTCTTCCAGACCTGATGTAAATTCTGTAAGTTTAAATGATTGATGTTGTATAACCACATGGTGCAATTGCAGTTCCTGTAATACATAATCCTGGGACTTCTCAACATCTTTCATTTTAGGGGTGATTTCAGTTTTGAGAGTATGAAGCTCCTTTTTATAGGAGGCTTCCTAGTGGCATACATAGCGTTCAAAGTTTTTTTTTTCAGTGGGTAGCACTTTTATGTGCTTAGCCAGTTCTTGGAGATTCCACTCTTGATTATCCTCCTCCTCATCTTTGGAACTTCCTAACTCCATATGAGGTGGGAGAGTGCTGAGATGGTTGTGAGCCACGCACGGAAAAGATAAATAGGCCGCTGCTGGCACGATCTTGGATCTCGGCCTGCTTCTTTGAGCGGGAGTGGAGGGATTATGAAAGTGATCCATGCTGCTAGGATTGCCAATGGAAAATGCCGCTGATCTGGTCAGTTGTTTAGTTCTCCACATGAGAACTATAGAGAGAGGTAACACAGCAAAATCGTGGTGGAAGTGCAGCAGGACACGGAGTTCACCAAGCTTGTGACTCACTCCTCAATAGGCAAGCCATATCCCCCCCCCACACACTGTATGATTTATATTAAAGTCTAAATGCCCTAAATAATCCATAGCCCTTCTTAGAGAGTGGTAACCTTTTAACAGCTGAATAGCAGTGTGTGTGTTGGGTACCTTTCAGCCCAGAACTCAGTAGGTGGTGGAAGTGAGTTGTGTTTGGGTTGTGAGGACTGTGTTGGGGTCTGATTGATGGTAAATTTGCAACCTAAGTAGAATGAGAGTGCATGATGGAGTGAGTGGTTGTTCGGTTTCATCAAACTAATGTTATTTTATGTATAATTAAAAGTCGTATAAATTTACAATATACTTTCTGTATTCATTTCTCAGGGTTTTCAAGATCTCTGCTTGTTGTTATTCAGTAGGAACATTCATTATTTACTTCTAGTGGATAAAATACTGTCCATGGTCATGTGATGGACACACGTGCACGGCTCGTTACAGTTACAGTATGTGTATAAGAGCTGTGTCTTCTAATGATCCCAGCACTTACGTGTCCATCACATGACCATGGACAGAATATCATACAGTGGAAGTAAACAATGAATGTTCCTACTGAATAACAAGCAGAGATCTTGAAAACCGTGATTAATTATTACAGAAAGTTTCTTGGAAAATTATATAACTTTTAATTATACATAAAACAAGATTAATTTGCTGAAACTGGACAACCCCTTTAACACCTTACAGTTGCAACCACGTCACGTGCTGGGAAGATGTGCATGTGACTATATGATACATGCTATAACAGATTACAAAATAAAGTCATTATCATACATATAAATAATGTGTACCATTTGAAATATTTTAAACATAACAATAGACTCTTACATTTGCAGTTGTAACCTTTATAGAGTGATCCATTACCAAAAAAATAAAATCTAACTGGTTCATCCATTTAAAGTGATAATTATTGAATATACAATATTATAATGATAATAATTACTGTATAATAAATACACTGATCATACATGACCATCCTCAATTGCCTAAGCCAGAAAATAAACAGTTAAATAGAAACTTTTTATTTTCAACAGACACCACATTGTAACCAATAGAGTGCTAGAGTGGATAAATAATAATAATCCTAAAAGTGTTGAGACCATTCTGAAATGCATGCATAATCAAGTGTAAAAACACAGTCCTATTTGCATCTAATGAACTACATATTTTAGTCTGATACTTTATTCTTCTCTACCACCGACTGTATCAATTTATATGAAAATCAAGGCAAGAAATTAAAGCAGTACCATCATGGATTTTTTTTCAGTTCATCAGCTATCCAATAAAAATGATGTGCAGTCCTTGTATATAATTCCCAGAAGATTACTTTGTCCTTACAGCTAAGCCATGTCCCTGATATAAAAGATCTCTATCCACTTTTATTGAAATAAAGAACTAAAATCATAATCCTAATATTGAAACATAATCTTCATTATCTCCTGACCCTCTTGAATTTTATTCTGATGTATTTGTATTGTTACTAGATTTATTTTTATGTTTAATCGCTGTATGTTTACCTATATCTTGTGAGATTTAATATGAAAAACAAATTATGGTGAAGACGTAAAACAGCAGAGTGTTTTCATGGATAGATTGATACATGGACAGACAGATATGAGATGGATAGATATGAGATGGATAGATATGAGATAGATAGATAGATAGATAGATAGATAGATAGATAGACGAATAGATCCAGCAGCACCGGTGTAGTGTGGGTGCAAGCCAACGAGAGCAGACCAAGATCCCAATGGTATACAGTACAAAAAATAGGCAGCACTCTGTACAAGTAAAGGTGAAAAAAGAGGGTACTTTATTGTCCCATAGACAGCTATCTATGGGACAATAAAGTACCCTCTTTTTTCACCTTTACTTGTACGGAGTGCTGCCTATTTTTTGTACGATAGATAGATAGATAGATAGATAGATAGATAGACAGGGGTGTAGCTAAAGGCTCATGTGCCCCGATGCAAAAATTCAGCTTGGGGGCCCCCCAGCCCCCGCACAACTTATTTTCATGGCCACCAGTTATCTTAAGCTACATCTCTGGGTCTCTAAAGTGACCAATCGATGCAGCACTAGCAGCTAGAGACATTGCTAGGGTCTTAAGAGATCAGGGGCACAAGCCCCAAGACATATGTTTTGCCCCCCCCAAACAAAAAAACAAAAAAAAAAACAACCAGCTGCTCCACAGGATAGGATTATGTACAGCGATCTAGGAGGCAGTATCAAACATGATAAGATTAGATACTGTGATGGAACAGGTGAACGGAAATACTAAATGTAAAGCAAACGTTATGTGAACAGGCCCTAAACCGCGTTTTTTCAGCTTTTGTCCTGAGGCTGTGAATAAGGTAAAAAAAAATACTGCATCACTTGTGGAATGTTGGCAGATTCTGTTTGGATTTAGCCACAAAATGCATACCTAAATCCTGAAAGAGTCCTCAGCGTGTGAATATGGCCCTAGTATATGTTTACATTAATTTATGTCATGTCAGGAAATAAATGAGCAAAGATACTGTATTTTCAACCCACAGTTAGGGTATGTTCACACGGCCTATTTTCAGTCGTTTTTTGGGTCGTAAACGGCCGAAAAACTGCCAAAAAATCGTAAACAGAACGCCTCCAAACATCTGCCCATTGATTTCAGTGGGAAAAACGTCGTTCTGTTCCGACGGGCCGTTTTTTTACGCGGCCGTTTTGAAAAACAGCTGCTTCCACAGTATAATGCCCCCATACAGTATAATGCCCCCCATAGCTGTCCCAAAGTATAATGCCCCCACAGTATAATGACCCCATACAGTATAATGCCGCCCCATAAAGTAAAATGCTCCTATAGCAGCCACCATATCAGCCCCCCTTCCCTACCCAGTATAATGTCCCATAGTGCCTAATAGAAAAATAATAACATAATTACTTACCTATCCCCGTTCCCACGACGGGTGGAGGATCCTTCTCCTCCAGTCTGTGCTGTGAGTGACTCGGCGCAGACATGCGATGGCGTCACTACATCGCTCTGAGCCGCTCACGGAAGAGTGAATGCTGGAGCACGGAGCTGTCAGCTCCTTGCTCCAGCATAGCTGGACCAGCGAGTTGAGTGTTGTGTGGCTACAGGGGCCCTGCGGGCCCCAGAGGTTTAGGGACTCGGTCGCAATTACGACTGTTGTGACACCTAGAGCTACGCCACTGTGTACAATAGCCTATGGCAGAGCAGGGAGATACCTCCCTACTTTGTCATAGTGTTCAATAGTATCTGCATCCGAAGGACGCAGACACTATTGAATGTGGTGTCGCTACCATAGCGGCATGGGCCCCCTCATGCCGCGGGCCCCGTAGCAGCCCCCATGGCTGCTACAGCGGTAGTTACGCCACTGAGTACTATATTATTTGCCCACAATTGCTTTTAAAAGAAAAGGCTTCGTGCCTGCTGTAGAAATGTTGAGGATTATTGAATAATCATCATCTATATTGCTGCCATTTTCAAGAATTGTACTAAATATGGCTTACGTAAATTTTTCTGTTCTTTACTATTATTGTGGGCCTGTGGCTGTTGCAGTTACTGAGGATCCTGCGGCTGTCATTGCTGCCGCGGGGATACTGTGACTGTCATTGTTTCTGGTGGTCCTGATTCATAGGCTTGCATCCCAGGGTTCTGAAGATGCCTGTCTCTTGCTGTCCCATTTTAATTATACATAAAGCATGCAAAAATCTAAAAACATGTAGGACCCCTAAATAGTGGTAATGGGGAGTGGGTCACAGGCTAAGTTAAATAAAATAAATGTGAACAAAGCCCCGGGACCAGATGGGTTACAACCAAGCGTTCTTAAAGAACTTTGATCAGTTATTTCTGTCCCCCTGTTCATAACATTCAGAGATTCTCTAGTGACTGGTATACTGCCAAGTGACATCCAGCACGGATTTACTAAGGACAGAAGTTGTCCAACCAGATTTGTTTTTATGAAGAGGTGAGTAGAAGCCTAGACAGAGGGGCCGCTGTACAGATGGGCCGCTGTGGATAGAGTGTTTTTGGATTTTGCAAAGGCATTTTACACTGTCCCTCATAGACGCCTAATGAGTAAATTAAGGTCAGGGCCGGCCTAAGGGGTGAGCGACCTGTGCCATTGCACAGGGCGCATCACTCCAGCAGGTGGAATGGGGTGCTACGCTGGCTCCCTTCTGCTGCTTATGTTTCAGAAGCGGCCAGGCCCGGCGACTCAGCAGCTGCCTTTCCACCAGGGCGCTTCTTTTCTCAGTGGCATCGCTACCACTGTAGCAGCCATAGCAGCAGCTAGCAACAACACTGGGAATGAGGGAACCTGTGCTGCCCGTTCGGACACCCCCCCATGGCTGCTACAGCGGCAGCGACGCCACATTAAATAGTATTTGCGTCCTTAGGATGCGAATACTATTGAACATTATAGCAAGGGGCTACAGTGGCACTATCTATAGGAAGTGGGGGGTGCTATCTACAAGGGGGCCGTGTGGCACTACCTACAAGGGGGCTGTCTGGTGCTACCTACAAGGGGGCTGTGTGGCACTACCTACAAGGGGCTGTGTGGCACTATCAACAGAGGGCTATGTGGCACTATCTACAGAGGCATCTGTGAGTGGCAGGCTGATGGTCATTTTACTGTGAGTGGTGGGCCGATGGTCATTTTACTGTGAGTGGTGGGCTGATTTTTTTTTTCAGGGGTGCCTTGAGTCCGAAAAGGTTAGGAAACTCTTTACCTGGCTACAGGATCATGCTGGCCTACGCAAGGATCCCGTAGTCGGCATTGTAAAGCAGCTCAGTTCGTCGTGGGAACTAGGTGAGTAAATTTTTGTTTGTTTGGGGGCACTGTCTACAAAGAGGAGGTGGGGGCTCTATGGCACTGTCTACATGAGGAGGTGGGGGATTATGCCACTGTCTATAGGGAGGCTGTATGGCACAATCTACAAGCGGGCACTATCTACATGGGCGGGGACTGTGTGTGGCAGCCAGGGGAGGGGGCATTATACTGTGTGGAGGCCACTATGCGGACATTATAATGTGTAAGGGGTACTACAGGGGGCAATATACTGTGTATGGCACTTAGGAGGCATAATTCTGTGTGGGCACAATTAGAGGACAAACTACTGTGTCCTTGAAGGGGTTATAATATATTATACTAGCATAGAAAACCCGCTACACGGGTTTGCTAGCAAAATGAATGATAAGTATTTATAATTGTGCTCTTTGAGAACAACGTTGTTCATTACGGGCTTGTCTTACTTCAGGGTTTTGCCTTCTTAATGCCTTGTTTTGGGAATTGGTTTCTCGTTGTTACTGGCGTTCCTCTGCACTTATAGTTGCTCTTTTTATTCTCTGAGCCAAATATATATATGATGATTATCAGCATTATCCCTTTTATAAGTGAGCGTGATCACACTTAGCAGCTAAGGGACAATCCTGATAATCAATATATATTATTGCATAACTATGCCTGCAATTCTCTTATGTAAAAGAATTGTGTCTTGGTAATTTTTTTAGATAAGAGAATTGCATGCACAGTAATTCCTTAATTACTCCTGAAAATAAGAAAATCGTGTTAGGGATCTGCCAGGTATACTCCTGGGATTAATCAATCCACACCTGAGGCCAGACCTGTTCGTCTGACACCATCTCCCACCAACCAGGGTGGCAGGCTCAGGAGTGGGAGAGCCTATCGCGGCCTGGTCAGTCGGAGTTAGCTCCGCCCCCTGTCCTTTATTACCTGCTGTGTTCTCCTCCTCAGTGCTTGTAATTCTTTTGGATTCCTGGCCCCACTGCTGCTTGCTCCAGCCTGCTCCTGCCGTGCTTCTGCCTTGCTGCTGTTCTGCTTAACCTGCTTTGCTTTGCCTCCGGCTTGCTTCCTCCTCCGTGCTCACTTGGGTATACTCCACCTTCTCCTGGTCCTGACTACTCATTCACCGCTCCGTTTCCTCGTGGCGTTCCGTGGGCTACTGCCCCTTCCCTTGCGTGTTCCCTGTTTGTTTTCCCGTGCACTTAGACAGCGTAGGGACCGCCGCCCAGTTGTACCCCGTCGCCTAGGGCGGGTCGTTGCAAGTAGGCAGGGACAGGGCGGTGGGTAGATTAGGGCTCACTTTCCCTTCACCTCCTTCCTGCCATTACATAATTACAAGCCCCTTACCTAGTCTACCATTTCCCCTACGCTGACGCTATCATGGACCCCCTTGAGACCCTGACCCAGCAGATGCAGGGCCTCTCCCTACAGGTCCAGGCCCTGGCCCAGAGGGTCAACCAGGGTGACGCTGCCGTAGTAGTTCCCCTCACCTCACCTCTAGAACCCGACCTCAAGTTACCTGACCGGTTCTCAGGGGACCGTAAGACGTTTCTCTCCTTCCGGGAGAGTTGCAGACTGTATTTCCGCCTTAAACCCCACTCCTCAGGTTCCGAGAACCAGCGGGTGGGTATCATCATATCCCGACTCCAGGAAGGGCCCCAAGAGTGGGCCTTCTCCTTGGCTCCTGACGCCCCTGAACTTTCCTCTGTTGATCGCTTTTTCTCTGCCTTCGGACTCATTTACGACGAGACTGACAAGACTGCTTTAGCCGAGAGTCAGCTGGTGACCTTACGTCAGGGTAGGAGACCGGTTGAGGAGTACTGTTCTGATTTTAGAAAGTGGTGCGTAGCTTCTCGGTGGAACGATCCGGCCCTAAGGTGCCAGTTTAGGTTAGGATTATCTGACGCCCTGAAGGATCTGCTGGTTAGCTACCCCTCTTCTGACTCCCTTGACCAGGTTATGGCCCTAGCAGTACGACTTGACCGACGTCTCAGGGAACGTCAGCTTGAACGCTTCAATGTGCTCCTCTCTGACTTTTCTGCGATCCCCCCGAGGTCCCGTCTCCTCGCCCCTCCACGGAGGACTCGGAGGTACCTATGCAACTCGGGGCCTCCATGTCCACTCGACAACGTAGGGAGTTTCGCAGAATGAAGGGTCTCTGCTTCTACTGTGGGGACGACAAGCATCTTCTGAACACCTGTCCCAGGCGCAAGAATAAAAAGCCGGAAAACTTCCGCGCCTAAGTGATCATCGGGGAGGTCACTTGGGCGCACAGGTATTTCCCGTTAATGTGAAACGCAATAAAATTTTGCTTCCCTTTCAGGTCTCGTTTGCTGGCCGGTCTGCCACTGGCAGTGCCTTCGTGGATTCTGGCTCATCTGCTAATATCATGTCTGTGGAATTTGCTATGTCTCTAAAAATGCCTTTTATTGATTTACCTTATCCTATCCCGGTAGTAGGTATCGACTCAACTCCCCTTGCTAATGGTTATTTTACTCAGCATACTCCTGTTTTTGAACTCCGTGTTGGCTCCATGCATTTGGAGCAGTGCTCTGTACTGGTGATGCAGGGATTATCGTCTGATCTGGTATTAGGTCTTCCCTGGTTGCAGTTGCATAATCCCACGTTTGATTGGAATACTGGGGAGCTTACCAAATGGGGTAGTGAATGTCTTATGTCATGTCTTTCTGTTAATTCTATTTCTCCCCGGGAGGAGGTAAACACGCTTCCTGAGTTTGTTCAGGACTTCGCCGATGTGTTTTCTAAGGAGGCCTCCGAGGTGTTGCCCCCCCATAGAGATTACGATTGCGCCATCGATTTGGTGCCTGGTGCCAAGCTTTCTAAGGGTAGGATATTTAATCTTTCATGTCCTGAACGTGAAGCTATGAGGGTGTATATCCAAGAATGCCTGGCCAAGGGTTTCATTCACCCCTCGACTTCTCCTGTAGGTGCTGGCTTCTTCTTTGTGGGGAAGAAGGATGGTGGTCTTAGGCCGTGCATTGATTATCGTAACCTGAATAAGGTCACCGTAAGGAACCAGTACCCACTTCCTTTGATTCCGGATCTTTTTAATCAGGTTCAGGGAGCCCAATGGTTTTCTAAGTTCGATCTACGGGGGGCATATAACCTTATCCGCATCAAAGAGGGGGATGAGTGGAAAACTGCGTTCAACACACCCGAGGGTCATTTCGAATACCTGGTCATGCCCTTTGGGTTGTGTAATGCCCCTGCTGTCTTCCAGAATTTTATTAATGAAATCCTGAGAGATTACCTGGGTAATTTTCTTGTTGTGTACCTTGATGACATACTGGTGTTTTCCAAGGACTGGTCCTCCCACGTGGAGCATGTCAGGAAGGTGCTCCAGGTCCTTCGGGAGAATAATCTGTTTGCTAAGACTGAAAAATGTGTCTTTGGGGTACAGGAGATACCATTTTTAGGGCAAATCCTCACTCCTCATGAATTCCGCATGGACCCTGCCAAGGTTCAGGCTGTGGCGGAATGGGTCCAACCTGCCTCCCTTAAGGTGTTACAGTGTTTTTTAGGGTTCGCCAACTATTACAGGAGATTTATTGCCAACTTCTCGGTCGTCGCTAAGCCTCTTACGGACCTTACTCGCAAGGGTGCTGATGTCCTCCATTGGCCCCCTGAGGCCGTCCAGGCCTTTGAGACCCTCAAGAAGTGCTTTATCTCGGCCCCCGTGCTGATTCAGCCCAACCAAGAGGAGCCATTTATTGTGGAGGTTGACGCATCCGAGGTGGGAGTGGGGGCCGTCTTGTCCCAGGGTACCAGCTCCCTCACCCATCTCCGCCCCTGTGCTTACTTCTCTAGGAAGTTTTCGCCCACGGAGAGTAACTATGATATTGGCAACCGCGAACTCTTAGCCATTAAATGGGCTTTTGAAGAGTGGCGGCACTTCCTGGAGGGGGCCAGACACCAGGTAACGGTCCTTACGGATCACAAGAATCTGGTTTTCCTAGAATCCGCCCGGAGGCTTAATCCTAGACAAGCTCGGTGGGCACTATTCTTTACCATATTTAATTTCTTGGTTACCTATAGGGCTGGGTCCAAGAATATTAAGGCTGATGCCCTGTCACGTAGTTTCATGGCCAATCCTCCTTCCGAGAAAAATCCTGCTTGTATTTTACCCCCTGGTATAATCATTTCTGCCACGGATTCTGATTTAGCTTCTGATATCGCGGCTGATCAGGGTGCAGCTCCCGGGAACGTCCCTGGGGACAAACTGTTTGTTCCCCTGCAATACCGGCTAAGGGTACTCAGGGAAAACCATGACTCTGCTCTATCTGGTCATCCTGGCATCTTGGGCACCAAACACCTCATTACCAGAAACTATTGGTGGCCTGGGTTGCCTAAAGACGTTAGGGCTTACGTCGCCGCTTGTGAGGTTTGCGCTAGGTCCAAAACCCCTAGGTCCCGACCTGCGGGCCTACTACGTTCCTTGCCCATTCCCCAGAGACCATGGACCCATATCTCCATGGATTTTATCACCGATTTGCCTCCATCTCAGGGCAAGTCGGTGGTGTGGGTGGTAGTAGACCGCTTCAGCAAGATGTGCCACTTTGTGCCCCTTAAGAAGCTACCTAACGCCAAGACGTTAGCTTCTTTGTTTGTGAAACACATCCTGCGTCTCCATGGGGCCCCAGTCAATATCGTTTCTGACAGAGGGGAACAATTTGTTTCCTTATTTTGGAGAGCCTTTTGTAAAAAGTTGGAGATTGATCTGTCCTTCTCCTCCGCCTTCCATCCCGAAACTAATGGCCAAACGGAGAGGACTAACCAGTCCCTGGAACAATATTTAAGGTGTTTCATCTCTGACTGTCAATTCGATTGGGTCTCATTCCTTCCCCTTGCTCAATTTTCCCTGAATAACCGGGTCAGTAACTCGTCAGGGGTCTCCCCGTTTTTCTGTAATTTCGGGTTTAACCCAAGGTTCTCCTCCGTTTCCCCTGGTTGTTCCAATAATCCTGAGGTAGAGGATGTTCATCGGGAACTGTGCACTGTCTGGGCCCAGGTTCAGAAGAACCTAGAGGCGTCCCAGAGCGCACAAAAGATTCAGGCGGATAGTAGACGTTCTGCTAACCCCCGGTTTGTCGTCGGGGATTTGGTCTGGTTGTCGTCCAGGAGCTTGCGCCTTAAGGTCCCGTCCAGGAAGTTTGCTCCCCGATTTATTGGACCTTATAAGATCATTGAAGTCCTCAACCCTGTATCCTTCCGTCTGGAGCTGCCCCCATCCTTTCGCATACATGACGTCTTCCATGCCTCCCTCCTTAAACGCTGCTCCCCGTCCTGGTCCCCCTCGAGGAAACCTCCTGTTCCCGTTCTCACCCCTGAGGGGGTGGAATTCGAGGTGGCCAAGATTATGGACAGTAGGATGGTCCAGGGCTCCCTCCAGTACCTGGTCCATTGGAGAGGGTACGGGCCGGAGGAGAGGACTTGGGTACCTGCCCGTGATGTTCACGCTGGGGTATTGATCAGGAGGTTCCACCTTCTCTTCCTTACTAAACCGGGTCCTCTTAGTAAGGGTCCGGTGGCCCCTCATAAAAGGGGGAGTACTGTTAGGGATCTGCCAGGTACTACGTCTAGGTATACTCCTGGGATTAATCAATCCACACCTGAGGCCAGACCTGTTCGTCTGACACCATCTCCCACCAACCAGGGTGGCAGGCTCAGGAGTGGGAGAGCCTATCGCGGCCTGGTCAGTCGGAGTTAGCTCCGCCCCCTGTCCTTTATTACCTGCTGTGTTCTCCTCCTCAGTGCTTGTAATTCTTTTGGATTCCTGGCCCCACTGCTGCTTGCTCCAGCCTGCTCCTGCCGTGCTTCTGCCTTGCTGCTGTTCTGCTTAACCTGCTTTGCTTTGCCTCCGGCTTGCTTCCTCCTCCGTGCTCACTTGGGTATACTCCACCTTCTCCTGGTCCTGACTACTCATTCACCGCTCCGTTTCCTCGTGGTGTTCCGTGGGCTACTGCCCCTTCCCTTGCGTGTTCCCTGTTTGTTTTCCCGTGCACTTAGACAGCGTAGGGACCGCCGCCCAGTTGTACCCCGTCGCCTAGGGCGGGTCGTTGCAAGTAGGCAGGGACAGGGCGGTGGGTAGATTAGGGCTCACTTTCCCTTCACCTCCTTCCTGCCATTACAAATCGTGAATCAAATACAAAATCGTCCAAAGGGTTGAGAAAAATCGAGATTTTATTTTTTTGCAAAATCGCCTAGCCCCACACGCAGTGATAATTCTGAGTACAGATTATGTAGTAGATGTCACCTGCAGTCCTATGTCAGAGGCGTAGCTAGGTTCTCCAGCACCCGGGGCAAAGTTTCAATTTGGCGCCCCCCCCCCCCCCCGACCTCTTTCCCGACATCTCCTTCCCCCTCGCCGTGTTTGTTTTCTCTACCAATCGACGTGTCATTTCTTTTTATGTAACGCGAGCATAAAATTGTTTGTACATTTCACAAGCAATATGGTTCTATACACAACACAAGAACCAAGGTCACTACATATATACAACACCAGCACAAATACAGCTCAATTTAGTGCAACCCCTGCCGTTTAGGTGTGTACGGCGTAAAACTACAGCTCCCAGCATAGCCCGAACAATGGTAAGGATATGCTGGGAGATGCCGTTTCACAAAAAATAAATCATATCATAATCATCTAGCTGCAGATCATACCGTGACTACATTACTGATTAGAGGCAGAGTGAACATTTACATTAAGTGACTCACCGGTGACGTCTCAGATTCTAGTTCTTTTTCTCCATTTGGTCCAGACCTCTATGACGACTTCTCCCGGCCCATTTCTGCAGTTTGCCGCTCACATGTCTTCAGCTTCTCACTTTTCCAACATTTCTGCACCTATAAATAAATATAAAGTTATCATTATACCACACACTACGCCCCTAAATATAATAGCGCCATACACTGCACCTCTAATTATAATAGCACCATACACCGTGTCACACACACACACACACACACACACACACACATACACACACACTGTGCCGCCTGTATATAGTGCCTGCCATAGAGCCCCTGTAGATAGTGCCCCAATATAGACCACCCCTGTATATAGTGTCCCACAAATAACTCTCCCTATAGTGCTCTACAGATAGCCCACCCCTGTATATAGCCCCCTGTAGATATAGCCCACCCCTGTATATAGAGCTCTACAGATAGCCCAACCATGTATGTAGCCCCCCTGTAGATATAGCCCACCCCTGTATATAGTGCTCCACATATAGTCCACCCCTGTATATAGTGTTTCACAGATAGCCCACCCCTGTATATAGCCCCCCTTGTACATATAGTCCACCCCTGTATATAGTGCTCCACTAGATAGTCCACCCCTGTATATAGTGCTCCACAGATAGCTCACCCCTGTATATACTATATACAAGGGTGGGCTATCTGTGGAGCACTATATACAAGGGTGGACTATATGTACAAGGGGGCTATATACAGGGGTGGGCTTTCTGTGGAGCACTATAGGGGGAGCTATTTGTGGGATACTATATACAGGGGTGGGCTATATCTACAGGGGGACTATATCTACAGGGCTGGGCTATATCTACAGGGCTGGGCTATATCTACAGGGCTGGGCTATATCTACAGGGCTGGGCTATACACAGGGCTGGGCTATATCTACAGGGCTGGGTTATATCTACAGGGCTGGGCTATACACAGGGGAGCTATATCTACAGGGGTGGGCTATACACAGGGGGGCTATATCTACAGAGGGGGGCTATATACAGAGGGGGGCTATATACAGGGGTGGGCTAAACACAGGGGGGCTATATTTACAGGGGTGGGCTATATCTACAGAGGGGCTATATCTACAGAGGGGGGCTATATACAAGGGTGGGCTATACACAGGTGGGCTATATCTACAGGGGTGGGCTATATACAGGGGGAATATATCTACAGGGGGCTATATCTACAGGGCTGGGCTATATACAGGGCGACTAGATCTACAGGGGGGGCTATATGCTGGGGTGGGCTATCTATGGAGCACCATATACAGGGGTGGGCTATATCTACAGGGGGCTATATACTATATAGCCCACCCCTGTATATGGTGCTCTATAGACAGCCCACTCCAGTATATAGCCCCCCTGTGGATATAGTCCCCCTGTATATAGCCCCCCTGTAGATATAGTCCCCCTGTAGATATAGTCCCCCTGTATATAGCCCAGCAGATATAGTCCCCCTGTATATAGCCCAGCCCTGTAGATATAGTCCCCCTGTATATAGCCCCCCTGTAGATAGCCCCCTGTAGATATAGTCCCCCTGTAGATATAGTCCCCCTGTATATAGCCCAGCCCTGTAGATATAGTCCCCCTGTATATAGCCCAGCCCTGTAGATATAGTCTCCCTGTAGATAGACACCCCCCATAGATAAAGTCCCCCGTGTAGACAAAGTCCCCCCCACAGATACAGCCGCACACTTCTATTGCAATTTAAAAAAAATAAAAAATTTCAAACTCACCTAATGCTCTCTTCTGCGCAGGTCTCAAGGGGGTTGAACGCAGTGTCTATGAAAGGCGCTGATTGGCTGGGCAGGATGACCGCCCCAGGGACCGCATGCAAACTAAGTGTTTGGGCATCCACTTGGCAAATTAAGTGGCTGGGGATTCCACTTCTAGTGGGAGCCCCAATGAAGTTATCAATTTGGGGGGGGGATGTGGCATTATCTGCAGAGGGAACTGTGGCACCATCTGCGGAGGGCACCGTGGCAGCATCTACAGAGGGCACTGTGGCAGCATCTACAAAGGGCACTGTGGCAGCATCTACAGAGGGCACTGTGGCAGTATGTACAGAGGGCACTGTGGCATTATCTACAGAGGGTACGGCGGAATTATCTGCAGAAGGCACTATGGCAGCATCTACAAAGGACTCTGTGGCAGCATCTACAGAGGGCACTGTGGCAGCATCTACAGAGGGCACTGTGGTAGCATCCACAGAGGGCACTGTGGCACTATCTAAAAAGGGGCTGCCCAATCTTGACATGTGTGTCTGCCAAAGACTGCCAACTGAGCCGCCGGACTGCATTTAGCGACACCTAAACTGGAAAACTGGATTGTTCAAATAAGCACGTTGAGAATTCTCGCAAATTTTAAACCTAGCGGTATTATTATAGTAATGTATTATTATTATTATTATTATAGCAATGTAGTGTTATAGTAGATCAAATAACTAATTGAATAACAATAATTTTGTATTGTATCAAATTTGAAAGTAATGCGGCCCGACAACTTCCCATTTTTTCAATATGTGGCCCACTTACCCGGCCGAGTTTGAGACCCCTGCTCTATATCATTAATAAATAAGTTGAATAATAGTGGTCCCAGCACAGAACCCTGGTGTATACCACTTATAACCGGGGACCATTCAGAGTAGGAATCATTGACCACAACTCTCTGGATACGGTCCTTGAGCCAATTCTCAATCCAATTACAAACTATACTTTCTAAACCTGTAGTTCTTTATTTACTCATTAGACGTCTATGAGGGACAGTGTCAAATGCCTTTGCAAAATCCACAAACACTATATCCACAGCGGCCCCTCTGTCTAGGCTTATGCTCACCTCTTCATAAAAACAGATCAGGTTGGTTTGACAACTTCTATCCATAGTAAAACCGTGCTGGCTGTCACTTATAATACTATTTTTTGTCACATAATTCTGTATATAGTCCCTCAATAGCCCCTCAAACAGGGAAGACCTAGAGCCCTTTTTGAAAATAGGCACCACATTTGCCCTGCGCCAGTCCCTTGGCACTATACCAGTCACTAGAGAATCTCTAAATATTATGAAGGAGGGGGATAGAAATAAGTGAACTAAGCTCTTTAAGAACTCTAGGGTGTAACCCATCTGGTGCCGGGGCCTTGTGCACATTTATTTTATTTTATTTACCTTGGACCATATCTACATTCAGCCAATTCAGTATATCAACTGATATATTAACAACACTGGCACCGGCTACATCAGCTGCTCTTTCTTCTGTTGTATATACAGAGCTAAATAACCCATTTAGTAACTCTGCCTTCTCTTGATCCCCTGTGACCAACTCCCCATTACCACTATTTAGGGGTCCTGCATGTTCAGACCTTGGCTTTTTTTCATTTATATACTTGAATAATTTTTTGGGTGATGTTTTACTAGCCTTGGCTACCTGCATTTAGTTTTGTATTTTTGCTGATTTTATTACCCTTTTACAGATTTTTTTAAGCGCTTTATAATTTAAAAAGGCTACAGCTGTACCATCAGATTAATATTTTTCAAATGATCTTTTTTTGTCATGTATTGCCCTTTTTACAGAAGGTGTAAACCATGCGGGGTTTAATTTTAGTCGTTTATACTTGTTACCTAAAAGAATACATTTTGCATTATAATTACCCAAAGTAGATTTTAAGATTTCCCATTTATCATTTGTACCATTATTTGACATTAGTTGTTCCCAGTCCATATCCTGAATTGCAGCCCTCATCCTGGGGAAATTTGCCTTCTTAAAATTAAGTGGTTTTGCCCTCCTATCCTGTTTTTTACAGTATAGGTAAAATGTAACTATATTGTGATCACTGTTGCCAAGGTTTTCACGAACATTGACATTCCCAACAAGCTCAGCATTATTAGAAATGACCAGATCTAACAGAGCTTCACCTCTATTCGGTTCTTTTATCCTGGTAATTAAAGTCTCCCATTATCACTACAGTACCAGCTTGTGTTGCCCGCTCCATTTGTTTATATAGTTGACCTTCTATCTCTTCAGTTATATTGGGGGGGGGGGTCTATAGATAACACCAAAAGTAATATTTTCAGTGTTAACCACCCTTTGTAATTCCACCCACAAAGTTTCAACTTCCTCACAATCTTCACCCTCTAATGTCTCTTTCACACTCACCTTCATATAACTTCTCACATACAGACATACACCACCGCCTTTCCTATTTGTCCTGTCTTTCCGAAACAATGCAAAACCCTGTAGATTTACAGCCCAGTCATGAGAAGAGTCTAGCCATGTTTCAGCAACACCAACTACAGTATATCAATATGTTCCTCCAGTACCAAGGCCTCCAGCTCCCCCATTTTGCTTGCTAGACTTCTGGCATTTGTGAACATACACTTTAGCTTGCCTTTAAATTTTTCACTTTCAGTATAAAAAATTTGATTATTTGACATTATTTGGGCATTTTTATTTTCATTGCTGTTTTGTAATAAAAGGATCTCCTTATCCTGTTTTCTAGTCCTCTCCCCACAGTCTGTTACTCGCCCCACTAATATAGTCTGACCCCTCTCTAACCTAACTACCCCTTTATTTTCTACATTGACCTCCCTCTTCAACCCTAGAATAAATACTCTGCATCCCCAGCTAGAATTCTTTCCCCCAGCACAGCAGACCCCCTTCCATTTAGGTGCAAATCATTTGCAGAATACAGTTTGTACCCCAATGAAAAGTCAGCCCAGTGCTCTAGGAACCCACCAGGGAGACAGCAAACCATTCGGTTAAGGAGGTCATGGCGACAAGTTATGCTATCCGTCTTCCAGATTATAAAATCCCCTACAACTACCAATTGTCTTGCCTTACCTGCATTACCATCCCGCCGACTACTAGCTGGGCTGTTCTCCCGGCTGTTAGGGAGATCAGTATCCACTAGGGCTGCCATTTCTGAGACCGACACCCTCGCATCATCCCCCAACTTGGCAATTTTGCTTGGAATATCAGAAACAGGATTGGCCTTCCTTTTCTTGGACCCCTTTCTACTGCCTCTAACTACATTAACCCAGCTACTACCTGATCCTGCCCACCGATGACTACACACTCCAGTTCTACCCCACTAATTGCTTGCTCAGTGAGCAGCATTCTCCGCTCAAGATTGTCTATCGCCCTCCATGTTGCATTTTGCTCCTCCAGATCTCTAATGCGAGCTTCTAGGTGAACAACATGCTCACATCTGCCACTGAGGTATTCACCCTGGAACTCCGGCTCCAGCCATGTATACATATGGCAAACTGTGCACTGAAGAAAACCTCCAATCTTGCTGTCCATTATCCCAGTTATAAAACAACAGTGAACAATTGTTAAAGTAAAAGAGAAGAAGAGTACTTACAGGGACTTTTACTCCTCTTTTTAACTCTGGTTTAATAACTCCACTTATATCACAAGGCACTTAATTCAGCTAGGCCAAAACGGAGCAAGCTCAACTGAGGCCTGCAGGCTAATTTATATCACCTGAGAGCAGTTAACTCCTCCCCCTAGTCAGCTGCTCAGCTGGAAAGAAGCTGCAAAGAAAAAAAGGTTTTTAGTTTTTGCTATCTTCTATTTGTAAACACTCAATTCAGTTGTCTCGCACAGTATCACACACAGGAACCCAGCAACACAATCCGATTTAATAACTCCACTTATATCACAAAGCACTTAAAGAGGCTCTGTCACCACATTATAAGTCGCCTATTTTCTACATAATGTGATCGGTGCTGTAATGTAGATAACAGCAGTGGTTTTTATTTAGAAAAACAATCAATTTTGACCAAGTTATGACCTATTGGATTTATGCTAATGACTTACTTAATGTCCAACTGGGCGTTTTTTAGCTTTTGACCAAGTGGGCATTTTGAAGAGAAGTGTATGACGCTGACCAATCAGCGTCGTACACTTCTCTTCATTCATGTACTCAGCACATCGTGATCTTGCGAGATCACGATTTGCTGTCACTTACTCACACATTAACTTTACTGAAGTGTCCTGAGAGTGAATAGACATCGTTTCCAGCCAGGACGCGATGTATTAACAATCCCGACATTTCGGTAACGTTTGTGTGGGACTTAATGACAGCAAGCGTGATCTCGCGAGGTCACACTGTAAATGACAGCACAGCGTGATCTCGATGTGCTGTGTGAGTAAGTGACACACAAACGTTACCGAAGTGTCGGGATTGTGAATAGACATCGCGTCCTGGCTGGAACCGATGTCTATTCACTCTCAAGACACTTCAGTAAAGTTAATGTGTTGATTAAGTGACAGCACATCGTGATCTCGCAAGATAATGATATGCTGAGTACATGAATGGAGAGAAGTGTATGACGCTAATTGGTCAGCATCATACACTTCTCTTTACAACGCCCACTTGGTCAAAAGCTAAAAAAAAGCCCAGTTGGGCATTAGTTCTCATGCACACTTCAGTTTTTTCCTTTAGGGTGCTATCCGTTTTTGTCACTGATAGCACCCTGAACCCATTCATTGCAATGGCCCCATGCACACTTCCGTTATTTAAACAGATCCGTTGTTCCGTTCCGTGCAAAGTAGAGCATGTCCTACTTTGCTCAGTGATTCAGTGACCGTGTGGCCCATAGAAGTCAATGGGTCAGTGAAAAAAACGGATGGCACACTGAAGGCTTCCGTGTGCTGTCCGTTTTTGACTGATCCGTTGCCATAGCAACAGCTGGGTGGGACAAAGTTCACAGACTCACAGTCTACAGTAGCCAGTCAGTTCTGAAAATGGATGTGGAAAGAATGATAGCATTGGTGCAGGATCACCCAGAACTGGGGGATACGCGCACAGAAAGCTACCACGACCGTTATAAAAAGGACGCCGCGTGGGAGGAGCTTGCCACGGAGCTTTTGACATGCAGATGGCAGAAGGGAACTAGTGGCCAGCGTCACAAAATAAGTAAATGCACACATTGCACATTGACCTGCTGTCTTATAACATGTGCTTTGCAATCCCAAAATTCTGACCGGTTTGCGCAGTTTCAAGTGTGTCAGAGGGTAGCGTAGACCTTGCACAGTTGTATTCTGTATTATTTCTAGTAGAGATGAGCGAACTTATGAAAAGTTCGGTTCGGCTAGTTCGCCGAATTTCACGAAAAAGTTCGATTCGGACCGAACTAGTTCTGACCGAACCTGTAATTTCCGTGCGCCGAGCATGGTACTGTCCAGGGTGCTGATAGAGTTAATGGGCTGCACTAACTCTTTCAGTAACCTTGACAGTACCATGCTCGGCGCGCGGAAAATAAAATTTTAATGTAATAAAAAAAATATATAAATACGTTCATACTTACATTCCTCCTGTCCGGCCTCCAGCGATGACGTTTCATCCATGTCACCGCTCGCTGCAGCCAATAACAGGCTGTAGTGGCGGTCACGCTCATCACGTGACTGCCTCTGCAGCCAATCACAGGCTGCCGCGGCCTCTGCAGCCAATCACAGGCTGCCGCGGCCTCGGCAGCCAATCACAGGCTGCCACAGCCTCTGCAGCCAATCACAGGCTGCCGCGGCCTCTGCAGCCAATCACACGCTCCTCTCCTGAAATACTCTGTGCTGCCTTAAACTCTGTGGACAGGTCAGGATCCTGTTTCTTTTAAATGCTGCACTGTAGCGCAGCCTTATATCGTGGATCGAGCGGGTTCCCCAGCAGCATTTAAAAGAAACAGGATCCTGACCTGTCCACAGAGTTTAAGGCAGCACAGAGTATTTCAGGAGATGAGCACGGCCGGGCACGGCCGGTCACGGGCAGCCGGTCATTTTTCCGAGCTGTGCTCCCATTATAAAGTATAGGAGCACGGCCCGTAAAATAAAAAAATAGAACATGTTCTAGCTTTTTAACGGCTCAGGCACCTTCCCGTGAGAAAACGGGAAGGTACCCGTGGCTAACAGAAGTCTATGGGCCCGCTATTTCGGGTCGTAATTACGACCCGTAAATCCAAAGTAAGCCAAGCAGAGTAATCTCAAACTGTTCTCTATGCTCTGAAAGCTAAGAAAACAGCACCAAAAACTTCTTGTAAACTTTCTATAGGTGTTTCCTGGGACATGTGACAGGTTCAAGTGAAGTTCACATCCGTTTTTTAAACGGAAACACGGAACGGAAACGGAGTGCACACGGAAACAAAAACGGACACACGGATGCATAAAAAACGGCCGCTAAAACGGTGATGGAAGTGTGCATGAGGCCTTAAGAAAGTCATTATCATAAATCTAAAATAGGTCATAACTTGGTCAAAATTTATTGGTTTTCTAAATAAAAACCACTACTGTTATCTACATTACAGCGCCAATCACATTATGTAGGAGATAGGGCACTTATAATGTGGTAACAGAGACTCTTTAATTCAGCAAGGCCAAAACAGAGCAAGCTCAACTGAGGCCTGCAGGCTAATTTATATCACCTGAGAGCAGTTAACCACTCCCCCTAGTCAGCTGCTCAGCAGGAAAGAAGCTGCAAAGAAAAAAAGGTTTTTAAATTGTGTCAGTTTTTGCTATCTTCTATTTGTAAGCACTCAATTCAGTTATCTCGCACAGTATCACACACAGGAACCCAGCAACACAATCCGGCTTAATAACTCCGCTTATATCACAATATATGATTATTAAATATTATTATTATTATACTGTATGGGGGCACTAAAGGGGCATTATACTGTGGGGGGCATTATACTTTTTTATAGAGCATTTTTTTTATGATGGGGTGGGGCGCTGAAATATAATCTCACACGGGTCACCATCTATCCTAAGGCTGGCCCTGATTAATTTCTATAGGTTTAGAAAGTATAGTTGGTAATTGGATTAAAAATTGGCTCAAGGACCGTATCCAGAGAGTTGTGGTCAATGGTTCCTACTCTGAATGATCCCCGGTTATAAGTGGTGTACCCCAGGGTCCAGTGCTGGGACTGCTATTCAATTTTTAGCTATGTAGTATAGTTGAGACTATGAAATATGTTAATAAATTACAAGCTGATTTAGACACACTGAGTGTTCGGGCATCCACTTGGCAAATGAGGTTTATGTGGATAAATGTAAAGTTATGCAACTGGGTACTAATAATCTGCATGCATCATGTCCTAGGGAGAGCTAAACTGGGGGAGTCACCTGTTGAGAAGAATCTGGGTGTACTTGTAGATCATAAACTAAATTACAGCATGCAATGTCAATCAACTGCTTCTAAGGCCAGCAAGATATTTTTGTGCAATAAAAGAGGCATGAACTCGCGAGACTCATCTAGAATATGCAGTTCAGTTCAGGGCTCCAGTTCATAGAAAGGATGCCCTGGAGTTGGACAAAATACAAAGAAGAGCAACTAAACTAATAAGGGGCATGGAGAATCTAAGTTATGAGGAAAGATTAAAAGAATTAAACTTATTTAGCCTTGAAAAGAGACGACTAAAGGGGGACATGATTAACTTGTATAAATATATGAATGCCCCATACAGGAAATATAGTGCAAACCTGTTCCACGTAAAAGCCCCTCAAAAGACAAGGGGGCACTCCCTCCGTCTGGAGAATAAAAGGTTCAATCTGAGGAGGCAACAAGCCTTCTTATTGTGAGAAATGTGAATCTATGGAATAGTCTACCGCAGGAGCTGGTCACAGCAGGGACAGTAGATGGCTTTAAAAAAGGCTTAGATAATTTCCTACAACGAAAAAATATCAGTTCCGATGTCAAAGTATAGAATTCTTGTTTGAAAGTTAATCCAGTCGGATTAAACCTTCCTCTAGATAAATAGGGCTAAAACAAAGTTCTATTATTTCTCCCATTCCTTTGTTGAACTTGATGGACATATGTCTTTTTTCGATCGTACTAACTATGTAACTATACTTCTCAACATTGAAATTGCAATACCAAGAAGGGCAAGCCGTAAGGTTATGCATATCAAGGAAGTAGCAGTTGCCTTTAAGATCTGCAAATGATCAACTGTTCAAGCACCTAGCTCTAATCTGTGGCATGTGGGAGGGGCATAAAAGCCAGATTGAAAGCAAAGTTTTTTACCAACATGAAATCTCAAAAATCAAGTGGTGTAGAATGATTGTCCGGTCTCTAGTTTGTTCACATGCCAGTTATCGCCACTTATCACAAACTTAGAGGGACAGAATCCCTGAACTGAGAGACCTTGGTTTATCACTCCGGCAGATAGCTACTTGCCTGGGCCAAGATGTCAGCACTTTTTTATTTTTTTATATATATTTTATATTCTTTATATTTTTTATTTTTTCCCACTTATATTTGCATTTGTTTGTATACACTTTTTCACTATTTTTGTCACATTTGGTTCACATTATTATTATTATTGTTACACGCTATTATATGCACACATAATCATGGAAGAAGGGCAAGGACATTATATGTTCTTCTCTTTCTTTTATAGAGCCTTATGGTTCTCTCATATACATTTGATTCATTATTGTGTTTTACATATATCTGCCCTCTACCTAACACAGGGAATATAGATAGATAGATATATTTTATATATATTTTTTATACTTGTTATATTCTTTCTTTATTTATGTATATATGTAGTTATACATACCTTCATTATTTATTTATTTCTATTATGTATTATTATTATTATATTCATTATTCAAACAAAAATATGTTTTTAGTTTCCTGTGTGTTTTTTATGTGCTTTTTTTATGTACTTTTTTTCTATTGTATGTCTAACACATGTTCTATGTTATTTATGTAACGATATATTGTAAAAGAATAGGGAAAGGATAGGGAAAGATTACTCTTATCATTTGATATTATTGTACTGATGCATATATATTCCATGATGTGTTAGGGATACATGTCTCTGTTTGTATATTTTTGAATCAACTATTGGTGTGTAATATACTAAGTGTCCCAGAAGCAGTTTTTCAACAGGACAACGCCGGGCCGCATTTTACTCATGCTACTGTGAGTAGCCTGCGTGGCCTAAACGTGCTACCATGGCCTGCAGCGTCTCTGGACTTGTCTCCCATCGAGCACATGTGGGTCAATGGCTGGCAATTGCAAAGGGCGCTGCCAGCAGCCAATCTTGATGATTGCGTGCCCAAGTGCATTCAGCATGGCATAACACTCCTCAGACAACCATTAATAACCTCAATGATAGCATGCCAAGACGTGTGTGTGTATTTCTGCATGTGGCGCTCAGTCTCGATACTGAATAGATCAAGATGTTTGAAATAATGTGTTTTAATTTTTTTATACTTTCTTATCATTTTGCATATCAGTAACATGTCTATCGATCCGGTGGTTTCCACGATTCCAAAACTTTTCCTTCTTAGGGTATGTTCAAACAGGCTAATTTCAGCCGTTATTCGGGCCATAAAAGCCCCTCGAAAAACGGCTAAAAATGTGGGGGCTGAATGCCTACAAACATCTGCCCATTGATTTCAATGAGAAAAACGGCGTTCCATTCCCACGGGGCATTTTTTTACGCAGCCATTTTTAAAAACGGCCACGTAAAAAGAAGTGCATGTCACTACTTGAGCCGTTTTTCATTGACTCAATAGAAAAACAGCTCCAGAAACGGCCGTAAAAAACGCTGCGAAAAACGCTAGTTTGATTAAAAAATGGCTGAAAATCAGCAGCTGTTTTCCATTGAAAAGAGCTCAGTATTTTAAGCCGTATTTTGGTAAACGTGTGAACATACCCTTAGGGCATGCCCAGACGTGGCGGATTTCTTCCACCACTGTCCGCATCAACGCCGCACAGAATCTGCGTTGCAGATTCTGTTGCGGCTTTGCCTAATATGGGCATTAAATTGATGCGGACTAGCCATTGCGTATTGAGGGGAAGAGGGCTTTCCTTCTCTCTATCAGTGCAGGATAGAGAGAAGGGACAGCCCTTTCCCTAGTAAAAGTAACAGAAATTCATACTTACCCGGCCGTTGTCTTTGTGACGCGTCCCTCTTTCGCCATCCAGCCCGACCTCACCGGATTGACGCGGCAGTCCATGTGACCGTGGCAGCCTGTGATTGGCTGCAGCCGTCACTTGGACTGAAACGTCATCCTGGGAGGCCGGACTGGAGGAAGAAGCAGGGAGTTCTCGGTAAGTAGGAACTTATATTTTTTTTACAGGTTGATGTATCTTGTGATCGGAAGTCACTGTCCAGGGTGCTGAAACAGTTCCTGCCAATCGCTTAACTCTTTCAGCACCCTGGACAGTGACTATTTACTGACATCGCCTAGCAACGCTCCCGTAATTATGGGTGCACACACATAGTCATCCGTAATTATGGGTGCACACACGAAGTCACCTGTAATTATGGTTGCACACACGTAGTCACCCGTAATTACGGGAGCCCCATTGACTTCCTCAGTCTGGCTGTAGACCTAGAAATACATAGGTCCAGCCAGAATGAAGAAATGTCATGTTAGCAAAACCAATGCGCTCCGCAGCACACATAACATCTACATAACATCTGCGGACTTCATTGCGGAATTTTGACTCTCCATTGGAGTCTGCAACAAGTCCGCTACACGTACGCAACAACCATTGAATGCTGCGGACACCAAATTCCGCGCCGCAGCCTATGCTACGCAGCGGAATTGTCCGCAACGTGTAAACGAACACAACTAAAAAGCTGTGGAAGGCAATGGAGAAACGTGTACGCTGCGGATTTCCACTGTGGACTGTCCGCAGCGGAATTCAAAAGCAATTCCGCTACGTGTGGTCATGCCCTTAGTGTTGCAATTTCAATGTTCGGGAGTGTATGTAACTTTGAAAACTATGCAAAAGTTGGTGGCAGACATTAAATCTTTAAGGACACAGACAATCTTCGTTTTTTTGATTTTCGTTATTTTCACTTTCGTTTTTTTCACCTCCCCTTCCAACAGCAATAACGTTTTAATTTTTTTGTTGACAAGTTGTAGTTTTTCAAGGTATTATTTACTGTACCGCATAATGCACTGGGAAGCGTAAAAAAGAATTGGTGGGGTGAAATGAGCAAACCAACAGTGATTACACCATTTTGGGGGGGGGGGGGGGGTTGTTTTTACAGTGTTCATCAGGTGGTAAAAACGACATGTTCTCATTATGCTGCGGGTTAATACAATTACAGCGATACCGAATTTATATGTTTTTTTAATGTTTTACCACTTTTATATAAAAAGAAGCGATTTGCTAAAAAAAAATAGTTTAGCACTGCCATATTCTGAGAGCCATAACTTTTAAATTTTTCTGTCAATTGAGCGATGTGAGGGCTTATTTTCGTACCATTTTGGGGTACATGTGACTTTTTGATCACCTTTTTATTGCATTAGCTGTAGAGCTAAGGTGACCAAAAAACAGCAATTTGGATGTTTTCCATTTATTTTATTTTTTACGGCATTCACTGATCGAGTTAAATAATGCTATTTTGTAATAGTTCTGACTTTTATGGACGTGGACATACTTTTATTGGAACATTAAAAAAAACTTTATTTAACTGTTTTTTATTAGTCCCCCTAGGGGACTTGAACCAGCCATCATTGAATCACTTGCACACTGCTTATATGTGCACTTTATATGCAACAATCATAAATGGGTGTCCAGCTATCTCTAACAGCCAGAGATCTAGCCTGCGGTTGCATATTTCTCTGTGCAGTCATTATTCAGGTCCACAATTTTTTTTAAGAGATCAGACTACAGAAAGATTGCTTGTAGTCTGTAACCATGGAGATATAGTTCTGCATAGAAGCTGTAGACATAAAATGGTAGAATATTTTTAATCATGACTGTTAGCAAAGTTGCTTCACTCTCTTTTTATGCATTGAAGCAACACAAATCTTGGTTGCAAAGGTAGACATTTATTTAACCCCTTAAGGACGCAGCCTAGTTTGGGCTTTAAGGCTCAGAGCCCATTTTTCAAATCTGACATATTTCACTTTATGTGGTAATAACGTCGGAATGCTTAAACCTATCCAAGCGATTCTGAGATTGTTTTCTTGTGACACTTTGGACTTCATGTTCGTGGTAAAATTTGGTTGATATATTCAGTGTTTATTGGTGAAAAATTGCAAAATTTTGAGAAAATGTTGAAAAAATAGCATTTTTCAGAATTTAAATGCATCTGCTTGTAAAACAGACGGTTATACCACCCAAAATAGTTACTAGTTCACATTTCCCATATGTCTACTTTAGATTGGCATCGTTTTTTGAACATTCTTTTATTTTTCTTGGACGTTACAAGGCTTAGAACATAAACAGCAATTTCTCTTTATTTTAAGAAAATTTCAAAAGCCTTTTTTTTAAGGTACCTCTTCAGATCTGAAGTGGCTTTGAGGGGCCTATATATTAGAAACCCTGATAAAAAAAAAAAAACATTTTAAAAACTAGACCCCTCAAAGTATTCAAAACAGCATTTAGAAAGTTTTTTCCGTTTCAATAGTTTTTATTGGAGTTTTTACATAAATCATAAACACATAAACATATCATGCCTTAATATATAACGCTCATTCACTTATTTCGCATTAAAGCATATGCTCTCAGTATCTTATTGGAAATATCAGCATGAAAAATTAACAAGTAAACTAGGAATAACATGGAACACACAAAAAAAAAAAACAACACTGCAGCAATACTTGATATTATAGACATTGTCAGTATACCGCTAAATAGCTATGCATTTGTTGTCTCATCACAGGCATAGACCGAAGACAACGTATCTCTACTCATTTTCTATACAGAGTACTATTCATTGTTATTTATGAAATATACTGTTAACCCAGGGGTTCCATAATAGACTAAATTTGGAGAAAGAAGAATTACCCAGTGCTATTATTCTCTCATATGTATATGTCGTGTTGAGTGAGAGTATGAGTTCATCTATTGAAGGAGCATCTATCTTCTTCCAGCGACGTGTAATAGTTAACTTAGCCAATGCCATAATTTTACATATCAAGCATCTCATGACAAAGGGGAAGATATCTAGATCAAGAGATAACAATGCTAGCTGAGGAGCACATGGGATTGGGCATTGAAATATTTGACCCAAAAGTTCAAATACCTGTGTCCAAAATCCTTCTATTTTGGGACATTGCCACATAATGTGAAAGAGGGTGCCTTTGTTGCCGCAACCCCTCCAGCATGTAGGCGTTAATTCAGGGTACATCTGATGTAATCGGTCAGGAGTGAAGTACCATCTCAAGGAAGTTTTAATTGCTGTTTCTACATGTTGGATACATGGTAGGGCTGTGTGTATGAGTTTAAAGGAGGCCAGCCAATCTGTATCATCAAATGTCATCTTTAGATCTCTTTCCCACAACTTAATCAGATGGAATTTAGTGAATGAATGATGAGAGTTAATCGTATTGTATATGGGCTTTAAACCCTTAACTCGTCTGGAAAAGTGGCCAAATAATTTAAAGTTACATAGCGCATCCAGGTTATTGTTACTCATAATGCAGTGTTTTATTTGCAAATACTTGAAAAAATCTGAGTTGGATAGAGAAAATTTAGTCTTGAGATGTTCAAAGCTCACCAATTGGCTGTGCTCAAACAATGAGGAAACCGTTTTGATACCATTTACAATCCATGATGATAAAGATAGGTTAGGTATTATCAGCATAAAAAATTCTAAGGGGATATAACTTTTAAGTAAAGGAACCCGTTGGGACGTATTATGTTGAATGTACTTCCAACATTCCAAAGTAGTCTTTGTCAATGGGGATAGTGGGCAGGGGTATGGTAATTCCCAAAATTGTAAGAATAAAATTGTTTTTAGTGGCAGGGGCGTAGTGTAGGAAGCTTCTATTTGAACCCATTGTTTAACTTCTTTCATATCCCACCAACTAGATATCTGCGCTACTTGCGTAGCAATATAATAACTGTGGATGTCTGGAATACCTAGCCCGCCTATCTTTCTATCTTTAGTAAGCAAATGCATGGAAATTCTAGGCTGTTTTTTTGACCAAACATACTGGGAGAGAGTTTTTTGCGCCATCTGAAAAAAACTCTTAGGGAGGGCTATAGGTAAAGTTCTGAATAGGTATAAAAGTTTGGGTAGTAATAGCATTTTGTATGCTGCAATCCTGCCAAGCCATGATGTTTCAAATTTCAGAAGCCGTTCCGTGTCTTTTTGAATGGTCTTTAAAAGTGGTTCGTAATTAGCCTCATAAAGGTCTCTAAAGGAGGAGGTTAAAGTTATACCCAAAGACAGTTAAAGTTAACCCTTCAGGCATTTCACAGGAATTAAAGAAAAGTGGAGGTGAAATTTGCAAATTTCATTTTTCTTGCTGAATTTAAATTTTATTAATATTTTTTTGTGTAACACAGAAGGTTTTACCAGAGAAACACTACTAAATATGTATTGTCCAGATTCTGCAGTTTTTAGAAATGTCCCACATGTGTCTCTACTGCGCTCGTGGAAAAAAACACAAGCCCTAGAAGCAAAGAAGCACCTAGTGCATTTTGAGGCCTCTTTTTTATTAGAATAAATCTTAGGCAGCATGCCAGGTTTGAAAAGGTGTTGAGGTGCCAAAACAGTAGGAATCCCCCAATAGTGACCCCATTTTGGAAACTACACCCCTCAAGGAATTAATTTATGGTTGTTGTTACCATTTTGACCACACATATTTTTCACAGCACGTATTTGAATTGGGCTGTGAAATGAAAAAAATTTCATTTTTTCCAATAAAATGCCATTTGTGATCAAAATTTCTTATTCTCACGGGAAACAAAATACCCCATTTTGTTGCACAATTTGTCCTTAGTGTGGCAATACCCCATTTGTGGTGATAAACTGCCGTTTGGGCCCATGGGAGGGCTCAGAAGGAAAGGAGCGCTATGTGTTTGTTGGAGTCAAGATTTTGCTGGATTGGTTTTCGGGCGCCATGTCGCTATTTGCAGAGCCTCAGAGGTATCTACGCAATGGAAACCCACCAGAAGTGACCCCATTTTGGAAACTACACCCCTCAAGGAATACATTTATGGTTGTTGTTAGCATTTTGACCGCACAGTTTTTTCACAGCAACTATTTCAATTGGGCTGTGACATTAAAAAAATGAAATTTTTTCCAATAAGATGTAATTTTTTATCAAAATTTCTTATTTTCACAGGGAACAAAATACTCCATTTTGTTGCCCAATTTCTCCTGAGTGCAGCAATACCCCATTTGTGGCGAAAAACTGCCATTTGGGCCTATGGGAGGCCTCAGAAAGGAAGGAGCGCTGTGTGTTCTTTGGAGTACAGATTTTGCTGGTTTGGTTTTCGGGTGCCATGTCGCATTTGCAGAGCCTCAGAGGTATCAAAGCAATGGAAACCCGCCAGAAGTGACCCCATTTTGGAAACTAAACCCCTCAAGGAATTCATTTATGGGTAATGTGACCATTTAGACCCCATAGTTTCTTCACAGAACTTATTTGAATTGGGCTGGGAATTAAAAAAAAATATATTTTTTCCAATAATATGTAATTTTAGCTCAAAAATTCTTATTTTCACAAGAAATAAAATACTCCATTTTGTTGCCCAATTTGTCCTGAGTGCCGCAATACCCCATTTGTGGTGATAAACTGCGGTTTGGGCCCATGGGAGGGCTCAGAAGGAAAGGACCACCATTTGGCCTACTGGGGATTTTCTATTGCGAAGTCATGTATGCAGAAGCACCTGAGGTACCAGTACAGTTGAAACCCGCAAGAAGTGACCCCGTTTTAAAAACGACACCCTTAAGGCATTCATCTAGAGGTGTAGTGAACATTTTGACCGGAGACCTACACCCCATAAACTGTAATGTGGGTTCTCCTGGTTACGGCAATACCCTACATGTGGCTGTTATCATCAGAGGGGAAAGACGAGGGGGGATAAGCTGTGCGGAGTGCATCAGGGTAAGTAAAACTGGGGTAGATTAAAAATCAAGGACTGTATGATACATCTTAAAACACTCTTTCATACAGAGCTCTGGTTATTCGGGACACGTGTCACATTGATATATTGTGTCAGCCGTTATCGCCCTCTTATAGCAGACTTTGCACCTCTTTTGACTTTTTCCCTTCTTGCCAGTTTGGGGAACTTCTCCTGGAAAGTGTTGCCACCCTGGTACGATGCGTGTGGCCCCGCTTCCAGAAGTACTGGGTGCCCCCCCTTCTTGGACCCTAAAGATTAGGTTCTTGATAATCACCTCTTGAAATTCCAGGAAAGTTCCCGTCTGGCCTGCACATCGACGTATCACGTACACATTGTACAATGTCATCTGTATGATGTGCCCGGCCAGCTTCTTATACCACACCGCATGGCGCTGTAGAGCTTCAGGACTTGATCTGACAAGTCCATCCCTCCCATGTACCTATTGTAGTCCAGGATGCAGTCTGGTTTGGGGGTGGCCTTTCCTTCATATATCCTAAACCTGTAGGAATACCCTGATGCACTCTCGCACAGCTTATACATCTTCACGCCATACCTTGCCCTCTTACCCGGCAGGTACTCGCGGAATTGAACCCTCCCTTTAAAATGTACCAGGGACTCATCAATAGAAATAGACTTCTCGGGGGTGTATGCTTGGGAAAACCGGGCACTGAAACGGTCTAATAGGGGTCTCCGTTTATACAAACGGTCAAAACTGGGGTCATCTCGGGGTGGGCACGGCTCATTATCAGTATGATGTAAGAAGCCAAGTATTGCCTCATTCATTTATTTTTTTAGGTTACAGTTCAGTTCTGAAGTTGCTTTGAGGGGCCCATATATTAGACACCCCTATCAAACACCCCATTTTAGAAACTAGACCCCTCAAAGTATTCACAACAGCATTTAGAAAGTTTATGAACCCTTTAGGTGTTTCACAGAAATTTAGAGCAAAGTAGAGGTGAAATTTACATTTTTTTTTGTCAGAAAATCCTCTTTATACCATTTTTTTTATAACACAAAAGGATTTATCAGAGAAACGCAACTTAATACGTATTGCCCAGATTCTGCAGTTTAGAGAAATATCCCACATGTGGCCCTCGGGCGGTAATGGACTGAAGCATCGGCCTCCAAAGCAAAGGCGCACCTAGTGGATTTTGTGCCCTCCTTTTTATTAGGCACCATGTCCGGTTTGAAGAGGTCTTGTGGTGCCAAAACAGTGGAAACCCCCCAAAAGTGACCCCAATTTGGAAACTAGACCCCTTGAGGAATCCATTGTAGTTTTCTTGGGGTGCATGCGACTTTTTGATCAGTTTTTATTCTATTTTTAGGTGGCGTGGTGACTAAAAAACAGCAATTCTACTTATGTTTTTTTATTCTATTTTTTTTACAGCATTTATCGTGCGCTATAAATGACATATTTACTTTATTCTGCGGGGCGATACGATTACGGCGATACCAGATGTTTATATTTTTTTTTATGTCTTATGGCGTTTGCACAATAAAATAAATTTTGTAAAAAATCATTAACTTTTTGTGTTACCTTACTCTAAGAGCCATAACGTTTTTATTTTTCAATCAATAAAGCCGTGCGAGGACTTATTTTTTGCGTAACGAACTGTAGTTTCGATCAGTACCATTTTTAGGTACATGCGACTTTTTGATCTCTTTCTATTCCATTTTTTGGGAGGTGAAGTGACCAAACAATTGTGATTGTGGTACGGTTTATTATTATTATTTTTTACGGCGTTCACAGTGCGGGATAAATAACGAAATCATTTTGTAGTTCAGGCCGTTACGGACGCGGCGATACCAATTATGTATAGTTTATTTGTTTGTTTATATATTTTTATTAATAATAAATGACTGATAAGGTAAAAAGTAGGACTTTTACTTTTATTACTTTTAAAACTTTTATTTTCTTATTTTTACACATCTTTTTTGAACTTTTTTTTAACGTTATTACTTTGTCCCACTAGGGGACTTGAGGGCAGGAGGCCCTGATCGCTATTCTAATACACTGCACTACATGCGTAGTGCAGTGTATTAGAACTGTCAGCTACTCACTGACAGCAAGCATGGTGGGTCCTGACGTTGTCAGGACCCACTAGGCTTCCGTCTATGGCATAGCCGGACGCCATTGTTTGGTGTCCGGTTGCCATAGTCACCATCGCCGGCCGCTGTCGTGTAGCAGGCCGGCGATGGCAGCTTAACCCCTAAAAAGCCGCGATCTCTATAGAACGCGGCTTTTAAGGGGTTAATCAGCGGGGACACAGCGATCGGTCCCCGCTGTAGGAGCTGTGACAGCTGCTGTACGAGACAGCAGCTGTCACAGCTCCTGTATGTGTCGGGAGGACGGCCGAAACGGCCGTTACTCCTGAGACGTACTATTAGGTCATGGAGCGCGAACGATACAGCTGCCATGACCTAATAGTACGTCCAGGAGCGGGAAGGGGTTAAAGAGCATGTTTCACTTAACAGAGTTCTTAATTGTAGGACATCTACAGTGAAGGAAATAAGTATTTGATCCCTTGCTGATTTTGTAAGTTTGCCCACTGTCAAAGACATGAACAGTCTAGAATTTTTAGGCTAGGTTAATTTTACCAGTGAGAGATAGATTATATTAAAAAAAACAACAGAAAATCACATTGTCAAAATTATATATATTTATTTGCATTGTGCACAGAGAAATAAGTATTTTATCCCTTTGGCAAACAAGACTTAATACTTGGTGGCAAAACCCTTGTTGGCAAGCACAGCAGTCAGACGTTTTTTATAGTTGATGATGAGGTTTGCACACATGTTAGATGGAATTTTGGCCCACTCCCCTTTGCAGATCATCTGTAAATCATTAAGATTTCAAGGCTGTCGCTTGGAAACTCGGATCTTCAGCTCCCTCCATAAGTTTTCGATGGAATTAAGGTCTGGAGACTGGCTAGGCCACTCCATGACCTTAATGTGCTTCTTTTTGAGCCACTCCTTTGTTGCCTTGGCTGTATGTTTCGGGTAATTGTCGTGCTGGAAGACCCAGCCACGAGCCATTTTTAATGTCCTGGTGGAGGGAAGGAGGTTGTCACTCAGGATTTGACGGTACATGGCTCCATCCATTCTCCCATTGATGCGGTGAAGTAGTCCTGTGCCCTTAGCAGAGAAATACCCCCAAAACATAATGTTTCCACCTCCATGCTTGACAGTGGGGACGGTGTTCTTTGGGTCATAGGCAGCATTTCTCTTCCTCCAAACACGGCGAGTTGAGTTAATGCCAAAGAGCTCAATTTTAGTCTCATCTGACCACAGCACGTTCTCCCAATCACTCTCAGAATCATCCAGATGTTCATTTGCAAACTTCAGATGGCCCTGTACATGTGCCTTCTTGAGCAGGGGGACCTTGCGGGCACTGCAGGATTTTAATCCATTACGGCGTAATGTGTTACCAATGGTTTTCTTGGTGACTGTGGTCCCAGCTGCCTTGAGATCATTAACAAGTTCCCCCTGTGTAGTTTTCGGCTGAGCTCTCACTTTCCTCAGAATCAAGGATACCCCACGAGGTGAGATTTTGCATGGAGCCCCAGATCAATGTCGATTGACAGTCATTTTGTATCTCTTCCATTTTCTTACTATTGCACCAACAGTTGTCTCCTTCTCACCCAGCGTCTTACTTATGGTTTTGTAGCCCATTCCAGCCTTTTGCAGGTCTATGATCTTGTCCCTGACATCCTTAGAAAGCTCTTTGGTCTTGCCCATGTTGTAGAGGTTAGAGTCAGACTGATTAATTGAGTCTGTGGACAGGAGTCTTTTATACAGGTGACCATTTAAGACAGCTGTCTTTAATGCAGGCACCAAGTTGATTTGGAGCGTGTAACTGGTCTGGAGGGGGCTGAACTCTTAATGGTTGGTAGGGGATCAAATACTTATTTCTCTGTGCACAATGCAAATAAATATATAGAATTTTGACTATGTGATCTTCTGTTTTTTTTTTTTATATAATCTATCTCTCACTGGTAAAATTAACCTAGCCTAAAAATTCTAGACTGTTCATGTCTTTGACAGTGGGCAAACTTACAAAATCAGCAAGAGATCAAATACTTATTTCCTTCACTGTATAAGTTGCCTTGGTAAAGAGGAAATAGTGGGTGCACATGCACCCGCTAAAAAGACGGACTAAAATATTCCCTGCATCATATTAAAATGAGGACATGTGTGCCTGTACTATCTACTGCTTGCACAAACTTCAAAAATAAATATTTGTTCATAAACTATCACCCCAGACTCCCCAACAATCCTGCATGTTTATATTGACAGTAGGAAGACAGGGATAAGCTACTACAAGACACCTCTGACAAGAATTTTTTCCAAGGGTAACCAAAGGTAGGTAGATATGCAACAGGCGCAAATATTTCCACAAGACCACAAGATTGGGGAAAAAATATATATATAGGGAATTACTATTACTAGATGTATGAATCGGCCTCAGTCTCATAACAAGTTATACTGTACAAGCAAGCTTTGAAGCATTTTAATGAAAATTATGCTAGGCCCAACATCAAAAATATTACATGCTCACAATGCTAAGCAGGACATGCTGAGAAACCCTGACATCAGCACTCTGTGGATGTTAAGGAATTGAAAGTTGAGAAATTCCCCAAAAGCTGCTGGAGACTGCCGGGAGAAAGCGTTCAAATTAATCCGCAACCTCATATCCGTCACAACTCTGATCGACAGGGTCTAAGGCTACTCTAAGGTCTTCATTCAGGAGGAAAAGATCAGCGCTCCTTGTGGAATGTAACAATAAATCTCCTTTATTTGGAATAGCCAGCGGAAAAACTGAGCAACATAAAGTGGACAGATTACATAAAGTGTCCGTCCCCTCTGGAGCGTTTCTAGCTCTCAAGAGCCATTACTCAGGCCTTTGCCAGAGCCGCCCGCAAGGCTAGATGGTTTTTGCTGCATAGAACCCAGGTTGTGCAATAAAGGCAAACCTGAATATGAACCAGACAGCCAGAGGGTAAACAGAACGTCCAAAACAGTAAGCCAATGGATATTAGGTAAAGCAGCCAGGAACAGATAATCAAAATTGGTAAACAAAGGGTTATTCAAATACTCGCCGAGGTCAATTTCCAAGAAGTCTAGAAGTCAGAGGTAAAGGGTGTAGGTAAGTAGCTGGATCAAAACAGATGCAGACAGGAAATTCACAAGCAAAGAACAGGTAGAGGAAGCCAGGTATAAATACTAACCCTACACCTGATAGGCAGAAAGACAGAGAAAAGAGATAGGCTCAAAGTAAAACCACCACCGCCCAGAAGCTAGAACAGTAGTCATGGTGATCTTAAGGTAACAGGCGTTTTCCTAACAGTGGACATGGGCATTTGAAACTGACCACTAAAATTGTGCAGCTAAACTATGACTCTGAACTGGAGTCAATGAAGCCACTTCTCTTTTCCAATTATGATGCAAATGGCTAATTTGAGAAGAAATAAATTCAGCTTCACTTTAAATACAACTCCCTCAAAGCCTTTTTTATTAGTGGCATTTTACTTCTATGCAAGGTTGTCAACATCATGATATTTACCATAATGTTTGGCATATTGAAAGGCATAATTTTTAATCTACATCTGTGTGGTGCTGGATTATTTGGGCATCAACTTGTTTGCCAATACTATGAATGAACGATTGTCATCTCTACCGCTATTGGATTAATTCTAGTTGACAAATAGTACATATCTCTGCATCAATGTGGCACAATGTATTAATATTTTCGTAACAATATAAAATATCACAAAATCCTTTGCATCATATTTCCTGTTTAATGAAGCCAACCAGGTAAGCTGAGACTACTCCTTCTGTGCTGCCATCTGCTTAACTAATAACAGGGAGGCATATTGACAGGAGCTCAAGGAAAACATGAAATATTTCATCAGTCAGATTATGTGCTATAGAGACAGATGTTAAGGAGCTGTAATATTTAAAAATAAAGACATAAGCAGATGCTTGAAGGAATGGGAGGATTTCTCAGTTTTATGGTGATGTGAAGAAGCGGGTCACAATGTGCTGGATCTAGGATATTAATACTAACCTATAAGATTAAACATGAAAAAGTCAAGATTTACTTTGTCAAGCATGATTTGAAATTTTCATCAAAAATACCATTACTGATTCAGAGAAGCCTTAACCCTATATTTGCTAAGCCCTGATAGTTCATTGAATTTAACTGACTTAAGAGTCTTCAATATGGTATGACATTTTTAAATTATATCATACCGGATTATATTTACAATGACAATGAAATAATGAAACCTTCATCTACAAAAATACTTGTTGTTTGCATAACAATAAAGAATAAACAATGGCATGACCTACAACAATTTGCATTCTTGTAATAATTTGTTTACATGGAAAATAACCTCTTTTTTTTTTTAAATAGCATGCTGCATTTTTTAATTTAGTCAAATAAATAAAAACCAATGGAAAAGATAAAAAAATTAAATATAGCATGTTGACTCCAATATTCTTCTATTTAAAGAGAACCTTTCACCTGCCCATACATGTGCAGCTGAGTGCAGCATGTAATAGGCTGGGCTGTACTAACCATTTCTCACTATAAACATTTTTCCTATTTTTCTCCGTTATTTAGATATTGGTGCCATTATATTTGTCGCCCGATATTTAAATACCACCCTAAACGATCAATGGGACGTGTAATTGGCAAGGGGGCGTGTAACATCACTGTGACACTGTCCAATTAGCTACGGACAGTGTCACAGCAAGAGCTGGAGAGTGGAGAGCGAGTGCACGCGTGTGGTCCTCTACCACCATGTAACAGAAGAGGAGAAGAATGTGAGTTCTTCTTCTTCTGTTCCATGGTTGCGGGAGTATCTTCGGCAGTGGCATCGGAGCTGTGTGCGCATGCGTACGGGTGCGCGTGCACTCTCTCACTCTTCAGCTCTCGGCAGACAAGACTGTGTTATCTCTCGTGAAAGATCACACAGTCTTGTCGTCTTTGTCGGCAAAGAGCTAAAGAGTGAGAGAGTGTGCGCGCATGCTCGCACAGCTCCGTGCTGCGCGTGCGCGTACACACACTCTCCTCTTTCCAGCTCTTGCTGTGACACTGTCCGTAGCTGAATGGACAGTGTCACAGCAATGTTACACAACCCCTTGCCAATTACACGCCCCTGTAAAGGATCTGCCAGACACAGCTTCTGTGTCGACGCCCGTGGTTAATCAGCCTGCACCTGCTCCTAAGTCTGATAGAGTGACTCGATCTGCTACCACTCAGGCTGGAAGGCTGAGGAGTGGGAGAGCCTATCACAGCCTGGCCAGACGGAGCTAGCTCCCGCCCTCGGTCTATTTATACCTTCATTTTCTGCTCCTCCTTTGCCTGTGATTCTGCCTGTTTCCTGGCTCTGCTGCTACTGCTTGTACCATTGTCCTCTGGTTCATATTGAACCTGGCTTTACTGACAACTCTCCTGCTCTGCGTTTGGTATCTCGTACACTCCTGGTTTGACTCGGCTCGTTCACTACCCTTGTTGCTCACGGTGTTGCCGTGGGCAACTGCCCTATTTCCCTTAGCTTCTGTGTACCCTTGTCTGTTTGTCTGTCGTGCACATATTGAGCGTAGGGACCGTAGCCCAGTTGTACACCATCTCCTAGGACGGGCGTGCAAGTAGGCAGGGACTGAGTGGCGGGTAGATTAGGGCTCACATGTCTGTCTCCCTACCCCGTTATTACAGCCCCCTTGCCAATTACACGCCCCATTGACAGTTCAGAGGGGTTATTTAAATATCGGGTGCCAAATATAACGGCACCGATATCTAAATACTGCAGGAGGATAGGAAAAAAAATTAATGTGCCCCAGGGTTTGTGCAGCCCTGCCTACTACATGGTGCACTCAGCTGCACATGTATGGGCAGGTTAAAGGTGCTCATTAAAAATTGCCTCAAGTTAAACTTTATCACAGTGTAGGCAATTAAATAATGGAAATCTGTCCTCAAATCTTATACTTTATTTATTACTATAGAAAACCTTTCTTTTATACATCCAGAGGTGTAACTATAGGGGGTGTATAAATGACACATAAGAGGGGGCCGTCCTACAGATTTTGCATTGGGCCCAGGAGCTTCAAATTAAACCCCTGTCCATATTTTTTATATTACATTTGTTTGGGGAAACTGTTGAATGTGTTGTATGATACACTGAGCATTTTGTGGTAAGTTTTTGAGTAATCAAAACGTGAATGATTTTCAAGACATTTTCAACCCATTTTCATGTTTCTCTATGAAGACAAAGAGTAGATATAATAACGTTTTAACACCATTTAGAAATATCATGAAGTAGCGATAAATAAAACGAGTGATTCACTTGACTAGAGCCATTTTCAGGAGATTTTCATGTGATTTCATGCAAAAAAACGATCCAGGCTCTGACAGGAGGCTCCATTGCAGATTCTGTCACATCTGTCGAATAAAACGATGGACCCCATAATGAAACAAGACGGACCCCATTATATGTCAATAGGGCACTTTTGGTGTCCATCATGTGAAGGAACTGAAAAACGGAGTTCACAACGCATATGTGAACTCAGCCTTATTGAAACAGAGCAATAAAAAGTCTCAGTGTAGCACTAGCCTCAAGAAACTCAGATCAGTAAGGATAGCAATGTATAGATATTTTGACCTCACATCCATAATTTTTAAATGGCCATAAATTTATGCTGTCAACTACTATCGATCCATTTCCATCTAACAGAGAAAATCTGCTAAAATCTTGGGAAGCCTTTCGAATAAATGTCTATATCCTTTTTGGCAATCCTTATAGCCAGAAGGATTTTTTTCTCATTTATATCCTGTGGGTCCCGTATGCTAAAGTTACCAAAATTGACTAAACTTTGCAAAATAAAAACTCCATGAGTTTGTTTGTCAATTATGACTAGTTGCACTGGTTTCTAAATCTACTAAGCAGTTGTTTTTATACAGGCACTGTAGCTACTACACTTTTACAACTCCCATTGACCGAATGTTATCATACATAGAGACCTAGAGATGTCTTTGAAAAATTATTCCAACACCTTGGCATCAGTTGATGGACTGAGAGAAAGAGAGAGTGGGAGAAAGACCTAAGGAAAAAAAATGTTTCAACATACTCAGAGATTATTCATCTCAGATATCTCTGCTTTCAAGTTTTTAGTCCCCAGGTACAGATGTCTAGAGGCACATCACAAAAATTCCCCTAAAGCAATCAATAACCTTCTAAAGCTGGCATTCCCTCTGTCATCCTGTGCTAATGGTTTCCTGAAATATGTCTTATTTTCCTCTAAATATCTTTACCTTCTCTATCTCTCTTCTTACTTCTTTCTCTCTCTTCCTACTTCTCTCTTCTGTTCTCCTCTCTCAAACTTGGGACCTTATCTGTTATATGCCATTTGAGAGAAAAGTTTATGGATAAGATATACGTATGCGAAAACCCTGGGAATGTGAGACTGTATTGATCGAGATTGTTTTTGTGCTTTGTGTTAATATTTTAATTAAATAAAAGTTGAATCTCACCAAACTCCGTTTATACTTTTGTTTTTATATATATGTATATATATATTATAAATTATTTTCTTTTTTTATATGTACGTACTATAGATTCATAGAATCCTTGTTCATTATAGCTAAAAAGTAGACATTCCTACAGAATTCATAATATCCATAAGACCTTATTTAAACTCATTGGAACAGATTTACTGAGCTGTTTAAGATTTAGATAACATAAACCTATACTAGTCAGTCTGAAGATGCACCAAATTTATCAAAGTGATGCACGCTGTGTGATGAACTTGGTAGACACAGACAATATAGTGTATATATATATATATATATATATATATATATATATATATATACAGTGGAGGAAATAAGTATTTGATCCCTTGCTGATTTTGTAAGTTTGCCCACTGTCAAAGACATTAACAGTCTAGAATTTTTAGGCTAGGTGAATTTTACCAGTGAGAGATAGATTATATAAAAAAAAAAAAAAGAAAATCACATAGTCAAAATTATATATATTTATTTGCATTGTGCACAGAGAAATAAGTATTTGATCCCTTTGGCAAACCAGACTTAACACATGTTAGATGGAATTTTGGCCCACTCCTCTTTGCCTCTTTGCAGATCATCTGTAAATCATTAAGATTTTGAGGCTGTCGCTTGGCAACTCGGATCTTCAGCTCCCTCCATAAGTTTTCGATGGGATTAAGGTCTGGAGACTGGCTAGGCCACTCCATGACCTTAATGTGCTTCTTTTTGAGCCACTCCTTTGTTGCCTTGGCTGTATGTTTCGGGTCATTGTCGTGCTGGAAGACCCAGCCACGAGCCATTTTTAATGTCCTGGTGGAGGGAAGGAGGTTGTCACTCAGGATTTGACGGTACATGGCTCCATCCGTTCTCCCATTGATGCAGTGAAGTAGTCCTGTGCCCTTAGCAGAGAAACACCCCCAAAACATAATGTTTCCACCTCCATGCTTGACAGTGGGGACGGTGTTCTTTGGGTCATAGGCAGCATTTCTCTTCCTCCAAACACGGCGAGTTGAGTTAATGCCAAAGAGCTCAATTTTAGTCTCATCTGACCACAGCACGTTCTCCCAATCACTCTCAGAATCATCCAGATGTTCATTTGCAAACTTCAGACGGCGCTGTACATGTGCCTTCTTGAGCAGGGGGACCTTGCGGGCACTGCAGGATTTTAATCCATTACGGCGTAATGTGTTACCAATGGTTTTCTTGGTGACTGTGGTCCCAGCTGCCTTGAGATCATTAACAAGTTCCCCTCGTGTAGTTTTCGGCTGAGCTCTCACCTTCCTCAGGATCAAGGATACCCCACGAGGTGAGATTTTGCATGGAGCCCCAGATCGATGTTGATTGACATTCATTTTGTATGTCTTCCATTTTCTTACTATTGCACCAACAGTTGTCTCCTTCTCACCCAGCGTCTTACTTATGGTTTTGTAGCCCATTCCAGCCTTGTGCAGGTCTATGATCTTGTCCCTGACATCCTTAGAAAGCTTTTTGGTCTTGCCCATGTTGTAGAGGTTAGAGTCAGACTGAATAATTGAGTCTGTGGACAGGAGTATTTTATACAGGTGACCAGGTAAGACAGCTGTCTTTAATGCAGGCACCAAGTTGATTTGGAGCGTGTAACTGGTCTGGAGGGAGCTGAACTCTTAATGGTTGGTAGGGGATCAAATACTTATTTCTCTGTGCACAATGCAAATAAATATATATAATTTTGACTATGTGATTTTCTTTTTTTTCTTTTTTTAATATATAATCTATTTCTCACTGGTAAAATTAACCTAGCCTAAAAATTCTAGACTGTTCATGTCTTTGACAGTGGGCAAACTTACAAAATCAGCAAGGGATCAAATACTTATTTCCTTCACTGTATATAAGTCCAAAGAAATGTAAGCCGCACAGCCCCAATATTATGTGAGTGCCAGCCCGCCTGGGTCACGACCGTAAGACCCAAAAACCAGTAGATCCAAAGAATCAGACAGCACTCCAAGGTATACGCAAAAAAGTGGTGGTGTTTTATTGATCCATAGGTAATTGCAATGTTTCAGCTTCTCTCTATTTTGTTCTTGTGGATGTCACTCATTCCGATATGCCGATGTTGACATAGCGGCACTGTGCGGTCTGTGTGATCTGCGCATACGCGGACATGCGCAATAGGGTTTTCTGATTTTGACAGCTCGATTAGTTCGAGCATGTGCAATAGCATTTTGAGAACGACGTCATGTGCACGCGTTTACTTCACTTCTAGAGGAGCCGATCCTTATTGTGGTGAGTCTTTTTCATGTAATAATATTCACACAGGTGTATTACATGGATAATTATTCTTAATTACACTGGCGTAGCTATAGGGGTCGCAGCGGTCGCAATTGCGACCGGGCCCCGAAGCCAGGGGGGCCCACAGCCCCCCGCACCACATCAATAAAAAGTTACTATAGTAACTCGGGCCGCGGGCCCCTGTTACTATAGTAACAGACTGTACTTACCTTCCTGGTTCCGGATCACAGCGGAGGTCCTGACGTCAAGCGCTGTGCGCAGCGCATGACGTCATAGCGCTATGCTCCGCGCACAACATCGAGAGGACAGGACCTCCGCCGTGGCTGAAGAGGAAGGTAAGATTAGTAGCCTTGTCTGGCGGGGTACGACTCCCGGGACCCGCCAATCAGCTGTTTTGAAGGGGCCGCAGCACTCGTACGAGAGCTGCTTCCTCTTCATTCCGGTCACACTGTGAATCGGTGTCGGCGATTCACAGTGTGAGCGAGTAGTGAAATGAAGGGGAAGCAGCTCTCGTACGAGTGCTGCGGCCCCTTCAAAACTGCTGATTGGCGGGTCCCGGGAGACGGTCCCCGACACATCAGCTATTGATGGCCTATCCTGAGGATAGGCCATCAATGTTTAGGGACTGCATAACCCCTTTAAGCCTACGATGTAGCAGGCTTAGAGGGCCCATGAGACAGGATCACAGATTGTGTGATCCTGTCTGCTGGGCCCTGTATCTAAGCCAATCACATGATAGGTTTAGATACATGGCCCATGTGTGATACTGTCTGATGGGCCCTGTATATAAGCCTACCACACTGTAGGTTTAGATACAGGGCCCCAGCACACAGTAATCTTATACTGTATAAGATTACTGTCTTCTGGACCCTGTATCTAAGCCTACCTTGTGGTAGGCTTAGATACAGGGTCCCACAGACAGTATCACACATGGGCCCTGTATCTAAGCCTAACATGTGTTACTAATCGTTTTTTTTTGTGTGTTTTCTTACAGGTTCGGTCGTTGGACTACGTCGGATTCCAGGACTATTTCGATGACGGCTTTTTTTTATCATCAATAAAATGGTTAATGAGGGTTGTGTGTTTTTTTTTTATTTCAATAAAATATTTTTTCTATGTCTTTTTTTTTTTTTTTTAACTATATTACTACCGCCTTAGTAATGGCCGCCGACTGACAGCATCCATTGCTAAGGCGGGGCTTAGTGTTAGCCGGTGCAGAGGCGAACATTAACCCCCTTTATTACCCCGGTACCCACCGCCACCAGGGGTGCTGGGAAGAGCCGGGTACGATCCAGTACCTGACCATCTGTAGTGATGGTCGGCCACAAACAGTGGCCCTTCCCACCCTGGTGATGCTAGGCTGCTGCTGATTTATTGTATCTGGCTGGTTATGAAAAATAGGGGGGAACTAACGTCATTTAAAAAAAATAAAATAAAAAATAATTGGAAAGAACGATGTCGGGTCCACCCCCCCAATTTTCATAACCAGCCAGACACAACACAGCAGCAGCAGTCAGCATTACCAGGGTGGTAGGTGCCACTGTTTTTGGCCTTCCCCAGCCTAATACTACCAGCCTGCGGCCGCCCCAGTGTCTGACCGTCACTGCAGATAGTCGGGTACTGGTACGTACCCGGCTCTTCCCAGTACCCCATGTGGCGGTGGGTACCGGGGTAATAATGGGGGTTAGTGTTGGCCTCTGCACCTGCTAACATTAAGCCCCACCTTAGTAATGGAGGTTGTCAATCAGCCAGCGGCCATTACTAAGGCGGTGATAATAAAGTTTAAAAAGATACAAGCACATAGAAAAAATATTTTATTGAAATAAAAAAACACAACCCCCATTAACCATTTTATTGAGAATAAAAAAACGCCCTCATTGAAGTCCTCGTATCCGAAGTCCAACAACCGAACCTGTAAAAAAACACAAACACACAAAAATAATTAGTAACACATAAAAAAGCAAAACAATTCTTAAACTTACCTTTCCTGGATCCAGCGCTGGAGCTGCAATGTCAGCGAGCTGAGTCCTGTATCTAATCCGATTATGTGTGATACTGTCTGCTGGGCCGTATATCTAATCCTATCATGTGTGATACTGTCTGCTGAGCCACTGTATCTAATCCTATCATGTGTGATACTGCCTTCTGAGCCACTGTATCTAATTCTATCATGTGTGATACTGTCTGCTGAGCCACTGTATCTAATCCTATCATGTGTGATACTGTCTGCTGAGCCACTGTATCTAATCCTATAATGTGTGATACTGCCTTCTGAGCCACTGTATCTAATCCTATCATGTGTGATACTGTCTGCTGAGCCACTGTATCTAATCCTATCATGTGTGATACTGTCTGCTGAGCCACTGTATCTAATCCTATCATGTGTGATACTGTCTGCTGGGCCCTATCTCTAATCCTATCATGCGTGATACTGTCTGCTGAGCCACTGTATCTAATCCTATCATGTGTGATACTGTCTGCTGGGCCACTGTATCTAATCCTATCATGTGTGATACTGTCTGCTCAGCCACTGTATCTAATCCTATCATGTGTGATACTGTCTGCTGAGCCAATGTATCTAATCCTATCCATAGTTTATAGGGACGTAGTGCTATAGATATGCTATGCTGTCTCCTATCCACAATTTTTTTTTTGGGCGGACACATATGTATTGGGGCTATTTCCCCTGACACTTTAAGTCCTTAGTGGCGCCCCCGGCTGCTAGTGCTGCATTGTTGGGTCACTTAGGAGACCCAGCGATGCAGCTGAAAGCTGCGGACCGTCGGCCATGAGAAGTTTGCGGGGGGCCCAATAAGAACTTTTGCATCGGGGCCCATGAGCCTTTAGCTACGCCCCTGCTTAATTATAACACTGACATGTTTTAATAACAGACTTCCTGCCATAATGAGGCTTTAATGTATGGTAATAAATGTTTGTACGATCTCACTATAGCACTGTACAATTACACTGTTTTGCATTTCCTATATAAAAATTGTATGTATAAATTTATATTTAATTGGTATTACTTTTTTACAATTGTTGTTTGATTGTGTTTCTCTTATATGTATGCTGTCTTCACATGACATTTTCTGCTTGAGAAAGACTCTTGTGTTGAGCTGAAACGTTGAAATTTACTTATGGACCAATAAAACACCACCACTTTTTTGTGTATACCTTGGAGTGCTGCCTGATTCTCTCTCTCTCTCTCCCTATAGCTCGTCTCACATAAAAACAAGCCCCCATACAGCTCCGTCGACGAAAAATTTGAATTATGGTTCTCACAACATTGCGACATTATTTTGCCGAAAGTAATTTTATTGTGCAAAAAGTTGTAAAACATAAAAAAGTGCTATAAATTTGGTATCGTTGGAATTGTACTGACCCGCAGAATTAATGTAACATGTAATTCATAACGCATGGTGAACGCTGTATAAAAATACCTAAATCTATGCCAGCATTGCTGTTTTTTGGTCACCTTGCCTCCCAAAAAATAGGATAAAAAGTGATCAGTCGCATGTACCCCAAAATGGTACCTATAAAAACTACAGGTCGTCCCACAAAAAAAGTTAAGACAGCCATAAGTCATGAAAGAAAAAATATGCCGCTGTGCGGGCCCGAGGGGAATATTTCTTCTGTTTCAAGAGGCGATTTATCAAGGCCCTTAAATTAGGGAACCGGGAAGGGGAGGGCGCAAACATATCTGCTGGAAACGAGGGTGCCCGTATTATAGCAGGACAACACTTCCCAGCAAAATTCCCCAAACTGCAAAGGTGCAGTGTGTGTACCAAAAGGGGATAAGAAACGATCCTGTTTATCAGTGCGACACTGGCCTGTGCATAAAAGATTGCTTCACAGCGTAACACACATCTATGAATTATTTTATTGTATTTTTTTTTTACCCCATTACTATACCACCTTATTATGCCCTTATGCACTCTGCCCAGTTTACATATGCCCTTACATTATAAACTGAAATACCAGTAACACTCCAAACAGAACAACTGCCAAGCAAAATCTACGCTTCAAAAGCCAAATGGTGCTCCCCCCCTTCTGAGCCCAACAGTGTGCCCAAGCAGCTGTTTACTTTCAAATATATGCCATCACCATACCCGGGAGAACCCTTTTAACAAATTTTGGCGTGTGTGTCTCCAGTGGCACAAGCTGGGGACTAAATATTTGCCACTGAAATGTCATATCTGGGGAAAAATGTCAATATTTACTTTGCACCATACGCAGCACAATCGTTTATGGAAAAGACCTGTGGGGTCAAAATGCTCACTTCACCCCTTAATAAATCCCTTGAGGGGTGTAGTTTCCAAAATGGGATCACTTCCCAAGGGTTTCTTTTATTATTTCACATCAGAGCCTCTGCATTTGTGAAACAATACTTTGTAAGTCACCATATCAAGCCTCAATTTCGCATGTTACACTTTCACTCCTGAGCCCTGTCGAATGTCCAAGCAAAAGATTAGGGGCACATGTATGGTGTTTCTAAAACTGAGAAACACAGCATAATAATTAGAGAGCTGTCTGTTCATGGTGGCACAAGCTGGGCACCACATATTGACATATCTATGGAAAAATTGTCATTTTGACTCTGCAGCATCGAGTGCACACTAATTTCTGGAAAACACCTGTGGGTTAACATGCCCACTACACCCCTATGTAAATAGCTTGAGGAGTGTAGTTTCCAAAATATGGTCACTTCTGGGGGGTTTTCACTGTTTTGGTACCACAGGGACTTTACAAATGTGACTTAGCGCTCAGTAACCAATCAAGCAAGATCTGCACTCCAAAAGCCAAATAGGATTCTTTCCTTTTTGAGCCCCGCCGTGTGCCCAAACAGCAGTTTATGAACACATATGGGGTATTGCCGTGCTTGGGAGAAATTGCTTTACAAATGTTAGGATCACTTGCCAAGGGTTTCTATTATTATTTCACATCAGAGCCTCTGCATTTGTGAAACAATACTTTGTAAGTCACCATATCAAGCCTCAATTTCGCATGTTACACTTTCACTCCTGAGCCCTGTCGAATGTCCAAGCAAAAGATTAGGGCCACATGTATGGTGTTTCTAAAACTGAGAAACACAGCATAATAATTAGAGAGCTGTCTGTTCATGGTGGCACAAGCTGGGCACCACATATTGACATATCTATGGAAAAATTGTCATTTTGACTCTGCAGCATCGAGTGCACACTAATTTCTGGGAAAACACCTGTGGGTTTACACCCCTATGTAAATAGCTTGAGGAGTGTAGTTTCCAAAATATGGTCACTTCTGGGGGGTTTTCACTGTTTTGGTACCACAGGGACTTTACAATTGCGACTTAGCGCTCAGTAACCAATCAAGCAAGATCTGCACTCCAAAAGCCAAATAGCGTTCTTTCCTTTTTGAGCCCCGCCGTGTGCCCAAACAGCAGTTTATGAACACATATGGGGTATTGCCGTGCTTGGGAGAAATTGCTTTACAAATGTTGGGGTGCTTTTTTTCCTTTTATTTATTGAGAAAATTAAAAATTGAGCCAAATGCTCACTAAACTGGTACCTTAGGGGATTTGCAAATGCAACATGGTGCCGGGAAACCAATCGGGCAAAATCTGCGCTCGAAAAGCCACATTTCGTGCCTTCCCTTCTAAGCCCTGCCATGTGCCCAAAGAGCAGTTTATGACCGCATATAGGGTATTTACGCACTCTGGAGAATATTGGGGGGCTTTTTCTTATTTATTTCTTGTGGAAATAGTTTTGTTTTTTTTAGCTCAAACGACATCTCATTGGAAAAAAATTTCAATTTTCTTTTTCTTGTCTAAATTCTAATAGAATCTATGAAAAACCTGTGGGGTCAAAATGCTCACTAAAGCCCTAGATGAATTCCTTGTGGGGTGTAGTTTTCAAAATGGGGTCTTTTTTGGGGTGATTCCTTTATTTTGGCACCACAAGACCTCTTCGAACCTGACATGGTGCCTAAAATATAATCTGATAAAAAGAAGGCGCCAAAATCCACTTGGTGCTCCTTTGTTTCTGAGGCCTGTGCTTCAGTCCATTAGCACAATAGTACCATGTGTGGGATGTTTCTAAAAACTGCAGAATCTGGGCAATAAATATTGAGTTGTGTTTCTCTGGTAAAACCTTCTGTGTTACAGAAAAAAATGGATTAAATTTGAATTTCTACAAAAAAAATTACATTTGTACATTTCACCTCTACATTATGTCATGGTCTGTGGGTATGTGGACCCACTAGGCCGCACCGCCATAGCGGGGAGGCAGCTGGCCAAACAACAAGCACCCAAGCAATACAAAGTCCAGCACAAGGGTACCTAAATAGCAAAGACAGTGGCAGAGGCTTTAGCATGGATGACAGCAGGTGCAGCAGGTTGCGCCAGACGCGGTGGATGACAGCAGGTGCAGTAGGATGCACCAGACATGGCGGATAACAGCAGGTGCAGTAGGTTGCGCCAGACGTAGTGGACTACAGCAGATGCAGCAGGACACGACTCCAATCACTAACAGGCTCAGGAGCAATAACACAGCACGCGATACAGGAAACAGGCCGCAGGGCACGGGAACAACGGGAACAGGGCAAATACTAAGGGACCATTTGCAAAGACTACCATGGGAATACTAACAACGGTCAAGCAACGAGCAAAGGGGCAGTGACCTTCTTATAGTCCACGGTGATCATGGGCTAATTGATGATGATTCCCATGTGCGCGCTCTGGCCCTTTAAGGCCGGTCACGAGCATGCGCGCGCACCCTACGGGACACAGCGGACCAGAGTAGAATGGAGCGCTGGTGTCTCCTGGGGAGGTAATGCGGGCCAGCGCTCACAGATCCATGGCTGCAGCCGCCGTGGGGTGAGTAATCCCGACGGTCCGCGGCCATGGACGCTACACTATCCCCCCTCTTACACCCCCTCTTCTTGGGGCTAGAGCGAGAGAGGAACTTCTTAATGAGGTTCTCTTTTGGCTCCCAGGACCTCTCCTCTGGACCAAACCCCTTCCAATCCACCAAATAAAAAGTTCTTCCTCCTACTTTTTTGAAGTCCAGGATCTTCTTAACCTCAAATAAATCGGAAGAACTCCTGGGACCCAACTACAGAGCTCAGCATTTTTGTGTAGCGGTTGAGGACCACAGTGTAATGTCGGGATAGGGAGACAGACAGGTGAGCCCTAATCTACCCGCCACTCAGTCCCTGCCTACTTGCACGGCCCGTCCTAGGCGACGGCGTACAACTGGGCGACGGTCCCTGCGCTCAATAAGTGCACGACAGACAAACAGACGAGGGTACACAGAAGCTAAGGGAAATGGGGCAGTTGCCCACGGCAACACCGTGAGCAACAAGAGTAGTGAACGAGCCGAGTCAAACCAGGAGTGTACGAGGTACCAAACACAGAGCAGGAGTGTAGTCAGTAAAGCCAGGGTCAAATAGAAGCTGAGGTCAATAGTACAAGCAGGAACAGCAGAGCCAGGAAATCAGACAGAATCACAGGCAAAGGAAAAGCAGGAAATGAAGGTATAAATAGACCGAGGGCGGGAGCTAGCTCCGTCTCGCCAGGCTGTGATAGGTTCTCCCACTCCTCAGCCTACCTGCCTGATTGGTAGCAGATCGAGTCACTCTATCAGACCTAGGTGCAGATGCAGACTGATTAATCACGGGCGTCGACAAACAAGCTGTGTCTGGTAAATCCTTTACACACATGCTTCAGGAGGGACACATGAAAGGAGTTGGGGATTCTGAGAGTTGGAGGCAGCCGAAGCTTGTACAAGACAGAGTTGATTTGCTGTAGGATCTCAAAGGGCCCGAGAAAGCTGGGAGCAAACTTGTATGAAGGTACCTTTAGACGGATATTTCTTGAGTATAGCCAGCCTTTGGCAGCCGGAGGATACTGAGGCAGCTCTCTTCTTCTAGTATCCACCTTTCACTTCATGCGGTCGACGGTCAGCAGAATAGAGGACCGGGTTCGCTGCCAGTTCTGTAAGAAGTCCCTTAATGCAGAGTCAGCTGTGGTCACCTGGGACGTAGCTGAAACAGGAAGATGAATTTGTGGATGCTGGCCGTAGACAATGAGGAGCGCTGTAGAAGCAGTGAACTCACTTGTGTGGTTGTTGTATGAGAACTCGGCCCAAGGAAGAAGCTGTACCCAGTAATCCTGCTGCATGGAGATGAAGTGTCGTAGATAATTCTCCATGATTTGGTTAATCCTCTCGACTTGACCATTGGACTGGGAATGGTAGGCTGAGGAAAAGTCCAACTTCACATCTAGGAGTTTACAGAGGGCTCTCCAGAATCTCGAGGTAAACTGAACCCCCGATCAGACACAATATGAAGAGGCAAGCCATGCAAGCAAAAGATGTGTTTGATGAAGAGGTTAGCCAGTTGAGAAGGTAGGCCGGTCAGCGAAACAAAATGAGCCATTTTCGAGAACCGGTCCACCACCACTCAGACCGTATTGCATCCAGCAGAGGAAGGAAGGTCTGTGACAAAGTCCATTGCTATATGCTGCCAGGGAGCATTGGGCACAGGCAGAGGTTGGAGCAGACCAGCAGGCTTGGAGTGAGCAACCTTGTTGGTAGCGCACACAGTGCAGGACGAGACAAAGTCCACAGTACCTTTGGGCAGAGTGGGCCACCAGAAATGATGGGCAATCAGATCTCTGGTTTTACGAGCACCTTCGTGCCCAGCCAGTTTGGAGCTGTGCCCCCAACTAAGGATTCTCCTCCAGTCTGCCAGGCGCACAAAAGTCCTCCCCGGAGAGATGTCTCTAACTTGCAGAGGATTTACAGAAATAATACAGGACGGATCAATGATACTTTGCGGAGACTCCACAGTGTCCTTTCTCTCGAACGACAAAGCATCGGCCCACACATTTTTGTCAGTAGGATTGTAGTGGAGCACAAACTGGAACCGGGCGAAGGACAGCGACCACCTGGCTTCATTGCAGTTCAGCCGTTGGATCGACTGGAGATAGGTGAGTTTCTTGTGGTCGGTATATATCAGGATGGTGTGAGCTGCGCCATCTAGTAGATGTCCCCACTCCTCCAGAGCCAATTTGATGGCTAGCATCTCCCAATCCCAAATAGGGTAATTGCGCTCTGCGGGAGAAAAAAGTCTAGAATAATAGCCACATACCACTGCCTTCCCTTTGGAAGCTCTCTGGAACAGAAGTGCACCTGCACCAACAGAGGAGGTGTCCACCCCCAACGAAAACTGTCGAGATACGTCAGAATGATGAAGGGTTGAGGCTGACGTAAAGGCACTCTTAAGGCTATTAAATGCAGATTCCGCCGCTCGAGTCCACACCTTGGCGTTCATACCTTTTTTTGGTGAGGGTAGAGATGGGTGCTGTCAGTGAAGAGAAGTTTGTGATAAACTGTCGGTAGAAGTTGGTGAATCCCAAAAAACGCTGTATGGAGCTCAAGCCTTGAGGACGTGGCCATACCAGGACGGACTTTACCTTCTCAGGATCCATCTTGAGGCCTTGATCCGAAATGATGTAGCCCAGGAAGGTTAGAGAATTCTTCTCAAGCACACACTTCTTCTGCATGGCATTCAGGCGATTCTCCCTTAATCACAACAGAACTTGACGGACATGTCACCGATGAGTCGTCGGGTCTGGAGAAAAAAAATCAAAATGTCATTGAGATAGACCACAACACAGACATAGAAGAGATCTTGGAAGATGTCATTGACAAACTCTTGGAAGACCGCGCGAGCGTGACACAGACCAAAGGGCATTACCAGGTATTCAAAGTAACCATCTTGGGTGTTGAATACCGTCTTTCATTCGTCACCCCGGCGCATCCGGATCAAGTTGTAAGCCCCACGCAGGTCTAATTTAGAGAAGATCTTGGCTCCACGTATGCGGTCAAATAGTTCGGAAATTAGTGGCAACGGATATTTGTTCTTGACCATGATTTGATTGAGGTCCCGGTAGTCGATGCAAGGCCGAAGAGATCCGTCTTTCTTCTTGACAAAGAAGAACCCGGCACCGGCCGGGGAGGTGGATTTTTGTATGAAACCCCTTTCCAGATTCTCCTTGATATATGCCGACATAAACTGAGTCTCTGGCAAGGAGAGAAGGTATACCCGTCCACGAGGAGGGGACGCATTAGGAACCAGTTCAATAGGGCAGTCATAAGCCCGGTGTGGGGGCAGCATCTCAGCCTCCTTCTTGCTGAAGACATCCGCAAAAAGAGTAATGAGGAGGCAATCCTGCCAACGACTGAGGCAGAGGAGGCTGGGCCGGATGGATATGCAACAGACAATGATTGAGACACTTGAAACCCCATTGGAGAACCTCCCCAGAATTCCAGTCCAGTACTGGGGCATGTGGTCGAAGCCAAGGCAGGCCCAGCAGCACAGGGTTGACGGCTCTGTGCAGGACAAGAAATTAAATTAACTCCGAAAGAATGGTTCCAACTTGGAGCTTTAGCAGTTTCCTCTCAGATACAATTTGATCAGGCAGAGGCAGTCCATTCACTGAGACAACAGCCAAAGACGTCTCCAGAGGGACTGTGGGCAACTGGAGTAGATCCACTAGGTCCTTTTGGAGGAAGTTAGCTGCGGATCCATAATAGGCAAATACCCGGTGCATCTTTTTGTGGGACACTATGGTCTCGGGGATGGATAGTTTTCAAGAAGTTTTTCTTCAGTGCTACATCGCCTAGAGTGGTCTGTCCAACCAATCCTAGGCATTTGGAGATCTTTGGCTTCTGAGGGCACAAACGCACAACATGGCTTCCGAGGCCGCAATACAGACAAAGTCTCTAAGTGCATCTGCGTTGTTTCTCCTGAACGGATAATTTGAGCCGGTCCACCTGCATTGGCTCCTCTGGTGGAACAACTGGTGAGGGCAACAGGGATTGCTGGAAAGTAGGAGCCACCCCTCTTGGGATCGCTCCCGGATCCTCATGTCAATCTGGGTGGTGAGAAGAATGAGGTCATCCAGGGTCAGTGGCAGTCATGAGCGGCAAGCTCGTCTTTAATCTCGGAAGACAGTCCCTGCCAGAATGTAGCCATCAAGGCCTCATTGTTCCTGGACAGCTCTGCTGCCAGGGTGCGAAACTGAATGGCATGCTTGCCCACGGAGGTGTCTATCCTGGCGAAGGGTCAGCAGAGATGCAGCAGCAGATGAGACTCGCCCAGGTTCCTCAAATACCCGAGCAGAAAGTCCGTAGGAAACACTGGAAGTCACTGGTCCCTGACGTTCCCAGATAGGATTCACCCATGCTAGGGCCTTGCCATTAAGGAGCAAGATGAGGAAAGCGATCCTTGCACCATCAGATGGAAATGCTTCGGCAAGTAGGCTGAAGAGGATCTTGCACTGGTTCAGGAATCCCCTGCAGGTCCTTGCATCTCCGTCGTAGAGAGGAGGTAGTGGCAGCGAGAATTGGGAGTCAGCACAGGTACTGACAGGAGGTGTAGCAGGAGGAACAACCGGGGGAATGGGAATGGATGCTGAGATGACTGCCGCTTGTGCATCAAGCCGATGTGTAATGGCGTTCACCGCCTGGAAGAGTTGGTCCTGTCGTAATTGGCAGACTAGCATATCCGCCTGCATGGCTTGTGATGTCGTACTGTCATGGTCTGTGGGTATGTGGACCCACTAGGCCGCACCGCCGTAGCGGGGAGGCAGCTGGCCAAACAATTATTACCATGTCGGCAGCACGTCTCCTTGTTTACACAGGGAGTTGTGCTGCCGACAACGATAATCTTTTACTTTTTTAAAACTATACGACCAGCAGATGATCAAGCGTTTGCTCATTCATCCGCTGATCGCTGCCCTTTTTACACGGGGAAATTATCGGCAACAAGCGTTATATTAACGCTCGTCTGCCAGATAATCATCCTGTGTAAAACCCTCTTAAGACTGTGGAACTGATAAAAAAATTTCGGCAAGCAATAACAATGTATCAATGTAGTGATGTGACAGATATTGCGAAACAGAAAAAAAAGAACAGTCAGTATCTTTACTGACAACAAACAAATCTCCGTCTATGTGCTTTCCAATGGAAACACTCTCGTCTTGCTGAGAACCATAGTTACATTTTGATCAAGAAATAGCATTCTGATTAATTACACATTTATCCTTAAATAAAAAATGACTATATAACCAAAGAACTATGCAAATGCACCAAGGGAATATTAGTATAAACAACAGCTCTGGGGCTGATAAATTACTACCATAATTAGTTACTTTTGCTTGAGGCATAATAATCTTTCCACTAACTTAAAGACTGATCAGACTCCTTACAACTAGAAAAGACACTTGTCTCGGTACTCTGAGGTGGTTAATAATTCATTGGCACATTTTGCACAATTTATTTCCTGCCAATAAATGACAGATTAATTCCTTTGAGTAATTCCATTAGATTTCTTACTTTGCTTGATAGTGTAGAAATTGTTTTAATAAAAACAGATTATTACACTGATTATAGTAAAATTATAGACTGAACTGGAGAATTTAGGCTGTTTACATTAAGTGCCCCCTAACAGATCTTTTCAAAGACTTTACAGCAAAAGTGTAATGTGTGCTTAATGAAATATTGACTGGTAACAAAAATTTTTGACGATAAATTAAAGACTTGGTTTAACAGAAAATGCCTTTGAGTTTAAAATGGGTGAATATATTAAAATGCAGAGAAAACCATTAAGATAACTTGACCTCAGAGAATCACTTGTTTTGAGTGGAATTGTATGTTAACTATCTATTTATACATGTATATAGGGACCCGGCACAACTGGAGTGCTGGGTCTCTATATATATTATTACGGAGTTGAACCCTACCTGTGCACCCTCAATCTGAGTGCCCTGAATTTTTAAAATTTTAGCTATTTATACAGTTAGGAGTCAGGATCCTAAAGGGAATCTGATTTTTCATTTTCCATGTCAGCTACATAAAATGTTATACTTTTTCCTTGAAAAAAAATAAGGTATACTTCTGACATAAGGTACAAATGTGGTGTGAATCTAGCCTAAGGAACAGCTGAATAGAAGCATAACATGATAGAAAAGGACCATTCAAGGCATAAAGGCTCTTTGATTATTTACTTATGGACAGTGTACACTCATATGACTGCTCGTTCCCAGTCATTGACCTGTGTGAATAGGGCAACAATCAGCCAATAATCGAGCAAACGCTCATTCATCGGCTGATCGTATCGTTTATGCAGCATTAACTATTATTGTTGTCGGCAGCACATCTCCCTGTGTAAACAGGGAGATGTGCTACTGAAATTATGGAAATGTATGGGGATGAGCGATTGTAGTAACGATCATAATCAATCATTGCTCCTTGTTGGAGGAGCAAACGAGCGCTGATCAACAAGTTGTCTGGTTGATTGGCGCTCGTTTTCAAGGCCGATATAAAAGGACCCTTAGCAACTAATTACATTAAACAGGACCTACGACTGATATTACCGAAAGAATAACAGTACATCATAGCATTGAAAACTCTGATGATAATGATGACATCAACAGAAGCCTTTCAATTATGGATTTCTGTTTTATTCCTGTATAGAACTGTAGGGTCCATGGCCGCGGGCTGTCGGGTCTACTCACCTCCTGACGCCCACAGCCATGGATCTGTGAACGCTGGTCCGCATCTCCTTGCTATTAGATGTCAGCGCTCACTTCCGCTCCGGTCCGCTGTGTCCCGTATGGTGCGCGCACACACTCGTGCCTGCTCTTAAAGGGCCAGCGCGCGCACAGGAAAGAAATCATCATTAACTCACATGATTTCCTGGTCTATAAGAAGGCCCCAGTCCTTCTGATCCTTGCCTGAGCATTGTTAGTCTATCCCAAGTCTGTCTTGCAAATGGTCCCTTAGTGTTTCCTGTTCCAGTTGTTACCCGTGTCCTGTTACCTGTTCCTGTATCCCATGCTGCGTTCTTGTTCCTGTGCCTACTAGTTGGAGTCATGTCTACTGCACCTGCTGTTACTTGTCATGTCCTGTGTCATCCGCCACGTCCCGTGTCATCTGCCACGTCCAGAGGGATTCGCCACGTCTGGCGCAACCTGCGGCACCTGCTGTCATCCGCCATCCATCCGCCTACTGCACCCACCTCCATCTGTGCCAGAGCTGCGGCCACTGTCTGGAACCCTTGTACGGGACTTTGTATTGCTGGGGTACCCTCTTGTTTGGCCAGCTGCCTCCCTGCTACGGCAGTGCGGCCTAGTGGGTCCACATACCCACAAACCGTGACAAGAACAAGATGATGTGTCTATGTTAAGCTGTGCATATCTAATGGACAATGGCTTGTATATGTAATACGTGGTGCATATATCTGCACTTTTATATTTCTTTTAGAAAACAAAGACTAAGACCTTTTAATGATGGATTTAAGAAAAAAAAAATACTTCTCACATTTCAGCAGAAGCATAATAAAGTCAGTTGTACAAACGTGTGTATATGAAATAAAGTTATAACAATAATTTCCATTGGATATCTATGATAAAGTAGTATTGCAAATCACCTACTGGATATGTGGATATACTTCACTGGTTTGGACAATTTCAGAGCAATTTCTAACTGCACTGCTTAGATATGTAACCACAATAATATACTGTAATATAACATATAACCAAGCATTGTAGGATTTAAAATGTATAGTTGTTGATTCTACGGTATATAAATGTACAAGTCCCTATGAATGGAAACTCGGAACGGAATATTAGAGGACAAAGGTCTCATATAAATGTTAATTTGGCATTATGCCAGTTAGCACTTCCATATAGTTTAGTTGTTTAACATTATAATCTTGTACATTTTGTGCAATGTACGGATTTGCACTTAGGTCCCGGTCAGCAGTCGTCATGACCTGCCCAGCCCTGTCACAGCTATCTCTGCATTGCAGAGAGAGTAATTTCCATTACCTAGGACCTGAGCTCACAAGCAGTCTGCAAGAGTAGTCTTAAAAAAAAAAAAAAACCTTGTGGATCTGCTTATCAACAGGGACCATGTACATGAGACTTTGAGAATGTTTTGTGGCTTTAACATTTCTGAGTGATTATCAAAAAAAAATTAAAAGCTCTGGTAACCTGCCAAACTTCCTATTGTTATTTTCTTTGTAACTTTTAAAGAATACCAAATTCATATTTAAATGTAAAATATATTCCACTAAGCAATGTTCAAGTCTTTCGTTTAGCTTTACAGTTAGGTCCAGAATTATTTGGACAGTGACACAATCTTCATGATTTGGACTCTGGATGCCACCACATTGGATTTGAAATGAAACAACTGAGATGCAATTGAAGTATAGACTTTTAGGTTTAATTCAAGAGGTTGAACAAAAATATCCTGTGAAACGTTTAGGAATTGCAAGCATTTTTCTACACAGCCTCCTCATTTCAGGGGCTCAAAAGTACTTGGACAAATTAACATTACCATAAATAAAATGTTTGTTTTTTTAATACTTTGTAGCGAATCCTTTGCAGGCAATGACTGCCTGAAGTCTGGAACCCAAGGACATCACCAAATGCTGGGTTTCCTCCTTTGTGATGCTTTGCCAGGCCTTTACTGCAGCTGTCTTCAGTTGTTGCTTGTTTGTGGCTCTTTCTGCCTTAAGTTTTGTCTTATGCAAGTGAAATGCATGCTCGATCGGGTTGAGATCTGGTGATTGACTTGGCCATTGCAGAATATTCCACTTCTTTGCCGTAAAAAACTCCTGGGTTGCCTTCGCAGTATGTTTTGGGTCATTGTCCATCTGTACTGTGAAGCGACGTCCAATCAACCTTGCTGCAGTTGGTTGAATCTGAGCAGAAAGTATATCCCTGAACACTTCAGAATTCATCCGGCTGCTTCTGTCTTCAGTCACATCATCAATAAACACTAGTGACCCAGTGCCTTTGGTAGCCATTCATGCCCATGCCATCACACTGCCTCCACCATGTTTTACAGAGGATGTGGTGTGCTTTGGATCATGAACCGTTCCAAGCCTTTTCCATATTTTCTTCCTCCCATCATTCTGGTACAATTTAATCTCAGTTTCAACTGTCCAAAGAAAAACTGTTCCAGAGGCTTCTTTAGATGTTGTTTGGCAAAGTCTAATCTGGACTTTCTATTATTGAGGCTGATTAATGGTTTGCACCTTGTGGTGAACCCTCTGTATTTGTCCTCATGAAGTCTTCTCTGTATGGTAGACTTAGATACTGATATACCTACTTCCAGGAGAGTGTTCTTCACTTGAGTAGATGTTGTGAAGGAGTTTTTCTTCACCATAGAAAGGATTCTGCGGTCATCCACCTCTGTTGCCTTCCGTGGACATCCAGGCCTTTTGGAGTTCACGAGATCACCTGTGCGCTCTTTGTTTTCAAGAATGTACCAAACTGTTGATTTGGCCACTCCTATCATTTGTGCTATCTCTCTGATGGATTTCTTCATTTTTTTTCAGCCTAACGATGGTCTGTTTCTCTTGCATTGAGATCTCCTTTGATCTCATGTTCTGGGTTCACAGCAACAGTTTCCAAATGCAAATGCCACACCTGGAATCAACTCCAGACCTTTTACATGCTTAATTGATGATTTGGTGGCTATGATGCGGATGACAAGTATAAAGGTTCCAATATTTGCTGTGTAGATTGAACAGCTTTAAAGTGTACCTATCATTTCCCCTCTCCAAAAAAATAGCTCTTACCATGTTAAAACTCGCACAATAAATCATGTGTGGGTTTTTTACTTTGTCTAACCATTTTTCTGTTGATTTCACCCTATTCACGGGCCATTAGCCCTTCGCAAAAATGTTGTAGCTGCATGGCTGATATCTCTCCGTGTCTGCCAGTATGCCGTATACTGACGTCGATAACATAAGTTCCCAGAAATCAATGCAGCAGCATTGACAGTTCTGACTATGAGCAGAAAATGCACTTTGGAGGCACACGGAAGCGTGCATGCTGGGGAGGACAGGAAGATATCTGTATCAACAGCTAGCCAGTATGGTATACAAATTTTGCATAGTGACGGTCAACGGAGGTTTTGGTTTTTCTTGGAGAATGCCACTTCGCAACGGGGGATAGAGAGTAAAATGAAGTAGGTACCGAGCCATATTTGTAAATAGGCTATATTAGTTAGTAATGATTATGCATATATGCAGTTAAAAAAATATATATATTTAAATTATAGTGACCCTTTAACATTGTGTTTTGGCTGAACATGGCACCATGGCTCCACCGCTACCTTTCTTATAATACCACTGTTTTAATTTTATAAGTTTTGATAACAAATGTCAAGTTTTCATGTAAACTAGTGTGGGTTCCAGCAGATGGGTTAATTTTAATAGTGACTTTCTTTGAAGAACAACAGGCAACTTCTAGAAATGCGAAATTAAAAAAAATCTTATTAGGAAAGTATGAGGGAGGGCATAACTTAATGTTTTAATTACTGTATGAGTAATGGGCATAATTTAGTCAATTTTATGAGCGCTATTTTAAGATGCAGAATATTATGCAATGATTTTGTCAGGTTTCAGTGATATTAACAGCTTAATGCTAAACAGGTTTGGAGGAAATGTAGAAAAAATTGACTTACTATATTTACCCTGAAACAAGATTCAATCTGCTACTGTATTTAATACTATATTTTTCATTATCTCACAAGCATATGTTGGAACGGCTACAGATGATGGAGTTAGCTGCTGGGCAGAACTATCATCAATGCTTTCCATCTTTATTTTAATAAGAGGAACAGGCAAATTGTTTGTGACCTTTGTCAAGGGCTTCAAGAAGACATGAAGCCAAGCTACAACAGAATCACTTGCCTGAAGCACTACTAAATATTCAAAGCCCTCGCCCTGAATTAAATGCGGTTTAACAAAGATGTTGTGCCTGATGGAGCTATGTCTACTTTGGAATGAAGGACACACTGTATATTGCCTCCTAGATGCCTTACAGATACAAAATCATAAATGTTATTGATCACACAAATTTAATGTATTAAAATGCATTATTATCGTCTTGTTAGGACAATGCTGAATGTGTGATTATTTAAAGAAAACCGAATTTAAAAAAAGATGTATACAGAACTAAATACCAGATAAATTATAATGTTAATTATAATGAAGAGACTTCAGGTGGATATTGCTTTGATGCAGGAGACCCATCTCACTAAAGACGACTTCCCCAGTATGCTTAAACTATGGGTCGGAGAGATGCATGGCTCTCCTGCGGTTGAGAGGAAATCTGGTGTCCTTATATTGATTCGTAAAGCTTTCCCCCACACGGTCACTGATATAGAGACAGACAACCCTCCTATAACAAACTTTGTGATAAATTGTTGCATGATTCGTTCCCTGATATACTTGTGGGAGGGTAGTCTCGTCAAACGAAGACCGATCGGCAGGGTCTGACATAACCCTAACAACCAATCACCCAAAATCACTATTGGCAGACTTTTTAATCGATCGCCTCACTGATTGACGGGTGGGGACACACTCACCCTAGCGATCGGGAATGTACTCATTTCTCTCACCACCACTCATCATGGTCACGTATAGATTATATCTTGCTTAGTCATTCCCTACTTTCTAAGAACAGAGAGTTCACTGTCGAGGACCTATTGAGAGGTTGATGGATAGAATACGGGGTTACAAATAGTGACCATGTATCAAATGCACAATTATTTTGGGAAACTGTAAAGGCAGTTCTGAGAGGGCGTATTATAGCTCATGTCCATAAACTTAAAAGAAATGGTGAGAAAACAGTACAATAGCTCTAGTGATCAACTACGACAGTCATACACTGACTTTCTTATGGCACAGACCGTTTCCTCTAAAGAACGGTGGATCTCTGCCAAGAGAGACTTCGATGTATGGGCTGAAAGACGTGAGGATTTTATTAGGACTCAACAAGAAGTTGTTTATAGATGGTTTGGCGATAAACTCGGTAGATTGCTGGCAAATCCAGTGTAGTGTCCATGGCCGCGGGCTGTCGGGTCCACTCATCTCCTGACACCTGCAGCCATGGATCTGTGAGCGTTGGTCCCCATCTCCTTCCCAGCAGATGCCAGCGCTCACTTCCGCTCCGGTCCGCTGAGTCCCGTAGGGTGCGCACGCACGCTCGTGCCCGCTCTTAAAGGGCCAGCGCGCGCACATTAGGAAATCATCTTCATCAACACACATGCTTTCCTGGACTATAAGAAGGCCACAGCCCGTCTGATCCTTGCCTGAGAAATGTTAGTATACCCCAAGTCTGTCTTGCAGATGGTCCCTTAGTGTTTCCCATTCCAGTTGTTACCCGTGCCCTGTTACCCGTTCCTGTATCCCGTGCTGTGTTCTTGTTCCTGTGCCTACCAGTTGGAGTCGTGTCAACTGCACCTGTGTCATCCGCCACGTCCTGTGTCATCTGCCACGTCCAGAGGGATTTGCCACGTCTGGCGCAAGCTGCGGCACCTGTGTCATCCGCCACGTCCTGTGTCATCTGCCACGACCTGAGGTATTCGCCACGTCTGGCGCAACCTGCGGCACCTGCTGTCATCCGCCCCGTCTGGTGTTACCTGCTGCACCCACCTCCATCCGTGCCAGAGCTGCGGCCACTGTCTGGACTATCCAGGTACCCTTGTGCGAGACTTTGTATTTCTGGGGTTCCCTGTTGTTTGAGCAGCTGCCTCCCTGCTATGGCGGTGCGGCCTAGTGGGTCCACATACCCACAAACCGTGACATCCAGCAAGGGGAAGAGGTCTTTCCATTGTATCCAAAAACTAAGATCCCCTGGGGGTGAAATGGTGGAAGACCCTATGTCCATTAACGCTTTGCTGGGACACTATTATACATCTCTGTATCATAATGACCCTGCAGAAATTCCTGAAGGTCTGGCCTTTTTGTTTCTGAGGAACAACTTACTAATCTTAATGCGCCAATAACAGCAGAAGAAGTGCAGCGAGTGATAATGGCCCTACCGTCAGATAAATCCCAGGCCCAGATGGGTACCCAGGCAAATTCTATAAGGTCATGACTTTACAAGTGACACCCATATTAGCTAGTTTGTTTAACAAAATTTTATCAGGACATGACCAGGCATTTCGAGCTAACCTGGCCTACATTAAACCGATACACAAGTAGGGACGAGATGTTGAGATTCCATCATCCTATCGACCGATTTCACTGATCAATCAGGGTCTCAAGATCTTGGCCAAACTCATGGCAGACCGTCTGGCCCTGATTTTACCCTCATTGATCTGACCATCACAAGTGGGTTTTGTGCAGCTGCGCTTCATAGGGTTATCATGGCAATGGACATGGTGGAGGGTAGACCGGGAGACACGACACCTGCCCTGATAACCTTAGATGCTGAGAAGGCTTTTGACAACCTATGTTGGGGATGGTTGGGACAGGTGTTAGATGCCATGGGTTTCTGAGGCACCTTCAGAAGTTTTCTGAGAGTTCTTTATATGCGACCTAGGGCATGTTTACAAATGCCTGGCTTTATTTCCCCACCCTCTCCTCTGATGAAGGGGACAAGACAGGGATGCCCATTGTACACCTTACTTTTTGACCTGGCCCTCAAGCCTCTAGCCCGTTCCCTGGACATGGATCAGATCATTCCCCATTGGTGATGACACATTACGGTTGGCCCTTTTTGCCGACGACGTTAGACGTCCTTACACAACTTGGTATCTTCTCAGGATTTAAACTCAATGTTTCCAAATGTGAGGCCCTTTATTTGGGGATCAAGACACCCCTGTTCAGGGATTAAATTACATTTGGGTAGCCAAACAATCCATAAAATACCTGGGCATCCATATTGGATGCACCACAGACTCCATATATCGCTTGAATAAAGACACCTTTATTTACTAATTGAACTGGAGGCAGAGACTGCCTCTCTCCCTGTTGGGAAGAAATCACCTCGTCAAGATGATGTGTTTTTCTAAGCTACTATACCCATTACACACAATACCTCTCCTTTTGAAGCACTTGGATATATCGAAATTACAGCCTTTATTCGCTTCTTATGGCGAGATAGGCGACCTCGCATCCACATGGACAAGCTGATGGCTACCAGGTTAGAGAGGCAGCATTAATTTGCCTAACCTACGAGGTTATAATTTGGCTTGCTTGGCAAGACATGTAATAGACTGGGTCAAACAAACTAGCTACCATTTTGACCACGTCCTGGAGTGTCATTTTTGTGCCCCTAGGGATCTCTGCACCCTCCTACACACATCTCTGTCGGTCTTGTCTAAATTCATGAAGCAATCGCTAATATGTGGAGACCCTATAATGGCCTGAAGAGCTACAGTTAGGTCCAGAATAATTTGGACAGTGACACAAGTTTTGACATTTTAGCTGCTTCTCAAAACTTATTGAATATATAGTTCTATAATCAATATGGGCTTTTAAAGTGTAGACTCTCAGCTTTAATTTCAGCGTATTCACATCCTAATTTGAGGAAGGGTTTAGGAATCACAGCTCATTAATATGTAGCTGCCTCTTTTTCAAGGGACCAAAAGTAATTGGACAATTATGTCAAAATATATTTAATGGGCTGCATGGGCTATTCCCTCATTAACCCATCATCAATTAAGCAGGTAAAATGTCTGGAGTTGATTCCAGGTGTGGCATTTGCATTTGGAAGCTGTTGCTGTGAACACACAACATTAAGTCAAAGGAGCTCTCAATGCAAGTGAAACAGACTATCGTTAGGCTGAAAAAAAAATGAAGAAATCCATCAAAGAGATAGCACAAATGATAGGGTGGCAAAATCAACAGTTTGGTACATTCTTGAAAAAAAAGAGTGCACTGGTAATCTCATGAACTTCAAAAGGCCTGGACGTCCACGAAGAACAACAGTGGTGGATGATCGCAGAATCCTTTTCATGGTGAAGAAAAACCATTTCACAAAATGTACCCAAGTGAAGAACACTCTCCTGGAAGTAGGTGTATCAGTATCTAAATCTACCATAAAGAAAAGACTTCATGAGAGCAAATACATAGGGTTCACCACAAGGTGCAAACCATTAATCAGCCTCAAAAATAGAAACGCCAGATTAGACTTTGCCAAACAACATCTAGAGAAGCCAGCCAAGTTCTGGAACAGCATTCTTTGGACAGATGAAACTAAGATCAACCTGTACCAGAATGATGGTAGGAAGAAAGTATGGAGAAGGCTTGGAACGGCTCATGATCCAAAGCACACCACATCCTCTGTAAAACATGGTGGAGGCAGTGTGATGGCATGGGCATGAATGGCTGCCAAAGGCACTGGGACGCTAGTGTTTATTGATGATGTGACTGAAGACAGAAGCAGCTGGATGAATTCTGAAGTGTTCAGGGATATACTTTCTGTTCAGATTCAACCAAATGCAGCAAGGTTGATTGGATGTCGCTTCACAGTAAAGATGGACAATGACCCAAAACATACTGGATGTTTTTGTTCAACCACTTGAATTAAATCTAAAAATCTACACTTCAATTGCATCTCAGTTGTTTTATTTCAAATCCAATGTGGTGGCATGCAGAGTCCTAATTATGAAGATTGTGTCACTGTCCAAATAATTCTGGACCTAACTGTATGATAAGGAGATATGGTCTCTCCATTAGAATTTCCAAATACCTTCCCCTATGGAATCATCCTGAATTTATTTAGGGCAAGTATAATGGTCTTTTTGCTGAATGGAGAATGAAGGGTATACTTAAAGTGGAGCATTTACTTCATGGCACGGACCCGAGATGAACTCGAGATAAATACGGGTTAACACCTTTTCCACATATACAGTACACTCAGGTTAAACACTTTTTCACAAATTCTCTTAGAGACATTAGCCGAGAAATTGTGACTAATGACATGGATAAGGATCTTTTTCAAAACAGCGGAATGATGTCCATTTTTCACATTCGTACTGGAACATCAGGTATAGCTTAATTGTGATCCCACCATAGAAATTTTATACAAAATGGGAAGAACAGCTTGGTGATAGTGACCTCAGAGATAAAATCTTGACAGGGTGGTGCTCCATACGGAAACATGTGGTAAGGGAGGTATGGAGAGATACTCAATATTGTATCATGCATAGAGTTATACTTGGTTTTAACCTGTCGCCGTGTCCCTCAATGCCTGATCAATTATTAACATGTCCTAAATGTCTTACTAGTAGGACATACGTACCACATGGTCTGTCACATTGTCCTAAAATTCAACCCCTCCGGTCTCGGGTCTGTTAAATGATGGATGCTTTATGGCAAATATCCTTGCTAATGCTCCCCACCTTTTTCCTTTTTCACTATTGGGAAGACGAGGCGAATGATGACAGAGCTGAGGGCAGACACCTGCCTCAATTGTTTCACCTGATGTGTTTGGTCAGAGGCGATATACCGGAAAAAGGGGGACATAGATATACAAAAAAAAAAACACAAAAACAGGCCATACTTACTAAATCGGTTGGTAGACACCATTTCCCAACAGGATGCAGACAAGTCAAAAATGCTACAGAGTGAGAGGGCTCAGGTGCATTAAATAGTGATATCCACTCCCACTAGTCTTGAGAGGAGTGACTGCTCAGTGTTATCACTGCACACAACCAAAGCTTCAAATAATGTGCCAGTCACAAGGCATAGCGTATCTTGCCGGATCACAGCCTATTATTCACACCCATACTATTAGATCAGGCAGGCTGCCCTGCACGCCACACCAGACACTGGCACATTATGCTCTCCCAACATTATAAGACCTGGCTGTATCCTGAAAAACGTGTATACAGTAAACGTATCCATGATAAGCATGAGGTATTAGTTGTTATTTTGGCCAAAATGCTCAAGCTCGCAACCCACGTCAAGGGTCCTCACCGTCTTGCGAGTCCCTACACTAGAACTTTTCGTTCCCTACATAAAAGCAATACACAGAAAAAACGGGGACATAGATATACTCAAAAAAACACAAAAACAGGCCATACTTCCTAAATGGGTTGGTAGACACCAGTTCCCAACAGGACGCAGACAAGTAAAAAATGCTAGAGCGGGAGAGGGCTCAGGTGCATTAGTGCCACACAGACCCTTCCCCTTTGTGTATAGTGCCACACAGCCACCTCCCCTTTCTGTATAGTGCCACATACCTCTTGTATATTGTCACACAGATTCTCCCCGTCCCCTTGTATATTGTGACACAGCTCCCTCCTCCCCTTGTATAGTGTGACACACCTCCCCCTCCCCTTGTATATAGTGGCACCCTTCTCCCTCCCTGTATATTATCACATAGCCCCCCCAAAAAACAACAATTCTACCAACCTTGCCCCATTCCCGCAATGGACTGAGAGCTGCATAGACTCCGGGCGGGGCGCATGCGCAGACCAGTGTGATGCAGTGAAATCATCACGCCGGCCTGCGCAGAGAGTCCTCCCAGCGCCTTATAGGCTGCATGCCTAACGGGGACTACAGCCTATAGTATTTAATTGTATATGGGTCCTGAGGACGCAGATACAATTGAATGTGGCTGTTGCTAGCACCGGGGACCCTCTCAGTGGCTAGCGACACTACCAAACATCAGGGGGCCCGTGCTGCCCGGCTCCTAAATGTTATATACTGGGCAGCGCGGGCCTCCTTATGCCTCGGGCATGGTGGCCCAGAAAGGATGGGGGCCCTGTGCCGCTATATGCGCACAGCGTTTAGGGCAGCTGAGCGGGCCCCAACCCCATCCGGGCCCCTGTGCAATTGAACCGGCTGCATCGGTGATATGTCCGCCCCTGTGTTTGGCAGCTAAGTGTTTATTGTTGCAGCACTGGCTGTTCTCCACTGTACTGACTATGCAAAACTTATTGACACAATTTAAACAATGCCTACACATAGAAAGATTAGAAGCAGAAACCAAACCAAACGCACTAAGAAATTATTTATTGAATGGAAAGTATTGATTGGTGAAGCCAGAGGCGTAGCTAGGTTTTCCTGCACCCGAGGGAAAGATTCAGATTGGCGCCCCCCAAACTTCTTTCCCAACATTTTCTTCCCCTTCGACATGTGTGCTTTCTATACCAATCAATGAGGAGTAATTTTTTTTTTCGCAATTTTTTTAATGTAACTCGAGCATAAAACCATTTCTACATTTTACAAGCAATATAGTTCTATAAGGTAGTTTAACATAACAATAAGTTAAATGAAAATACATTTAAGAGGCCGCACACAGCCCCCTTGTAGATAGCACCACAACACGCAGCCCCCTTGTAGACAGCGCCACATGCAGCCCCCTTGTAGATAACGGCATACACAGCCCCCTAGTAGATAGCGCTCCGCCCTTGTAGATAGCACCACACAAAGGCCCCCTTGTAGATAGTGCCGAACACAGCCCCCTTGTAGATAGCTCCATACACATCCCCCCTTGTATATAGCTCCACATACAGCCCCCTCTTGTAGATAGCTCCACACACAGCTCCCTGTTGTAGATAGCTCCCCACACAGCCCCCTCTTGTAGATAGTGCCACACACAGCCCCCTGTAGTTAGCGCCACACACAGCCGCCCTTGCAGATAGTGCTACACAAGCCCCTCTCTTGTAGTTAACGCCACACAGCCCCCCTGTTGTAGATAGCGCCACACACAGCACCTCTCTTGTAGATAGCACCATGCACAGCCCTCTCTTGTAGATAGCGCCACACTTAGCCCCCTTATAGATATTGTGCACAGCCCTCCCTTGTAGATGTTGCGCACAGCCCTTACATGTACTTAGTGCCACACCACCTCCCTTGTACATAGTGCCACATCCCTTCCTTGTACATAGTGCCACACCCACCCTTGTACTTAGTGCCACACCCCCCTTGTACTTAGTGCCACAACCCCCTTGTACTTAGTGCCACACACCTCCACTTTTACTTAGTGACACAACCCCCTTGTACATAGTTCCCCATTGCCCACTAAATGCAACACAACCACCCTCCCCTTGTACTTAGTGCCACACAACCCCCACCCCCATGCACTAAGTGCCACACAACCCCCTCCCCCTTGTACTTGGTGCCACACTGCCGCCAGAGCGGAGAGTGGTAGCGGTAGCCTAACGCTACCACTATTTGCTCTGCCTGACGTGACTCACCATTAGAAGGAGCCAGAAGGTCATGTAGCGGCATTCTGACTAGGGTCGGTGCTGGCCCGGGAGTGGACCAGTCCAGTCACCTGACCTCATGTCACTGACGTGAGGTCAGGTGACAGGTCAGGTGACTGGACTGTGTATGTGCATAACCTCCTGGCTTCACCTAACGTTGATCGCTGCTGCAGCCATCCTGCATACAGGGTGCCTGTCAGCGGCGATCAGCTGTTTTGATACGGCTGCTCTTCGGCACAACCCCTTCCCTACCTCCTAATTGCACCCGGGGGAACATGCCCCACCTGCCTCCCCTAGCTACACCCTTGGTGAAGCACTTGTCGAACTCACACAGGTGGTGTCTTCTTTCACGCTCACCGAATCGTATTTATTAGAAACGTTAAGGGGCACATTGGGTCATCTCCATATAATGTGATGTATACACTTTAGTATCTGTGCAGTGTATGGCTTTTTCCAAGGAGATCCTTTTCTCTTGTTCTCATGGCATCGGAAGGAAAGAATGTGTAATTTTCCTTTTTTTTGTCATAAAAATGTTTGCATTTTGGGTCTGCGTACCCATATTTGTTGTATGGTTATGAATAATCTGATGAAAATAAATAAAAACTTTCTTATAAAAAGTTTTTTTGTCACCTGTCCTCCCAATAAAATGAAATAAAAAGTGATCAATAAGTAGTATATTCCTAAAAATGGCAGCGCAAAAATCAAGCCCTCATTTAGCTCTATCAACGAAAAAATTAATACGTGTGGGTCTCAGAGTATTGTGACACAAATCAAATTTTTTTTTAACAAAGTGTTTCTATTTTGTAAAAGTAGTACAACATAAAAGAACCAGATCAATTTGATATTGCCTTAATCGTACTGACCGTCATTTTTACCACATGGTGAATACCGTAAAATCATAACAAAAAAAAACTATGCTGGAATTGTTGTTTTTTCCATTCAACACCACATTTTTTTTAACGTTTTTCAGTACATTATATGGTACATTGAAGGGGCTGTCCAGTTATGAGAAATTGATGGCCTACCCTCAGGATAGGCCATCGATATTTGATCAGTAGGGGTCCAACTCCCGACACCCCCACCGATCAGCTCATACAAGCGCTGCTTCCCCTTCATTTCTGTCACTGCTCGTACGGTGAATCACTGGCCCACTTCAAGTAATAGGGAGAAGGATGTTATACTATCAACCGCCGCTTAAAAGGGCCTGAGAATAGGCAATTCTTTTCTTATAACAGGAAAACCCCTTTAAATCATGCTATCAAAAAATACAACTCATCTTGCAAAAATCTAGCCCTCATACAGCTATCTTGATGGCAAAATAAAATGACTGTGAGGTGAATAACATTGATTATCTTGTTATAATGGCACCTGTCAACAGGTGGGATATATAAGGAAACAATAGAACAGTCATTTCTTGAAGTTTATGTGTTGGAAGCAGGAAATATTGGCCAAATTGTGATGGATGGAAGACTGTGCCAGAGCATCTCCAAAATGGCAGGCCTTTGGGGTGTTCTCGTATACAGCGGTTAGTACCTACCAAAAGTGGTCTAAAGAAGGACAACCGGTTAACCGGTAAAAGGGCCATGGGCGTCCAAGGCTCTTTGACGCATGTGGGGAGACAAAACGATACCGTCTGGTCCGATCCAATAGTAGAGCTGCTGTAGCACAAATTTCTGAAAAAGTTAATGCTGGCTATTATAGCAAGATGTCAGAACACATAGTGCATCAGAGCTTGCCGTGTTTGTGATTGCGTAGCCCATTCTGACACTTGTCCACCGCTTAAAGTGGCTAACATTGGCATGTAATCGTCATGTTATGGATGTATACTCAGGTATACTCGTCAGTTGACTGCCTGGTCCAAATTCAGTAGGTTCAGCTTTAGCGTGCGCACGGAAGAAAATACACTGACACCAAGGGTAGGGTCAAAGTAGATCTCATTTATTATGCATTACACTCAAGCTTATATGCTGTCACAAAAAGGGGCTTTCCTTCTGACTTTAGGCTGTGCGTGGTACTCATACATTGGTTCTCTCTTTCTCTCTATGTATATATATATGGTTAGGGTGTATTCCCGGATGCAGGGGCCGTTGTAAAAGAGGAAGTGGAGTCACAAACATACTTATAATCCACAACAGTTCCCCCTTTGACTCCATTTCAATGCTATCCCTATGATCCAGCCCTAGTACCCTTCGTTCCATGTTTCACCAGTTAGGAGACAAGCCTATGCCTAGCGCATAGGTCCCTCTTAGTGGTCTTTGATAGAAGAGCTGGATACTCAGTAACCGTATGGAGGGGGTCTGCTTGTGGTAATCCGTTGCTGTCGGTTGTATAAGTTCCTGACCATAGGACGCAGGCGGTTTTAGTGCATCCTCCTCTTCGATTTCGGAAAATTCAGCATACATGGTTGGGGAGACATCTTCGACCACCTTGGTTATGAGTTTCCTTGCACAAGGGATGACACAACACACACAATGAGTGAGAGTACAAGTATTATACATACAAAAGCTATGACAGCTTGCACTAAGGCTGCCTTCCACCCTCCTATCCAAGCAAAAGCCTGATCCCATGTGTTGGTAATCCCTGAATTCCTTTTTAGTTCTACTGATAGATCCTCCAGTCCTTGGAGTGCCTTACTTATACTACCATCAGGGGCCCTTGGTCAAAGTCATTCGAGCAAGCAGATTTTTCCCATTTTTATCCTTTCTGTCTTGTGCCTGTTGTGGTTTGTATCCCCATTCTGTTCCAGTATTCCACCCCACATAAGCCTACTTCTCAAAATTTGATCCCTCTCCGTTTCCTGGGTGGTTATACAGATGTACTGGGTCCCCTGGTGCATGGTTGATTGCCACTGTGGGCTAGGGCATGGGACTATAATGCAATAGACACTTATAGGGCTTGAAGTGTTATACCAAAAGGTGATTACCCCTTGGTCCTTAGTAATCGCTCCCCATAACCCTCCTGTCCCTTAGTTCCACATATCATCCCCAGAAAGCATAAAAAGGATATGATCATCATGGTTCTATTCCGGGGTCGAGGTCTTTTTGCAGTGAGATGCGTGGACCCAATTATCTCTTCCTTCAAGTTTCACCGATGTGGGGGTTGTGAGAAGGACTTGGAAGGGGCCGTCAAACCGGGGTTCAAGCGAACTTTTCCGATTGAACTTCTTTAGCAGGATCCAATCCCCTGGTTGTATCGGGTTCTCTCCTGTCAGAGAGTCAGGATCTGGAATGGAAGAAAAGACTTTGCCATGTATGTTAGTCAACCGTTTGGTTAGTTCAATTACATATCTGGACAACGTATCATATTGCATATTCAGCTGCTGGGGGAAATATAGTCCCAATCGGGGTACACTGCCAAAGAGTATTTGGTAGGGGCTTAACTTTTGAGGGCCCTTTGGTGTGTGTCTTACACTAAAGAGGGCTAGGGCTAAACTTTCTGGCCAAGGTTTCCCTGCTCCTTCAGCTGCTTTCAGCATTTTCTGTTTGAGCGTACCGTTAAGCCTTTCCACCTTTCCACTGCTCTGTGGATGATAGGGAGTATGAAAAGCTAATTCAGAGCCAAGGGCCTTCCATAGTTCCTTTGTAAGGTTGGCTGTGAAGGCTGGGCCTTGGTCACTCTCGATTGTCTCAGGCACGCCATATCTGCACACTATTTCACTCAACAGCTTTTTAGCAGTGGTTGTGGCTGACTGGTTTTTTACCGGGAACGCCTCTGGCCAACCCGAGAAGATGTCTATCACTACTAGGGCATATTCATACAAGCCGGATCTTGGCATTTGTATGTGGTCTATTTGGATTCGCTGGAATGGGTACAGTGGCTTTGGAGTGCATTTCGCTGGAGGTTTCACCATTTTCCCAGGGTTGCACTTCCCACAGGTGATACATCCCTTTGTATATTGATTCGTCATGATAGAGAATCCTGGGGCAAACCAATACATTTGTACCAGGTTATTCATAGGGATTTTCGACAGGTGTGTTGGACCGTGCGCCCACTGGGCCATCATGGGGTATAATGCCCTTGGAAGACACGGTTTGTCATGCTTTGTATACAACCCGTTGTCCATTGTTGCCCCCTTTGTGATCCACTCCTCCTGTTCTGCTTTTGGAGCTTGCTTTTGCAGAGTGAGGATGAGCTTATTCATGGCTGCCTGGCTATGTAGTGGCGCTTTCTCCTGGTCATCTGGTTCGGAGAGACAGATGAGATCAGCGTAGCTGCTTCCCGAGGTTGTTGTTCCTGAGGTTGCTGCACGTTTAGCAGCCATATCAGCCAGGTTATTCCCCCTTGCCTCCATTGTATCTGCTCTGGTATGTGCTTTGACCTTGACAATAGCCAGTTCCAGGGGCAAGAGAAGGGAGTCCATGAGCTGATGGATGGCTTGGTGATGCTTGATTGGATGTCCATTTGATGTGAGAAAGTCCCGTGCTTTCCAGATGGGTCCGAAATCGTGCGCAACACCATAAGCGTACCTAGAATCGGTGTAAATGGTAGCAGTTTTCCCAGATGCTATATTGCAGGCTGCAATTAGAGCTTGGAGCTCGGCTTCTTGAGCAGACATGTGTGGTGGAAGCTGAACTTCGAGGAGTACCTCCAGGGCAGTAGTAACTGCCATGCCAGTATGGAAGCGTCCACTTTCATCCGCAAATCGTGAGCCATCAACGAAAAGGGTCAAGTCGGGAGCTGCTAGAGGTTCATCGGTGACGGTTTCCAACCCGGCGGCTTCTTGGCTGAGTACCGCTAGACAATCATGTGTAGGTTGGAGGAGAGATTGTTCTTCTTCTTCTTCAGAGATAGGTGAATCAGTAGGAAATGGGAGGAGAGTAGCTGGGTTGAGTACCATACATCTGGAGAGAGTCACGTTATCTGGGATGAGCAGAGAGCATTGGAGGCGAAGGTGACGTGCAGCAGACAAATGCTTTGGCTGAGTTTGTGTAAGTATTGCTGAAATATCATGTGGAGCAAGGATAGTCAGATCATGCGCCAGTACTATGTCCGAGGTTTTGTCTAGTAAGGCATGCACTGCAAATACGGCCCGTAGGCATGAAGGTGCTCCTCTGGCAACTGGGTCGAGGCGAGCTGAATAGTAGCCTATGGGTCTTTGTTTGCTACCATGTATTTGGGTGAGTACTCCAGTGGCATGACCAGTCTTTTCCATGACATAAAGACGGAATGGCTTGGCATAGTTCGGGAGTCCCAATGCTGGGGAAGAGACCACTAATGACTTGAGTTCATAGAAAGCAGTCACTGCTTCTGGGGGTAATGAGAACGGGTCATTCTTCAGAGAGTCATACAGGGGTTGCATGAGGACAGAAGCATGTAATATCCAGGACCTGCAATAGGAGACAACTCCTAGGAAGGCCTGCAATTGGGAGTGTGACGTGGGGATAGCAAGGTCACTGATGGCATTTTTCCTGTCCTCCGTCAGGTGTCTGGATTGATGTGAAATACAATGGCCTAGGAAGATAACTTTCTGCAGGCAGAACTGGAGTTTCTTCTTAGAGGCTCTGCACCCAGCAGTGTGCAGGAAGGTTAACAGGTTGATTGAGGAGTCTCGACAGGTAGGTAGGTCGGGGGCACACAGTAGAAGGTCATCCACATATTGCAGGAGGCACACCTGAAAGTTGGCTTGCTTCCATGGCTCCAGAACCGAGGTCATAGCTTTGGAGAACATTGACGGGCTGTTTTGGGCTCCTTGCGGCATCACGGTCCAAGTGTATTGGGAGCCATTGTGTGTGAACGCAAACAGGTATTGGCAGTCCTTGTGGAGTGGGACACTGAAGAAGGCATTTGCTAGGTCAATGACAGTGAAATAGCAGGCTGTGGGTGGTACCTGTGCAAGGAGGGTGTGTGGGTTTGGTACTATTGGGGTCTCGAGTACCGTTGCTTCATTTACTGCACGTAAGTCCTGTACCATGCGGTACTGTGGAGGTTGTCCCTTCTCCACCTTTTTCTTTACTGGAAAAAGGGGGGTGTTACATGAAGAGGTAGTGGGAATCAGGGCTCCTGCCGTGAGATACACTTTTAATTGGGTAGTAATAGCATCAGACTGTGCGATGGACAGAGGGTATTGAGGTTTTCTTGGTAAAGCAGCATGTGGTTTGAGTTGCACCGTGACAGGGGATACATGAAGGCGGCCAATGTCCTGTGGTCCGGTAGACCACAAGGCATTAGGAACGGCTGATAGATCTGTGTGATCCATGCTTGAAGCAGGGGTGTCTGGGAGTGAGAGCAGGCCAAAAATCTGGACAGTTTCTTCCTCTAGTAGGGGAGAGGAAAGGGAGACTGTCCCATCCTCATGGTAAGTGATTGTAGCTTCAATTTTCGACAGGAGATCTGAGCCTAAAAGATTCACCGGGCATGTGGGGGAAGCTACTAGCTGAGCTAACATGGGCCTGGATGGTTGAAGGGAGAGTTGCAGTGGTTTAGTGAGGTGGGATCTGCGTGATTGTCCGTCCACTCCAACGCATGCTACCGTGTTTTTGGAGATACAATTAGGGAAAGGGAGGTCGGACTGTCGGATAACACTTCTGGCAGCGCCGGTGTCCACTAGGAACTTCATAGGTGTTCCCTCAATGTCGATGTGTATACATGGGGTGGGGCCTGCCGGGGTAAGGTGTGGCAGGACCAGTGGAACCGGTTTGCCAGCAGCCTATGGTTGCGGGGCAGGTGGGTACCTGTCCCCTTGCGGGTCACGTGGTGGCCAATCTTGTTGGCGGTCACGTGGTGACCAACTATTGTATGGCTGATTGCGGGGAGGTTGTGTTCTCATTGGGGGTCGGCCTGAGCGGCATTCCCGCTTGAGGTGACCCAATTTCCCACATCCATAGCACGTAGGACGCGGCCTGGACTGGGGAAAGTTGGGTGGGGCATTCCAGTCACCTGGCTGATAGGGTAACAGGGTGGTTTTGGGAGGTTTTGTGGCCAGGTTCTGCTCGATACCCCTTGCTACCTGGAACAAAGTTTCCCCTGCCATGCCTCGGTACTCGGGCCTAGTGCTTATGAGGCTTTTCCTTATGGGTTCCCTAAGCCCCTGGACAAAGGCATGCCCCCATAACTGGGCGTGAGTTTTGACTAGACGTGTGTCAAACCCTAAATCAGTGCAGAGCTGGTTAAGGCGGTAGTAAAACTTCTCAACTGACTCTGCCTTATCCTGCGTAACATCCTGTAGGGCAGTGGCTTGGTCAGCCAGCCGATCTGTGGCCCATTCCTTTAATTTTTCAAGGAAGCGGGGCCCTGAGGCATAGTTATCAATGTCATCAAGATGACCGGGTGTAACATGTGGCTCTATGACTGGCCAGAAAGAGTCTCCTGCCTTTATCTGAGTTAGACCGCACAGGTCCTTCCATGTGGCCGCATGTGTCTTTTGTATCTGGCACAAGCGTCTATAGAAAGGCATGGGTTGTTTTTCTGGATCAGGCAGACCATTTAATAGAGCCTGTGTTTCCTGCGGTTTCCAGGGGACGTATCTGGGACGTTGGTCGGTGCGTCGGCCCCTAAAATTGGAGGAAGTGACATCTGCATCTCTTGCTGAACTCGCAGGGTTGGGGGTGAGCACGGGTGGATTTGACCATGTTGGCGCCAGTTGTGGATTTTGTGTGGCCGCTTCTGCCTCATCCTGTCGCCTGTACCCACTTTGTTCACTATGTACGCTACCCGTCTCCTGTTCGTCATGGTCATGGTCGGAAACACCCAGGGGAAATGTGGCTTCACCCAAATCTACCAAGTCACGTGTGATGGCTGCATAGGGACTGGGAGGCAGCTTGGGTTTTGAGGTGGGTGGTTTGGATGAGGGCGTCTGGCTGGTCGCTCTATTCGGGTGGTACGGGGTATTGTCATGATTGAGTAATGGGTATGTCCCTGATGTGGTGTAAAGTCTAGGGGCCCCACAAAAGTAACAAGTCTCCCGGCAGTCGGGGTTCTGACATTTACATCTCCCACACGTCCAGCCCCGGGGATCCCAGTTGGTCCCGGTGTCGGGGTAGGGTGGAGGTCCGCTCACCAAGGGTGTGGTCGGTGATGCAGACGCCATTTTAGATTCTAAGGGTGCGGTCGGTGATGCAGGCTCCATTTTAGATTCTACTTCTGCTTCTTTGTCTTTCTGATCACATGCTGTATAACGATACTTTCCTTCCTCAGTAAACCTTTCCCTCCATTTTGCTTTATTCACTCCCTTAGCTGTCTTGTACCATGCTTCTGCGTGTTTTTGCAGTCCCTCATCTTGTAAAACTCCCTTCTTGGTGACTAATACCTGTTTCCACTCTGCTTCATCTAAACGGCCTCCACTATGAATTCCAGCCACTTTCATTAACTTCTTCTTTTTTGTCACATACTTTTTACCTTCCCTTTCTGCCACCATCTGTGCGGCTGTGTATTCTCCTGTCTCGGTGCTATTGCTGGACCCCATTGTGAAATTTATAGGGTCTTTCCTGCCTGAGTCACGTGCTTTTTAGCAGAGTTATTACACCTGACTACCGAATCCTTGAGCGTGTATTGTTTCCCCCCCCCCTCAATGTGTTCCCATATATACCCTATGAGTGTTTCTGGGGTGGGATGTATGTGTATATTTAGCTGGAAAACTTAACTCTCAGTCTGACAATTTATTGCTTTATAACCAGTGTTTTCTGCGTGGAAATCCTTGTCCTCTATATCCACTAAACACCACCCCTCATTAGATATAGCCAAGGTAACCCCATACAGACAATTAGGACAGGTCATTTATAGGAGTGCCATGAGTGGCCTCCCTTTTGTGATATTCTGGAGTATAACCCAACAAAGGAAAATAACAAAAAGAAGTATGCTAAGACAAATCCCTCAATACATCCGGGGCCAATCCATTTGAAATTAGACAGGCAATAACAGTAATATTAATTTGGGCAATATTTTGGAAAAAAAGGTAATATTCCGGATTATCGGACTTTTGTCTAAAGCATATTCCGGATTATCGGAATTTTGTCTATAATGTAATAAAAACTTATTTTCTGATTATAAATTGGATTATTGCAATAAGGCTTAGCTAATTAGTAACATTTTGACATTTTGCCGGACTATTGGAAGTTGTCTACTTTATGTGAATATCGACATATATCCTTCAAGGGCATACGCAACAGGGACTCTAACCGTTGTTAGACGTATGATCTATATTTGAATCAAAAGGCATACGCAACAGGGACTCTTACCGTTGTTAGACGTATGATCTATATTTAAATTTTCAAATTCTATATCCGTGGTTGATAGCTAGTCAACACACCACTTCGGACACAATGGGGACTCAAACCTTCATTAGGTGTCGAAGATCAATACTAGATTATTAGGTCGATATTCATAAAAAAACAGCAAACATGTCCGTGTTCCCCAGAGCAGTCAAGTGGAGTTTGTTAGACCATATATGAGTTCTTGGAGCCAAGGCTTTTAATAGTGGTCTTGCGTCCTTAAGGACAGCGGTCCCACCGAAAACGTTGGGCGGCAATACGGGAAGAGTTTGTCAAGTAAGATAATATAATTTTCTTACCTTATGGAGCTGCAGTCTCCCCCTTCCCGATATTCCGGCCACTCGTTCCGGCTAGTGGGTCCGCTGCTCTGTCCGGATCTTTCGCCTAGGCCCCACGTTGGGCGCCAGCTGTTATGGATGTATACTCAGGTATACTCGTCAGTTGACTGCCTGGTCCAAATTCAGTAGGTTCAGCTTTAGCGTGCGCACGGAAGAAAATACACTGACACCAAGGGTAGGGTCAAAGTAGATCTCATTTATTATGCATTACACTCAAGCTTATATGCTGTCACAAAAAGGGGCTTTCCTTCTGACTTTAGGCTGTGCGTGGTACTCATACATTGGTTCTCTCTTTCTCTCTATGTATATATATATGGTTAGGGTGTATTCCCGGATGCAGGGGCCGTTGTAAAAGAGGAAGTGGAGTCACAAACATACTTATAATCCACAACAGTCAGAAATGGACCACGGAGGAGTGTTGATGAATCACATTTTCTTTTAGATCATGTGGATGGCCGGTTGTGCATGCTTTGCTTAACTGGGGAAGAAATGGCATCAAGATGCACTTAGGCAAGAAGACAAGGTGCTCTAGGCAATATTCTGCTGGGAAACCTTGGGTCTTGCAATTGCTGTGAATGTTACTTTGACTTGTACTATCTACCTAAATATTGTTGTAGTACACTCCTTCTTGGCAACAGTATTTCCTAATGGCAGTGGCCTCTTTTAGTAGAATAATGCATCCTGTCACACTGCAAAAATTTTCAGGAATGACTTGAAGAACATGATAGTTCAAGATGTTGTCTGGCTTTCCAATTTCCCAGATCTCAATACTGGGCTGAAAAAATAAGCCCAATCAATGTATTCTCCAACTCACAACTCACAGGACTTGAAGGATCTGCTGCTAATGTCCGGGTGCCAGATACCACAGAGCACATTCAGAGGTCTTGTGGAGTCCATGTCTCGACATGTCAAAGCTGATTTGGTGGCACGAGGGGAACTTACACAATATAAGACAGATGGTTTTAATGTTATGGCTGACCCATATATTCCACAAACTAATGTTATCAGTACATTATACTTGCTATATAATAGCTTTACATTTGTTTAGGACCTCAGTCAGAATCAATTCTAGATTTTCTGCAGCATAAGGCAAAAATTAAAATGCCACCCCGAAATTTTGATTGACATCCCCCTGGCTGTTCTAAATCACTACCAGCCTCCTAAAACTCTTGCAAGTGCGCCATTGCCTTGTAGTCCCCTGGTATGCGTGGTGCAGCGATGAAGCCGAGCAGAGTACATGTTGCTGCATGGTGCGTGGCCATGCATTACAACGCAATGGCACATCGGAGAAAGTTGGAGGAAACGAATAGAGATGTAGAACAGCCAGGGGAAAGAGTGGAAAGATGGCTTTTCAGGCACCACCCCATGACCCTTTTAAGAGCAATTAGCATACAGCTTGCGCCATTTTAAAAGTTGATTTTATACATTTTGCTGCATCTGAAAAAAACATACAGGGGAATGTTTGGTCATGTATTACCACATGGTCGCTGTTCAAGGGGTTAAAACTACCAGACACGTTTCCATTAAATATACAATGAAATGCAACAATTCCATCTGCCCTGCAATTTTGTTAATATAAATATATCCTATATAATTATAATACCAGAACCAAGCTCAGTAAACACATACGGCATCAGAACAAAACTCAATACATAAATACAGCACCAGAATCAAGCTTAGAACTTCAATACAGTACCAGAACCAAGCTCAGTACATATATACAGTACTAGAACCAAGCTCAGTACATATATACAATAGCAGAACCAAGCTCAGGACATAAATACAGCACCAGAACAAAGATTAGCACTTATATACAGCACCAAAACCAAGCTCAGTACATATATACAGTACCAGAACAAAGCTCAGTGCATACAGAACCAAGATCAGTACATAAAAATAGCACCAGAACCAAGATCAGTACAAATATACAGCATCTGAACCAAGCTTAGTACATATATACATCACCAGAACAAAGATCAGTACATATATGCAGCACCAGAACAAAGCTCAGTACATATATACAGCAAAAGAACCAAGCTAAGTACATATATACAGCACCAGAACAAAGATCATACATAAATACAGCCCCAGAACCAAGCTCAGTGCATATATTCTCAGAGCCCCTGTTTTTTTAACTATAATGCTTAGGGTACTTTCAAACTTGCCGAATAGAAGCATTTTGCTGTATGGCCAATTACTGCACAGCAAAACCGCACACATTTTTACCACAAATTGCTGCGATTTTTCAGTGTGTTTTTTGCCGCATGACTTCTACAGGGTAAACAAAAAGTTTATTCCCCTCCGGAACCAAAAACCGCATTGCAAAACCATAATTTATGGCAAAAGCGCGCACGGTTTTACTTTGCAGTAATTGTCCGTACTGCAAAAAGATGGAGCCATTCTGCACATTTAAAAGTATCCCAACAGTATGGACACACACAGCATATACACTGCAGATTTTACGCAACAGATTTCACTGCAGAAAATCTGCAGCGTAGTACAGTAGCAGCAGTGTGGATGAGATTTGAACAAATCTCATCCACTCACAGCGGAAAAATATCAGCCAAGAAACGGTTCATAAATTGACCTGCGGTGCTTTTTTTGGTTGAATAATAATAAAAAAGGTTCATACTTACTCCCGGCCGTTGTCATAGCAACAAGATCCTTTGCTCTGAGTGCAGCTTGGTCTCCTGGGATGACGTTTCCCATCTGACTGCTACAGCCAATCAAAGACTGCATGGTCACATGGGTTGCAGCATCATCCCAGGAGGCTGGGCTGTAGTCAGACCAGAGGGATGCATCACCATGGCAACGCCCAGGTGGTAAGTATACACTTTTCTTTTCCTTTTTCCTGCTGTATTCCCGCAGCAGACATTGAGCCTGAAAAACTGCACCACAATTTGGTGAGTTTTTTTGGGTGGAATTCCCAGCGGTTTCCAGGACATTTGCGCTGCGTACTTTTCCGCCTTGTGTGCCCATACCCTCACTCTGTAAGCATGTCATCTCACACATCAATCATCTGCCAATAAATAAAAAATCAGTCTTGACTGGTAGGGCAAATTTTTATGGTTTGTGCTAAACACGTACTCCCTGTGGGTGTGGCATGTACCCTTTGTGGTAAGTGTACCGCACCCTGAGAAACACTGGTTTAACCCGTTAGTGATCGCCAATATGCCTTTTAACGGCGGCCACTAACGGGCTTTATTCTGATGCATATGCCTTTTTACGGCACTGCATCAGGATGAGTAAACAGAGCAGGGAGTGTCAAATCTCCCCGCTCTCAGCTGCTAGAGGCAGCTGAGGGCTGGGAGCGTCCCTGCTCTGCCGTGTGAGATCGATATTAGTATCAATCTCACATGTTTAACCCCTCAGATGCGGTGCGCAATAGCGAGCACCGCATCTGAGTGGTTTTGGAGAGAGGGACGGAGCTCCCTCTCTCTCCCACCGACACCCGGCGATACGATCGCCGAGTGTCAGTGTCTTCTATGGCAGCCGGGGGCCTAATAAAGGCCCTCAGGTCTGCCTGTCATGAATGCATTATAATAGCAATCGGAGAATCGCATAGTGAAGTCCCCTAGTGGGACTAGTAAAAAAGTAAAAAAAAAGTTTAATAAAGTTAATTTAAAAAAAAATGTGAAAAAAATGAAAAACCCAGATTTTCCCCTTACAAAATGCTTTACTATTAAAAAACCAAAATAAATAAAAAAAGTTACGCATATTTGGTATCGCCGCGTCCATAACGACCCCCACTATAAATCTATTACATTATTTAACCCGCACGGTGAACGCCGTAAAAAATTTAATAATAAACTATGGAAAAATTGCTGTTTTCTGTGAATCCTGACTTAAATTTTTTTTTATAAAAAGTGATCAAAAAGTCGCATCTACTCCAAAATGGTACGAATAAAAACGACAAGTCTTCCCGCAAAAAAAAAGCCCTCATACAACCGCATCGGCGAAAAAATAAAAACGTTACGGCTCTTCAAACATGGAGACACAAAAACAAATAATTTTGAAAAAAAAGCGTTTTTACTGTGTAAAAGTAGTAAAACATACAAAAACGATACAAATTTGGTATCGTTGCAATCGTAACAACCCGCTGAATAATTATTATTGTGTTATTTATATCACACGGTAAACGGCATAGATTTAAGACGCGAAAAAGCGTGGCAAAATTTCAGGGTTTTTTCTACCCCCCCCCCCCCAAAAAAAAGTTAATAAAAGTTAATCAATAAATAATATGTACCTCAAAATGGTGCTATTAAAAAATACAACTTCTCCTGCAAAAAACAAGACCTTATACAGCTATGTTGACGCAAAAATAAAAGAGTTATAGCACTTGGAATGCGACGATGGAAAAACGTAAAAAATGGCTTGGTCATTAACCCCTTAGTGACCAGCCCATTTTAGGCCTTAATGACCAAGCTATTTTATTCGTTTTTCTATAGTCGCATTCAAAGAGCTATAACGTTTTAATTTTTTCGTCTACATAGCTGTATGAGGACTTGTTTTTTGCGGGATTAGTTGTGCTTTTTAATGGCACCATTTTTGGGTACATATAATTTTTATATTAACTTTTATTAACCTTTTTGGGGGGGATTATAAAAAAAAACTGAAATTCCGCCATTGTTCTATGCGTTTTTAAATTGACGCCGTTCACTGTGCGACGTAATTAACATGTGACCTTTATTGTATGGGTCGGTAAGATTACGGCGATACCACATATGTGGAGTTTTTTTTATGTTTTACGACTTTTGCACAATAAAAACACTTTTGAACTAAAATTATTTGTTTTTGCATCGTCGCTTTCCAAGAGCCGTAACTTTTTTATTTTTCCATCAATGTAGTGATTTTTTGGGCTTGTTTTCTGCGGGACAAGACGTAGTTTTGATTGGTACTGTTTTGGGGTGCATGGGACTTATTGATTCATTTTTATTATGACTTTTTTGGGGGGCAATGGAAAAAAATTGCAATTTCGCCATAGTTTTTTGCGTTTTTTTTTACGGTGTTCACTTTGCGGTTTAAATTACATATTAACTTTATTAATGGAGTCATTACGGTCGCGGCGATACCACATATGTGTACTTTTTTTTTTTTTTTTTACACTTTTACTAAATAAAACCACTTTTTATGGAAAAAAATGGTTTTATTTATTTTTTTACTGTACTTTTTATTAATAATCTTTATTTCACTTTGATGACTGATTTTATTAGTCCCACTAGGGGACTTTACTGTGCGATGTTCCGATCGCTGCTATAATGCTCTGGTATACTTCGTATACCAGAGCATTATTGCCTGTCAGTGTAAATTTGACAGGCAATCTGTTAGGACGTGCCTCCGGCGCGTCCTAACAGGCATATGTCCAGGGCAGACCTGGGGGCTTTTATCAAGCGCCCGGCTGCCATGACACCCCATCGGAGACCCGCGATTGCATTCGTGGGCCGCCGATGGGTGACAGAGGGAGCGCACTCCCTCTGTAAACAAAGTTAAATGCCGCGGTCGCTATTGACGGCGGCATTTAACGGGTTAAACGGCCGCGATCGAAGTAAACTTCGATCGCGGGCGTTGGAGCAGGAGATCAGCTGTCATCAGACAGCAGAGTCCCGGCTCCTGCCTGCACGGGAGACCCGTGCAGGACTTAGACTAGGCTGACGTGAAAAGGCGTCAGCCTAGCCTAAAGCCCATTAGTGAATCACGTAAAAAGGCGTATTAGTGGTCACTAAGGGGTTAAGGTTTAAAATAGGCTGGTCATAAGGGGTTGATGCAAACAATCAGATTGTATCAACAATAGGCCAATATTACATCTAGCACATTCCGGTTTTCAAATGATTGTTAATGTCTGCAAAACAGCAACTTTACCTGTAAAGACTGCATGTACATTAACAGTCATTTTAAAACTGCACTGACTTGTGGGAATACAGCATTTTGGCGCGGTATACAGCTCTATCATTGTAATGCAGCAGCTACTATGTGTCTGTAACCTAATGCCAACATATACTGTACCAGTGAAATAAATACAACTATAAAGTTCTCCACACATTTTATATACATGTACACATCACACACACTTTATATACATGTACACATCACACAAATTATATACATGTACACATCACACAAATTATATACATGTACACATCACACACACTTTATGTACATGTACACATCACACACATTTTATATACATGTACACATCACACAAATTATATACATGTACACATCACACACATTATATACATGTACACATCACACACACTTTATATACATGTACACATCACACACACTTTATATACATGTACCAATCACATACATTATAAACATGTACAAGTAACACACACTTTATATACATGTAAACTTCATACACAAATACATGTACACGTCACACACAACTTATATACATGAATGGCCGGCCTTATCTACATGCGACCGGTGCGATCGCACAGGGTGCCGGGCGCCATGCTGTTAGGGGCGCGCCAGCGGGTGAATATGCCCCGCGCTGCGGCTACTGCTCGGGGCTGCCAGCTGGTCAGGTGTTACTCACTGACCTCAATACTGGCTGCCCCGCGCCGTGACTACCGCTCACCCGTTCCCCTGCTCCCCCTCCTTGTCTTACATCCTGAGTGATGATCAGGTGTGATGACATCACTCAGGACGCAAGACAGGGAGGAGACTATCTTACCATGCGGTCCTGCTCTGGCTATTTCCCCAGAGCTCATCTCCAGCAGCATCAGTGAGCACAGTGCACTGTAAGAAGCCCAGAAGGTCAGTCAGACTGTGGGCTTTTGTTGTATGGGGGCACTGATGGGGGTCTAAAAATGGCAAATGGGCAGAGGATTCATTGCCACCTTGGTGCCCATTTGCCACTTATTGCCCCTTTAGTGTCCTGTTCAGTGCCCCTTTGATGCCCATTTGCCATTTATTGCCCATTTATTGTTCTGTGACAAAGGGTGCTAAAGGGGCAGTAAATGGCATATATGCATCAAGGGGGCACTGAACATAAAGACACTAAAGGGGAAATAAGTGGCAAATGGGCACCAAGGTGGCACTGAACGACACTGGTAATAAATGGCAGATGGGCACATTATTCAGTTGCTCCATAGTGCACATTTACCGATTGTTGCCATTTTAGACCCTGTACACATTAGATTAAAGGGGTTAAAAATAAATTCTGTTGAAGCAGTAGAGGAGAAGATAAAATAAAAAAGAACTTATACTTACCTCTCTCTGTGCCGGCCGTTCCTGTGCTGGGTGCTCCCGTCAACTCTGTTAACTGTTTGTATACAGAGCAGCTGCAGCAGTGATGTACTGTCGACGTGGTGTCACCACTGCAGCCGCTCTGTATACAAACCGAGAACAGAGGTGACGGGAGCCCCCAACGCAGGAACGTCTGGGAAGAGAGAGGTAAGTATGAGCTGCTTTCGTATTTTAACCCTTTCAGGACTGAGACATTTTTTGCTATTTCATTACTCCCCACATTTCTAGAGCTATAACTTTTTTTTATTTTTCCGTCAATAGTGTGGTGTGAGGGCTTATTTTTTGCGGCATGAGTTGTAGTTTCTATTGGCACCATTTAAAGTACCATATAATGTACTGAGAAACTGAAAAAAAATATTTGTGGGCTGAAATTGGAAAAAACTGTGATTCCTCCATAGTTTTTGGGATTTCGTTTTTACGGCTTTCGGTGTGCGGTAAAAACAACAACTTAACTTTATTCTGCGGCTCAAAACGATGACGGTGATACTAAATTGATATCGTTTTTTTTATGTTTTACTACTTTTACAAAGAAACCTATTTGTTAAAAAAAAAATGTTTTGTTTCACTGCATTCGGAGAATCAGTAAACCTTGTAAAGTGATTAAGAATGGGATAATTCCCCTTTGGGTGTATATGTATTTTTTTATTTTTTATTCTAATACAGCCTGTATACCCATATATTACATTCAGCAACTGTCATTACTAGCTCCGTTATTCATACTAGGGTCTTGTCTTCATAGATTTTAATATTGTCTGTCATATGTGTTTAATAAAATTCTACTTTTATATATAAATTGGCTAAAATGCTCTGGCTTTTTCTTCTGTGTATGGTTCATTATATGGAGCTGCCTGTATGGTATAATATGGGGGGGATGTTTTTGTTAAAAACCGTGCCCAGCCCTCATTACAATTGCTTTTGAAGTCTACATATTGATTCTAATATTTTGGTACATGTAACTTTTAGATAATTTTTTATAATTTTTTTTTTAGAGCTAATGTGAACAAAAAACAGCGATTTTGGCTATTTACTTTTTTTTTTACGGCCTTCAAAGTTTGAGTTAAATAAGAAGTAATAAAAAGTACCAACATTGCCCACGTGGACAGCAGTTTTAATATATTTTTCTGTTATACAAAAGATAGCCCTTGAGAAAACGGAGTAAGGGCCAGTTCACATGTTTCGTAAATACTGCGGATTTTCCGTAATGGAATTTGTTGCAGAAAATCTGCAGCAAATACAATAGCAGCAAAGTGGATGATATAAAACAAATCTCATCCACACGCTGCGTAAATGATGAGCGCAAAAAACTATCACAAATTGACCTGCGGTTCAGAGTTGTATTCCGCAGCATGTAAATTGTATTAGGGTAAACTCGCCTTATTTATTGCAGGTTTTCCCCTTTATATTCAATGGGGAGGTAATATCCGCAACAAATACCAGTTTTTGCGTTTTTTGCAGTGGCTTCGCAGCGATCCCACTGTAAAAAACGCAACTCAGAAAACACACAATATATTATACTTACCTAGGAATCTTTGTTTCATCCTCATGGTCTGACACTTCATCTCATGTGACTGCTGCAGCCAATCACAGGCTGCAGCGGCGGTCACATGGATGAAACGCCATCCCAGGAGGCCGCCCTGGATGATGTCAGAGAGCCGGCCTTCTGGGATGACACTTCATCCCATGTGACCGCCGCTGCAGCGGTCTCCTGGGATGTTGCAGTTTTTCGCAGCGGACATTCCAGGCGAGAAACTGGCCCACCGTTTGGTGGGGTTTTTCGCACAGGGTGGATACGCTGTGTTCTTTTATGCAGCGTATCCGCCCCGTGTGAACTCAGCCTAAAGGTGATTTCACATTACATCCTGCCCAGCCGTGTAATGTATGCACCGGGAAAGCTCCCAGAACGTATGGTAAACAGTCCCATACAGCTGATGGAGGTTAAAAAGCCTCAGTTCGGGTGGGACTGCGCTATTTTATGTAGTGGCGTCCAGTAAAAAATAATTATACTGTGTCCATTTAATGTATGCGCCAGGAGCTTTTCCGCCGCATATGATAAATGGACAGACAGGACGTAATGTTAAAACAGCCTTAACAAAACATAGGCCTTGTTCACACTATGCTAAAAACAACAATGTGTAAACGTGTTAAAAACACTAGTGTTTTTGTAATGTTCCTTTTAAACTACAGGCGCTTTTGACGTGTATTCATCACGTTTTTTGCACGCATTTTTGGCACGTTTTACTTGCCAAAGAATTGACCTGACTCTTCTTTTTTTATGCGACACATTCTTAAACAAAACGCGTTGTATGCACTAACAGCGCGCTATACCATTGATGTCAATGGGACGCTTAAACCAAGCATTTTTTACGTGTTTTACGGCGTGACAAATGCACAAACAAGAGCAACAAATGCCCACAGTACATAACAATGATAAATGGAATGGGGGACACCAAAGTGCAATTCCAAACAGGGCAGCTTGTAGCCTAAGGCCGGCACTGTATACATGCACACATCACACACATTATATACATGAACACGTCACACACTCTTTATATACATGTACACATCGCACACTTTATATACATGTACACATCACACACATTATATACATGTACATGTCACACACACATTATATACATGTACACACTGTTATGGTTGCGGTCACGGACCGCTGCCGCTCACCCTCGGCGAACAGCTGCGACTGCAACTTCCTGGCCGTCTGCCAGCGTCTTCCTCCCCGGAGACGCCAGCTGGCGCAGCCTCCCCTTCCTGGACTGGGCAATAGGGTGCACTCCCTAAAAGTTCCCTATCCTATTCCCAGTGCACCCAGGACTATAAAAAGGGCTCCTCCCTTACACTCCTTGCCTGAGCATTGTTGTAGTTTTCCCATGTTTGTATTGCAAATGGTCCCTTAGTATTTTCCTGCTCCCAGTGTTCCCGTGCCCTGCTTCCTATCTCCTGTATTCCATGCTGTGTTTCGTTCCTAAACCTGGCTAGTTTCAGAGTCATGTTGTGCCGCCTGTTGAATACACCACGTCTGGTGTCATCTGCCATCCCTGGTACCATCCGCCACGTCTGGCGCAACCCGCCACGCCTGCTGGAATACACCATGTCTGGTGTCATCTGCTACTCCTGGTGCCACCCGCCACATCTGCCACAGCTATCCCCATCTGTGCCAGAGCAATGCCACCGTCTGTACTATCTCAGGTACCTTTGTGCTAGACCCCTGGCTGTTGCTGCTTTTGTAGATGGGTTAACATTGCCTGATCCTATTGTGGATATCACTAAACCACTGACGTTTCAAATCGGAGCCCTTCACTCGGAACAGATCACCTTCCTCATCCTGCCTAAAGCCATTAACCCTGTCCTGCTGGGCCTGCCTTGGCTTCGTCTACTCTCCCCGGTCTTTGACTGGAATTCTGGAGAGGCCCTACAATGTGGGCCCAGATGCCTTAGCCGCTGCCTGCCACAGGTTCATCCTTTTTTAGCTCCACTGCCTCAGTCACTCTCTGAAGGAATAAAAACAAAAAAGCCAAAAAAACGGGTGTCTTCTATGCGCTATTGATCAATAGGATCTTCCAAAGGACGTGTATTCCAAGTTCCTCAAGGATAACGGTATAGTCGGTGTTGAAAGGATTTATTGATACAAGAAGATATAAAAGCACAACTGTTTAACAATGAACAGTTTCGAAACCGGACCGGTTTCTTCCTCAGGTAGTATGTAAATGAAAGGGTGGGGTGTCGGTTAAATAACCAAGTGAAAGGTCAATTAAAAACAAGAACTACCGGGTCAGATACACAAATAAAAACACCAACTCAAATTACATATCAGAGTGTACATATGATTACAGTCAAAGTAAAAAAATATAAAATATATGATATATATGAACTATGTACAAATGTCCAATGAAAGATGATTCATTTCTGTGTGTTATGCTTGGAATATGTCCAGCTGTTGAAAACATCCTGTATTAAACGGGATTGAACGTATACATATATACCAAAAAAATGCACATACATAATTGTATTATTTTAAAATGTATATATTATAAATAAGTTTAAAATTTAATAGGGTTAAAAGGATATTTATAAAAAGAAGAATGATTTAAAAAGGGGAAAGCTTAAAACATAGCTTCCTTTCTGACTATTTTAGAGTCTATGTTAGTTCATTTCCTGAATATAATTGTCCTAAAGAAAACTCGGGCTACAGGTGGAGTACCATTCTAGTAATCGTTATTTCTGGACGTAATATTAAAGATAGATTCTCCTTTTGCTCATTTTATTCAGTTTGTCTATTTTGCTATACAAATTCGTAAATACCAAACTAAGATAGTTTTTGTGCGGATTCTATATTGGTACACATATATATATATATATATATACATACATATATATATATATATATATATATATATATACATATATATTTTTATAAATGATGTGCGCATAACTATACTATTTTCGTCAAAAGTTATAATAGTGCCAGTTTTATCATTGTACTGGTCTTGGTGTTACTCACAAATGATCAAAGTTTGGTGGTTTTGATTTTTAATGTCAAACAGATTATTTCTTTCGATACGATATTTACCACTTGTTGAGGAACTTTGTATATGTATACACATATATAATTACATATAACGAATTTCCCATTTATTTCCATATAATGGGATTCGTCTAAAGTAAATTCATTATATTAAATTATCATCTCTGTCATTTCATTCAAACCTGCAGGTTTTAGGGTCTTCAATTTGTATATCCAAAAGATTTCTCTCTTGCACAGTGAATCATATCTGTCCGCTCGGTTGTCATTTATATGTTCAATTGGTGTAATATGGAAACAACTAAAGTCATTATTATGAAACAAAGTACAGTGTTTGGAGACACTGTGCAAACACTGTGTCTCCAAACACTGTACTTTGTTTCATAATAATGACTTTAGTTGTTTCCATATTACACCAATTGAACATATAAATGACAACCGAGCGGACAGATATGATTCACTGTGCAAGAGAGAAATCTTTTGGATATACAAATTGAAGACCCTAAAACCTGCAGGTTTGAATGAAATGACAGAGATGATAATTTAATATAATGAATTTACTTTAGACGAATCCCATTATATGGAAATAAATGGGAAATTCGTTATATGTAATTATATATGTGTATACATATACAAAGTTCCTCAACAAGTGGTAAATATCGTATCGAAAGAAATAATCTGTTTGACATTAAAAATCAAAACCACCAAACTTTGATCATTTGTGAGTAACACCAAGACCAGTACAATGATAAAACTGGCACTATTATAACTTTTGACGAAAATAGTATAGTTATGCGCACATCATTTATAAAAATATATATGTATATATATATATATATATATATATATATGTATGTATATATATATATATATATATGTGTACCAATATAGAATCCGCACAAAAACTATCTTAGTTTGGTATTTACGAATTTGTATAGCAAAATAGACAAACTGAATAAAATGAGCAAAAGGAGAATCTATCTTTAATATTACGTCCAGAAATAACGATTACTAGAATGGTACTCCACCTGTAGCCCGAGTTTTCTTTAGGACAATTATATTCAGGAAATGAACTAACATAGACTCTAAAATAGTCAGAAAGGAAGCTATGTTTTAAGCTTTCCCCTTTTTAAATCATTCTTCTTTTTATAAATATCCTTTTAACCCTATTAAATTTTAAACTTATTTATAATATATACATTTTAAAATAATACAATTATGTATGTGCATTTTTTTGGTATATATGTATACGTTCAATCCCGTTTAATACAGGATGTTTTCAACAGCTGGACATATTCCAAGCATAACACACAGAAATGAATCATCTTTCATTGGACATTTGTACATAGTTCATATATATCATATATTTTATATTTTTTTACTTTGACTGTAATCATATGTACACTCTGATATGTAATTTGAGTTGGTGTTTTTATTTGTGTATCTGACCCGGTAGTTCTTGTTTTTAATTGACCTTTCACTTGGTTATTTAACCGACACCCCACCCTTTCATTTACATACTACCTGAGGAAGAAACCGGTCCGGTTTCGAAACTGTTCATTGTTAAACAGTTGTGCTTTTATATCTTCTTGTATCAATAAATCCTTTCAACACCGACTATACCGTTATCCTTGAGGAACTTGGAATACACGTCCTTTGGAAGATCCTATTGATCAATAGCGCATAGAAGACACCCGTTTTTTTGGCTTTTTTGTTTTTATTCCTTCATTCATTATTGAGACTTTGTACTTCAAGTTCTCAAACCGGGTCCTATGCTGCAAGCTGATCCTGCCACCAATCTACCGTGGAGGCTACCTAAGTGGAATTTGTTACACTGGATGTTATGCTCCCAGCATAACCCCACCAGGTGAGCGTATTTAGAACCTTGTTCACACGTGTAAAATCACAGTGTCACGCACTATTGTGCGCTTTGTGTTTTTTCTACCTTTCTTCAGTCACTCTCTGACCTACCGTCTCATTATGCTAGTTTTGTGGACGTCCTCAGTAAGAGGGAAGCAGAGACTCTTCTTGCTCATGGCACCTACAACTGCCCTGTTGACTTACTTCCTGACGCTTCACTGCCTCGAGGGCGCGTTTATCCTCTTTCCCTGCCAGAGACACTAGCCATGTCCGCCTACGTCAAGGAAAACCTCGAGAGAGGGTTCATCCGGAAATCTTCCTCCCCAGCCGTAACCAGATTCTTCTTCGTGAAAAAAAAGGACGGATCTCTTCGTCCATGTGTCAGGGATCATTACCATGTATATTGTTTGAAAAATATTATCCTCACACATATGTATATACATTTCAGTTCTTTGTGTAATATACTGATATATATAACAAGTTCTTTGTTCATGTCGGACACACCTATGGAAGACACCGCCCCCTGGAATGCAAGAAGAGTGAGTCTGAGAAACTGGTGGGGGCTTGGGCACTCCCACATCTCTGGGGAGGAGGCATGTGTCTCTTTCTGTGTTTCTTTGTTATGAATAAAAAGTTTTCAGTCTTCCTCCTGGCTGAGAGAGGGAAGCTGTACCAAACATCTCTGTGTGGTGTACTTCTCTCCAGGCATGCCTTCAGCTTTCAATTTACAGAGGTGGTTATTCGGTGTGAAATACGGACCTGACATTTGGCGCCCGAACGTGGGGCCTCACTCGAGGAAATATCAAAATCCGGAAAATCGACAATCACAGGGTGAAACAGAGGACTCAAAGTTGCCCACTGAAGGAATTTGATCACCTCCGCAATAACACGGTAAGCGAATTGATTTTATAAATCTTCGTCTTATCTGTGTTAGTGGACAGTCTTGTGGCGATCTGTAGAACCCTTTTGTTGATTTCCTGGATTATCTCAGGCGACAGAGGTGATATTTTCCGCTGTGAGGTAATAAAACCTGTGAGACCTTAGTCGCGCCCGACTAACCATCCTCTGGCTAATTAGAGTCTAAATAAAAGATTATATAAGAGACCGGAGAGCTGCAGACTGCAAATTTTAATATTTCCAGCGAGGCCAGAGAGTCTAAATAAAGATTTTTATATCCTAGGGAGATGTAATACATACATTGCAGACTAGAGATTATACTATTTCGGCGAGACTTAGCGTTGGAGACTGTGAAATTATAATATTTCCTGCCAGAGTTGCAGATCGAAAATTATTATATAAATTACGTGTATAATATAGACTGTTAGAATGGATGGTTTACGGTCCATATTCAAATCTCCAGGATCGTCCGTAAAATGAAGAAATTGATGGAAGTGTGTGGGATCCATAGAGGAGGGCGGCTCCAAGCCGCAGGTTGGGCAAAAGGTATTCTGGAGAACAAAGGGAAGTTGGAAGGTAGTAAGTTGATGGAAAGTGCTTTAGAGGGATTTGCAGAAGAGGGAGTTAGGAATAAGAAAGGTATTGTATGTATTAGAAAACAGGACCAGCCGACGCCCGGTAATGGCGTCCGTACCTCATGTTGAGTGTGTCCTCATTGTGGGTGGGAAACCCCCCCCTCACAGCAGCGCACTGTGTTTCCAATGGGAGAGGCTGCCCCCCCACCACCCACCCCTGATGTGGCCACGCCCGGCCCAACCAAATCAGTATGAAATAATCGCCTTGTTAATTTTGTCATTTGTAGTGTTTTTTATATTTTTTTAGGTTCCATGCTAGTGAAGCAACACGTCATCATAATATAGAGATGGTGGCCGACAGATTGGACAATGTTACAGATTATGTTTGATGTTTTGAACATAGATAATTCCTATACAATGGTGTGATGAATGATTGCAGATACGTATGTTGTTTTGCCGGCATTGAAAGTGTTAAGATTGTGAGACTAGAAGCTGTGAGAAATGAGTTTGTGACCCCCCCTCCCCCCCGTAGTGTGCTGTGTTTGGGAGGAGGAGGGGGGCTGACTGGGTGCAGTCTGCAGGGCTGATGAGACAAAGGATTTCAATATGCACTGCTGAGAGATATATATATATCAGTAATGTCTACAAACCGAAATAAATTTCTTCTCTTTGCGCATGCGCTGTTGTTTATAAAAGTTACGATATTTATGTGTTATGATGTGATCAGATTTCATGTGTTTTGATGTTAATTCAGATGTATTAAACTACAGATACTGTGAGACACGGGGTTTTGAAAATGTATGTGCCCCCCACCGTTCCCTATTTTTATATACAGTTTATTGGTTTGCAGTAATTGATGTTATCAGATATAATATTTTCTGTTTTTATTGAATAACTAACTACAATTGTTTTGTTTTTGATTTCACACATGAGTTATGTCATTGTAAAGATAACATTTATTTTCGTCAGGAAAAAGTCATTTTTGTTTCAGGCTGTTGTACATTATAGGGGGTTAAACTAGTGTTATGTTGAGATGTAGTTTTGACCTCTGTTACATTACTTTCGCAGAGTCCACAAAGGGGGGAATGGTGAAGGAACTGATCAGGTACAATTTTGTTTTCTTTTGAATTAATTAATTTGGTTTCAGGAGATCTAAAAATGTGTAAGAGACCCCAATGAGTAATCCAGATTAAATGTGTATGAGAGTAACCTAAATTTTGAGGTTTTTCTGTGTAGATGGTTCCAGATCTTTCCAGAACAGTAAATATGGCACTGGGTATGCTGTTGTAAAGGATCTGCCAGGCACTGCGGGGTTAACTCCCAGAACTAATCAGTCAGCACCTGAGAATACATCCCTGAGACTGACTCCTGCTTCCACCATTCAGGCTGGCAGGCTTAGGAGTGGGAGAGCCTATCGTAACCTGGCCAGACTCAGCTAGCTCCCGCCCTCGGTCTATTTAAGCCTGCACTTCCTGTCCCTCGGTGCTTGTTATTGCTTTTGTTTCCTTCCTTGTGGTTCCTGGCCCAGCTACAGCTCCTGCTATTTTTGATCCTGCTCCATACCGACCCTGGCTTACCGACTACTCTTCTGCTTTTCGTTTTGTACCTCGCACACTCCTGGCTTGACTCGGCTCGTTCACCACTCTGGTTGCTCACGGTGTTGCCGTGGGCAACGGCCCCTTTTCCTTGCTTGTGTTCCTTGTATGTTTGTCGTGTTTGTCGTGCACTTACTGAGCGCAGGGACCGCCGCCCAGTTGTACCCCGTCGCCTAGGGCGGGTCGTTGCAAGTAGGCAGGGACAGAGTGGCGGGTAGATTAGGGCTCACTTGTCCGTCTCCCTACCCCCTGCCGTTACAGAATAACAAGCCCATACCTAGTCTACCCCTGGTCCCTGACACCACTATGGATCCCCGTGAGACCCTGGCTCAGCAAATGCAGGGTCTCTCCCTACAGGTCCAGGCCCTGGCTCAGAGGGTCAACCAGCCTGATGCTACCCTGGTAGTTCCCCGCACCGCACCTCTTGAACCCCACCTCAAGTTGCCCGACCGGTTCTCAGGGGACTGGAGGACTTTTCTCTCCTTTCGGGAGAGTTGTAGGCTTTACTTTCGTTTAAAGCCTCATTCCTCAGGTTCTGAGAGCCAGCGGGTGGGTATAATTATGTCCCGGCTCCAGGAAGGGCCCCAAGAGTGGGCCTTCTCCTTGGCTCCTGACGCCCCTGAACTTTCCTCCGTTGATTGTTTCTTTTCTGCTCTCGGACTTATTTATGACGAGACTGACAGGACTGCCTTTGCCGAGAGTCAGCTGGTGACCTTAAGTCAGGGTAAGAGACCTGTTGAGGAGTATTGCTCTGACTTTCGGAAGTGGTGCGTAGCTTCTCGGTGGAATGACCCTGCCTTAAGGTGCCAGTTTAGGTTGGGTCTGTCGAATGCCCTGAAAGACCTGCTAGTTAGCTATCCCTCTTCTGACTCCCTAGACCAGGTTATGGCTTTAGCGATACGACTTGACCGACGTCTCAGGGAACGACAACGTGAACGTTTATGTGTTTTCTCCTCCGACTCCCCCATGATGCCTCCCGAAGCTCCGTTGCTTCGTTCCTCCCAGAAAGATTCAGAGATACCTATGCAACTCGGGGCCTCCGTGTCCCCCCAACAACGTAGAGAATTCCGCAGGAAGAATGGTCTCTGCTTCTACTGTGGGGACGACAAGCATCAAGTGAACAACTGTCCTAAGCGTAAGGTTGCAGCCAGAGAACTTCCGCGTCTAAGTGATCATCGGGGAGGTCACTTGGGCGCACAGGTATTTCCCGTAAATATGAAACGTACTAAGATCTTGCTTCCCTTTCAGGTCTCTTTTGGTGGTAGGTCTGCTACCGGCAGTGCTTTCGTGGATTCAGGGTCCTCTACTAATATCATGTCTGTGGAATTTGCCATGTCCCTTGCTATGCCTCTTATTGATTTGCCTAAACCTGTCCCGGTAGTGGGTATCGACGCCACTCCTCTTGCTAATGGTTATTTTACACAGCATACCCCTGTTTTTGAACTCCTTGTTGGCTCCATGCATTTGGAGCAATGCTCTGTACTGTTGATGCAGGGATTATCGTACGATTTGGTGCTAGGTCTTCCCTGGTTGCAGTTGCATAATCCTACGTTTGACTGGAATACTGGGGAGCTAACCAAATGGGGTAATGAATGTTGTACGTCATGTTTTTCTGTTAATTCAATTTCTCCCCCTAAGGAGGCGAATACGCTACCCGAGTTTGTTCAGGACTTCGCTGATGTTTTCTCTAGGGAGGCCTCCGAAGTGTTACCACCTCATAGAGAATACGATTGCGCCATCGAATTGGTACCAGGAGCTAAGCTTCCTAAGGGTAGGATATTTAATCTTTCTTGTCCCGAACGTGAAGCTATGAGAGTGTATATCCAGGAATCCCTGGCCAAGGGTTACATTCGTCCCTCTTCTTCTCCGGTAGGTGCTGGCTTCTTCTTCGTGGGGAAGAAGGATGGTGGTGTTAGGCCATGCATTGACTACCGTAGCCTGAATAAGGTCACGGTAAGGAACCAGTATCCCCTTCCTTTGATTCCTGATCTCTTTAATCAGGTTCAGGGGGCCCAATGGTTTTCTAAATTGGATCTACGGGGGGCGTATAACCTTATTCGCATCAAAGAGGGGGATGAGTGGAAGACTGCGTTTAACACGCCCGAAGGCCATTTCGAATACCTCGTCATGCCCTTTGGGTTGTGTAATGCCCCTGCGGTCTTCCAGAATTTCATAAATGAGATTTTGAGAAATTACCTGGGGATTTTTCTGGTAGTGTACCTTGATGACATACTGGTGTTTTCCAAGGACTGGTCCTCCCACGTGGAGCATGTCAGGAAGGTGCTCCAGGTCCTTCGGGAAAATAAACTGTTTGCCAAAACCGAAAAATGTGTGTTTGGGGTACAGGAGATTCCATTTTTGGGTCAAATCCTCACTCCTCATGAATTCCGCATGGACCCAGCCAAGGTTCAGGCTGTGGCGGAATGGGTCCAACCTGCCTCCCTGAAGGCGTTACAGTGTTTTTTGGGGTTTGCTAATTATTACAGGAGATTTATTGCTAACTTCTCGGTCATCGCTAAGCCCCTTACGGACCTCACTCGCAAAGGTGCTGATCTCCTCCACTGGCCTCCTGAGGCTGTCCAGGCTTTTGAGGTCCTTAAGAAGTGCTTTGTCTCGGCCCCGGTGCTGGTTCAGCCCAACCAAATGGAGCCATTTATCGTGGAAGTTGACGCATCTGAGGTGGGAGTGGGGGCTGTCTTGTCCCAGGGTACCAGGTCCCTCACCCATCTCCGCCCCTGTGCCTACTTCTCCCGGAAGTTTTCGCCAACTGAAAGTAACTATGATATTGGCAACCGCGAACTCTTAGCCATTAAATGGGCATTTGAAGAGTGGCGCCACTTCCTGGAGGGGGCTAGGCACCAGGTAACGGTCCTTACCGACCACAAGAATCTGGTGTTCCTAGAATCTGCCCGGAGGCTAAACCCGAGACAAGCTCGATGGGCGTTATTTTTTACCAGATTCAATTTTTTGGTTACCTATAGGGCTGGGTCTAAAAATATTAAGGCTGATGCACTGTCGCGTAGCTTCATGGCCAGCCCTCCTTCGGAGGAAGATCCTGCTTGTATTTTGCCTCCAGGTATCATTTCCTCGATCGATTCTGATTTAGTCTCTGAAATTGCTGCTGATCAAGGTGCAGCTCCCGGGAACCTTCCTGAGAACAAGCTGTTTGTTCCCCTGCAATTCCGGCTAAGGGTACTTAGGGAAAATCATGACTCCGCACTATCTGGCCATCTAGGCATCCTGGGTACCAAACACCTCATTACCAGAAATTATTGGTGGCCTGGGTTGCCTAAAGACGTTAAGGCCTACGTCGCCGCTTGTGAGGTTTGTGCTAGGTCCAAGACTCCCAGGTCCCGACCAGCGGGCTTACTGCGTTCGTTGCCCATTCCCCAGAGACCTTGGACACATATCTCCATGGATTTTATCACCGATTTGCCTCCATCCCAAGGCAAGTCGGTGGTGTGGGTGGTGGTGGACCGCTTCAGTAAGATGTGCCACTTTGTGCCCCTCAAGAAACTACCCAACGCCAAAACGTTGGCTACCTTGTTTGTCAAACACATCCTGCGTCTCCATGGGGTCCCTGTCAATATTGTTTCGGACAGAGGGGTACAATTTGTTTCATTGTTTTGGAGAGCCTTCTGTATGAAGTTGGGGATTGATCTGTCCTTCTCCTCTGCCTTCCATCCTGAAACCAATGGCCAAACGGAGAGGACTAATCAGTCTCTAGAACAATACTTAAGGTGTTTTGTCTCTGACTGTCAATTTGATTGGGTCTCTTTCATTCCCCTCGCCGAATTTTCCCTTAATAACCGGGTCAGTAACTCCTCTGGGGTCTCTCCTTTTTTTTGTAATTTTGGGTTTAATCCACGGTTCTCCTCCGTTTCACCTGGTAGTTCCAACAATCCTGAGGTAGAGGTCGTTCATCGGGAACTGTGCACAGTCTGGGCCCAGGTTCAGAAAAACCTAGAGGTGTCCCAGAGCGTACAAAAAACTCAGGCTGATAAAAAACGTTCTGCTAACCCCCTGTTTATGGTCGGGGATCTGGTGTGGTTGTCGTCTAGGAACTTGCGTCTCAAGGTTCCGTCCAAGAAGTTTGCTCCCCGGTTTATTGGGCCGTATAAGGTCATTGAGGTCCTCAATCCTGTCTCCTTCCGGCTGGAGTTACCCCCGTCTTTTCGGATACACGACGTGTTTCATGCCTCCCTCCTCAAACGCTGCTCCCCGTCCTTGGCTCCCTCGAGGAGACCTCCTGTTCCCATCCTCACCCCGGAGGGGGTGGAATTCGAGGTGGCCAGGATTGTGGACAGCAAGATGGTCCAAGGCTCCCTCCAGTACCTGGTCCATTGGAGAGGATACGGGCCCGAGGAGAGGACTTGGGTACCCGCCCGGGATGTTCACGCTGGGGTATTGGTCAGGAGGTTCCACCTGCGTTTCCCCAGTAAGCCAGGTCCACTTAGAAAGGGTCCGGTGGCCCCTCATAAAAGGGGGGGTACTGTAAAGGATCTGCCAGGCACTGCGGGGTTAACTCCCAGAACTAATCAGTCAGCACCTGAGAATACATCCCTGAGACTGACTCCTGCTTCCACCATTCAGGCTGGCAGGCTTAGGAGTGGGAGAGCCTATCGTAACCTGGCCAGACTCAGCTAGCTCCCGCCCTCGGTCTATTTAAGCCTGCACTTCCTGTCCCTCGGTGCTTGTTATTGCTTTTGTTTCCTTCCTTGTGGTTCCTGGCCCAGCTACAGCTCCTGCTATTTTTGATCCTGCTCCATACCGACCCTGGCTTACCGACTACTCTTCTGCTTTTCGTTTTGTACCTCGCACACTCCTGGCTTGACTCGGCTCGTTCACCACTCTGGTTGCTCACGGTGTTGCCGTGGGCAACGGCCCCTTTTCCTTGCTTGTGTTCCTTGTATGTTTGTCGTGTTTATCGTGCACTTACTGAGCGCAGGGACCGCCGCCCAGTTGTACCCCGTCGCCTAGGGCGGGTCGTTGCAAGTAGGCAGGGACAGAGTGGCGGGTAGATTAGGGCTCACTTGTCCGTCTCCCTACCCCCTGCCGTTACAGCTGTGTTGTAGTCTCCACCCAATATGAGGTATTGTGTAAGAGACCATCCCCCTCCAGCAAATTTAGACAGGAGGTGACGTCACTCGCAGATGGGTCTTTACAGATTTAGATGGGAGAGAAGGCAAAACAAAAATTGTCTGGACATTGTTAATTTGATGTAAAGTTTTTAGGAATTTATTTTATTTTTTTATTTGTCTTTGTATTAATCAAGTATTTGCAGAACCTGATAAAAGTGAGATTCTCAAAGTATTCTGGATTATCAGATGAGTGTGGAGAAGTGTATAACATTTGGTTTTATTTTAGAGGATGAAGACGCCACCCCTTTGAGATGTTCTATCTATATGTGACATGGGTTTCTAATGTAAATTTGTAATAAAGAGATTTTATTATACAGTATGTACAAGACAGGATACGAGGCACCAGGTAAATCATCCAGAAACCACTCTCACCTTCTTGTTCATCTCAAGGAGCGGAGCTGGAGGTGCTCGCTGAGGCTGTAACCTGGCAAAAGGTAAGACGGCCGACATTTACACTGACTCTAGGTACGCTTTTGGCATCGCCCACAATTATGGGCCCATTGGTAGTAGGAACTTTATTGGATCATCGGGTAAGCCAATTAAGAGAGTGAGAGAAGACAGACCTGACAACAAGGATATGTGCAGTCAGGTGTCAGTAAATTGGCTTGTCCCTGGATACAATAATGCCACCACTAGGTTTGTAGCAGCCGGCATGATGTGCGCACGGCATGACATAGGTAAAACAGCAAACGTACCTGTGAAAAGTGCAGCCCGGCCAGATTAACAGTCCCAGCGACTGCAGAACATACAACTACCCGGGGTAGAAGTGTATGACAATGTGCTCGTGTGTGTAGACCTGTTCTCAGGGGGGCCTGAAGCCCGGCCGGTATCTTCCCCATTGCAGATGTTGTGTGTAAGTGACGGGGGAACAGTGTTATCCCAAGTATTGACCTGATGTTTGTACAATGATAAGATGTTAGCAGTTCTCTAGATGTTATTCCAAAGTTAGTTTGTTTAAAAATTGCATTGAAGAAGTGTTGTGGGAATATTAAATACTGAGGTTAAGTTTTATGTAAAGTTCTGGACCAGCCTTAGCATTGGACTATTAGAGTCATGCGTCAGATAAAAGGTACAGAAGCGGAATATTCCCATTTGAAAACATTTTTATTTGTTTATTTTTATTTTTGTTGTGAAAGGGAAATTTTAGAGCAGAGAATTCTGTGCAGTGTATATGTGTATGTATAGATATGTATATAAAGAAGAAGAATCAGTTTGTAAGTTTTAGTTACTGACGAGTGTGAACGTTTGATGTAAAGATGCTATTTGTTAATGTTTTTCTTCAAATTAATTATTTGATTAAGATCAATTAATGTTTATACAATGAAAAAGCTTGTTCTCCACAGGAAGAGTCCAACTGGGAGCGGAAGGCGTGAGAACCAGATTCTAACAGAATGTGGACGGATAAGGGAAGGTGAACCGGTAACACCCAAGGCACTCTTGATGGCACTTGCATTGATGGTGTATGACCTCACATATGCCCCAAGACTGCAAGGATCGATTTGGTAAGATCTAATTGGTATGCCCCAGGTTTTACAGCTGATGCTGCTAAATTCTGTTAGAGCTGTTTGATTTGCCTACAGAACAGTCCTGGCAGACCGGTGCCAACCTTATCATACCTGCCTCCCACGAAGAGAACCGACCTTGAGAGGCCTTCCCAGGTAGAACGAACCAGATTAGAGTAAGAAAAATAGGTTTAAGACACTTGTCAGATAAACATGTGGAATCTGTGTATATTTCTGTGAGGTGGAGATGTTCTAGGCAATCAGCCGAGATCAAGGTACAAATCCTGCTGAAAGGGTATCACCAAGTGCAAATGAAATGTACCCAATAATTACACATCTTCTAGGTGCCCTGTCCATTGTAACAGAGAAGTTTTTCCTTATATATATATATATATATATATATATATATATATATATATATATATATATATATATATATATATATATATATATATAAAGGTGTTTGATGTCATTTAAGGGCCTGACATTATTGTATGTACTTAGAACAACGTTTATAGTGTACGCGGATGATGTTATCACCAGATTAGTATTTATTTTAACAATTGACAAGAGTTGGGGGTCCCCAGCAAGTGCCAGTAAATATGAACTAAAAGACTTTTAATATGATGAACTCCATCACTGAGATGCGGCAGGCGCAGCCTGAGCCACTACAACGCGTTTATCATGAACTGACGGCAGTGTCACAATTCTAAGCGGCCGCCCAGACAAGTAATTTACCAGAGGAAGAGTACAGATGCGGAGGGTTTGATAGTCACAATACAACTCCACTAATCCGCCTACGTGGGATCTCACCCCAGGCTCACAGCATGAGGTGCTATGTACAGCCTGATGACGTAAACTAAAGGAGACGGTGTCGGACAGATGAGAAGGACCAAAAAAAGTCCTGATGACATCAGCAAAGATCAAAGTAAAGACCAAAGACCTGAGTGAATCCGTCAGCAGGATCAAGTGTTTTGATAAGTAAGTGGCTAGGAGGGGGTAATAATAACTCCCCCACTGGACACCAACGTAGTCTGACTCCACAATTGTGTGGGTTACCCTGAGGGTGACAGTCAGTGAAGAGCAGAAGACAGGAGAAGAAGAAGACGATGGTGTACAGGACTGGCAATGAACTGATTGGACCCGAAACCTGAGGGTGATAGCATGAGATTGGTGATAGCATTATGTTATTAGTTGAGGCCCTATTGTTTATAATGTCTGAGGTTTATAATTATAATGTGTGTAAATATGCCACGGTGCTGCAAATTACAATCTGAGGAGTTTTATGTGAAGGTGTGAGGTGAAGGTCACTGTGCTGCCCATGACCTGTCATATCTGCAGGGGTAAAGTCCCATTAGGACAGTAAGTGACAGTGCGACAATTATTACTGTTAATAAAAATGCAGACCGGATTAATTATATATATATTACAACCAGCAGCGGTTTGTAGATTATATCAAGACAACCATCCTGTATCCAGAGGAGAATAGAGAAAGTTAGGACCACTCCGACACCTTGAAAGTCCAGGTACAAAGGGGGGTTACTTATCAGGAGAAGCTCGTCTCAAGCTGGTGAAGAAATCCAAAACCCCTATCCGCCTGGTTCGAGTGGTCAGTGGTAGGTTGCTAGGCAAGACTCAGGGATAGAGTAATAATATTTTTAGGGGGGACTGTCAGGGATCATTACCATGTATATTGTTTGAAAAATATTATCCTCACACATATGTATATACATTTCAGTTCTTTGTGTAATATACTGATATATATAACAAGTTCTTTGTTCATGTAGGACACACCTATGGAAGACACCGCCCCCTGGAATGCAAGAAGAGTGAGTCTGAGAAACTGGTGGAGGCTTGGGCACTCCCACACCTCTGGGGAGGAGGCATGTGTCTCTTTCTGTGTTTCTTTGTTCTGAATAAAAAGTTTTCAGTCTTCCTCCTGGCTGAGAGAGGGAAGCTGTACCAAACATCTCTGTGTGGTGTACTTCTCTCCAGGCATGCCTTCAGCTTTCAATTTACAGAGGTGGTTATTCGGTGTGAAATACTGACCTGACACATGTATCGACTACCGGGGTCTAAACGAAATTACAATTAAAATAAGTATCCCTGCCGCACATCTCAGAACTTTTTGATAGAATTCGTGGGGCCAAGGTATTCACAAAGCTGAATCTACACTGACCATATAACTTGATCTGTATCCGCAGAGGAGACAAATGGAAAACCGCATTTAACACCCGTGACGCCCATTGCGAATACCTTGTGATACACTTTGGACTATGTAACGCTCCAGCTGTGTTCCAGGAATTTGTAAGTTACATTTTCTGGGATCTGCTGTATGTCTGTGTGGTGGTCTATCAGGATGACACCTTGATTTACTCACCTGATTTGATAACACATCGGAAGCACGTTCACCAAGTTCAAACTCGGTCCTCCCTGGGCTACATTGTATCTGACCGTGGTCTCAAGATGGACCCAGAGAACGTGAGATGTGTCTTAGAGTGGCCATGCCCACAGGGCCTTCGGTCCATAAAAAGATTTCTGGGATTCACGAACTTCTATCCGCAATGTATCCCAAACTTCTCATCTCTGACTGCTCCAATCTCGGCCCTCACAAAGAAAGGGGTGAACGCCAAGATTTGGTCTCCAGAGACAGAATCAGCATTTACTATGCTCAAGAGCTCTTTCACTTCAGCATCTGTTATCCATCACCCTGATGCTTCTCGGCAGTTCTTTCTGGAAGTGGACGCATCTTCCGTTGGTGCTGGAGCACTACTATGTCAAAAGAACTCTAAGGGCAAGATGGTGGCCTGTAGCGTCTTCTCGAAAAAAAATTCTCCGGCAGAGCGCAACTATTTAATCAGGAATTGGGAGTTATTGGCCGTCAAGTTGGCATTAGAGGAATGGAGACACTTGCTGGAGGGCACATTTCACCCTATTGTCATTTATACGGACAACAAGAACCTTACGTACTTACAGTCAGCTCAACGACTAAATCCTCCCCAAGCCAGGTGGTCATTGTTCTTCGCCAGGTTTCAATTCTTGCTTCACTTCCGCCCTGCTGATAAGAATGTGAAGGCGGAAGCCCTGTCCCGATCATTTGAGACTAATGACTCAATATATTATAGACCTATCTAGGATTATTGTCACTAGCTTGTTGAAAATTAGAGACATTCCCCAGGGAAAAACTTTGTCAGCCTTGCAGACAGGAGGGGAATTCTCCGCTGGGGACACAGCTCCAAATTGGCGGGGCACTCATGTGTTCGAAAGACTCTGGACTTCATAGCCCGTCAGTACTGGTGGCCCACGCTGCCGAGAGATGTTGCGGACTATGTCTCTTCATGTGCGAACTGTGTCTCGAACAAGTCTTCCCGCTCCAAACCTACTGGTCTGCTCCTACCCCTGTCAGTTCCTGATGCCCATTGGCGGCATATCACTATGGACTTTATCACTGACCTTCCTCCTTCAGCTGGGTGTACTATGATCTGGATAGCAGTGGATAATTTCTCTAAAATGGCACATTTTATTTGACTGACTGGCCTCTCATCTGCTCCTCGCCTGGCAAGCCTGTTTATTTCGTACATCTTCCGGCTACACGGACTTCCTCTACATATTGTCTCGGACCGGGGTGTACAGTTTACATCCAAGTTTTGGAGAGCCCTGTGCAACCTGCTAGACGTTAAACTGGACTTCTCTTCCGCCTATCAAAAAGCCATTAAAAAGTCATGATAAGGAATTTTGCCACTGTGTATTTAAAGAGGCTCTGTGACCACATTATAAGTGCCCTAGATCCTACATAAGGAAATGGGCGCTAAAATGTAGGTGACAGTAGTGCTTTTTATTTAGAACAATCTATTTTTACCACGTTATTAGTGATTTTAGCTTTATGCTAATTACTTTCTTAATGCCCAACTAGGCGTGTTTTTACTTTAGACCAAGTGGGCGTTGTACAGGGGAGTGTATGACGCTGACCAATCAGTGACCAATCAGCGTCATACACTTTTCTCCATTCATTTACTCCGCGCATAGGGATCAGATCAGTATGTCTATTCTGACAGGATGTCAATTCACAATCCCGACACTTCGCTAACGTTTTTGTGGGACTTACAGTAAAGCAAAGCGTAATCTCACTGTAACCTGTCATTTACAAGATGATCTCGTGAGATTACGCTTGCTCTGCTGTAAGTACCACAGAAACGTTAACGAAGTGTCGGGATTGTGAATAGACATCCCGTCCTGACTGGAAGGAATGTCTATTCACTGTCTAACCTCTTCAGTAACATTAATGTGTCAGTATAAGACAGCACATAGTGAATAACGCAGTGTCACTGAGGAAATGAATGGAAAGAAGTGTATAACACTGATTGGTCAGCGTCATACACTCCTCTGTACAACGCCCACTGGGTCTAAAGTAAAAACACGCCCAGTTGGGCACTAAGAAAGTAATTAGCATAAAGCTAAAATCGCTAATAACGTGGTAAAAATAGATTGTTTTTCTAAATAAAAAGCACTGTTGTCATCTACATTAGAGCGCCCATCTCCTTATGTAGGAAATAGGGCACTTATGATGTGGTGACAGAGCCTCTTTAATACATTAAAAGTCAAGATAAGGACAGCTACATTTGGACATGTACACATCACACATTATATACTGTACATGTACACGTCACACACACACTTTATATATATATGTACACATCACACAGATTATATACATGTACACATCGCACACACTTTATATACATGAACATATTACACACATATTATATACACTACCGTTCAAAAGTTTAGGGTCACTTAGAAATTTCCTTATTTTTGAAAGAAAAGCACAGTTTTTTTCAATGAAGATAACATTAAATTAATCAGAAATACACTCTATACATTGTTAATGTGCTAAATGACTATTCTAGCTGCAAACGTCTGGTTTTTAATGCCATATCCACATAGGTGTATAGAAGCCCATTTTCAGCAGCCATCAATCCAGTGTTCTAATGGTACATTGTGTTTGCTAACTGTGTTAGAAGGCTAATGGATGATTAGAAAACACTTGAAAACCCTTGTGCAATTATGTTAGCACCACTGTAAACAGTTTTGCTGTTTAGAGGAGCTATAAAACTGACCTTCGTTTGAGCTAGTTGAGAATCTGGAGCATTACATTTGTGGGTTAGATTAAACTCTCAAAATGGCTAGAAAAAGAGAGCTTTCATGTGAAACTCGACAGTCTATTCTTGTTCTTAGAAATGAAGGCTATTCCATGCGAGAAATTGCCAAGAAACTCAAGATTTCCTACAACGGTGTGTACTACTCCCTTTAGAGGACAGCACAAACAGGCTTTAACCAGAGTAGAAAGAGAAGTGGGAGGCCCCGCTGCACAACTGAGCAACAAGACAAGTACATTAGAGTCTCTAGTTTGAGAAATAGACGCCTCACAGGTCCTCAACTGGCAGCTTCATTAAATAGTACCCGAAAAACGCCAGTGTCAATGTCTACAGTGAAGAGGCGACTCCGGGATGCTGGCCTTCAGGGCAGAGTGGCAAAGAAAAAGCCATATCTGAGACTGGCTAATAAAAGGAAAAGATTAATATGGGCAAAAGCACACGGACATTGGACAGAGGAAGATTGGAAAAAAGTGTTATGGACAGACGAATTGAAGTTTGAGGTGTTTGGATCACACAGAAGAACATTTGCGAGACGCAGAACAACTGAAAAGATGCTGGAAGAGTGCCTGACGCCATCTGTCAAGAATGGTGGAGGTAATGTGATGGTCTGGGGTTGCTTTGGTGCTGGTAAAGTGGGAGATTTGTACAAGGTAAGGCCTGATGTACACGAGCGTGTGCGTTTGCGCGCGCAAAAAATGCGGAGTTTTGCGTGCGCAAAAGGCACTTAACAGCTGCGTGTGTCATCAGTGTATGATGCGCGGCTGCGTGATTTTCACGCAGCCGCCATCATTATGACACTCCGTTTGGATGTTTGTAAACAGAAAAGCACGTGGGACGTAAGGGAGGGGGAGGGGGAGAGTGTCTGCAGGAGGACAGGTTAGTGTGAAGAGTAGAGCTGGAGGGGGAGCTATTAAGGAAGCACAGGAAGTTTTATTAAGGTAGCAGCACAGACTACAGCTGGTAATACATGGAAGGGGAGTCGGACATCAGTTCTTAATTTCAGTGCCGTCCCCTTAGAAATGCTGTATCCTGCCACCATAGGCGAGAGGCCCATCTCACCTCATAGCAGGTGCTGCCGTGGTCACAGGTAAACATTGTGAGGTCATGTTCTGGACAAGTTCGTGGCAGATTAGAGTATAATGCAGATTTTAAAATCCATTCTTAAACCATGCGTTCGGGTTTATTCCACTTTATAATGTAGTCTGTTGTGGATTTGTTAGGCACTGAAAAATCAGGTAGCTTGTCTTTCCCCACAACTGTATTTATTAAATTTTTCACTGATAAACACTTGTAGTGGGGTAATTGTAGGCTAAAATATGATATTTATTTAAATAAAAGCGGAGCAACATTTAATAAATACACATATATACAGTTTATGCAAATCGTGCAAATGCACGCAGTTTAATATTGGTAGCAAAAACGTGGAGTATTTAAAAAACCAATATCAGTAACTTGCTATATGCCTTAACTCCGTATTATTTCTTATTGTAAACCATTTAGTTTTATTTCTTATTGGAAATCACTTTGTATGTTATTTTTCTTTTTCTCAGTTGAGGTAGCACAATCAAGGTATATAGTTTCTGAGAGAAGAAAAAGCCAATATAAAGCAAATAAAAAAACTGTCTAGCTAATAATTGAATTGACTGTCTAACCCTAATACCCTATGCATTTCTTCATAATTTATTGCGTACTGCAGTTAATATTGCTGGGACATTACAGTAAATTGATAGTGAGTACAATGCTGACGATACAAAAGTACTTTTAGACAATGCTGGAGCAGCTAATAGTTCCATGTGTGAACATGGATGCGAGTTGCCATCTGTGGCTAAAGCTTTTAGGCTATAATGGTAGCAAACCCCTCCCATAGATGTGTCATAGCTCAAACCTGCCAATCAGCAGAGAGAAGGTCCGGGGCTCCTTAAAGAGGCTCTGTCACCAGTTTATAAGTGCCCTCTCTCCTACCTAATCTGATAGGCACTGTAACGTAGATAACAACAGTGCTTTTATTTTGAAAAACGATCATTTTTGAGCAAGTTATTAACAATTTTAGATTTATGCTAATTAGTTTCTCAATGACCAACTGGGCATTTTTTTACTTTTTACTAAGTGGGCGTTGTAAAGAGAAGTGTATGACGCTGACCAATCCCGAGATCACACTGTGCTGTCACGTACTCCCACAGTAACTTTACTGAAGTGTCTTATGAGTGAATAGACATCTCCTCCAGCCAGGATGCAATGTCTATTCACACTCCCGACACTTCGGTAAAGTTTCTGTGGGACTTACAGCACAGCGTGATCTCCCAAGATAACCCTGTGCTGTGAGTACAGCTGAACTTGAATGACAGCACAGTGTGATCTCGCAAGATCACGCTGTGCTGAGAGTAAGGCCAGATTCACACGAGCGTGTGCTTTTTGCGCTCGTTGCACTTCCCTGTGTCATCAGTTTTGGCTGCGTGGCTGCATGATTTTCACGCATATGCCATGCTTATGACATGCGGTTTTGAAGTGAAGAAAAATAAATGAAGAAAGTGCTTTTATTTTTTCCTTCATTTCTTTATCTACTGTTGCGCGAATTACGCATGACACACGGAAGTGCTTCCTTGTGCCGTGCGCGATTATCACGCATCCATTGACTTCAGTGGGTGCGTGATGCGCAAAAAATGGCCAAGTATAGGACATGTCGTGAGTTTTACGCAGCGGACATACGCTGCGTAAAAATCACGGACTGTCTGAACGGCCCCATTCACTAACATAGGTCCGTGCAAATCACGTGCGAATCACGGACGTAATACACGTTCGTGTGAATAAGGCTTAAGTCCCACAGAAACGTTACCAATGTGTCAGGTGTGTAAATAAACATCGCATCCTGGCTGGAGGCGATGTCTATTCACTCTCAAGACACTTTGGTAAAGTTACTGTGGGAGTATGTGAGAGCACAGCGTGATCTCACAAGATCACGTTGTGCTGTGAGTACAGCTAAACATGAATGAAGAGAAGTGTATTATGCTGATTGGTCAGCGTCATACACTTCTCTTTACAACGCCCACTTGATAAAAATTAAAAAAACGCCCAGTTGGTCATTAAGAAACTAATAAGCATAAATCTAAAATTGTTCATAACTTGGTCGCCGATCAGATTAGGTAGAGGATAGGGCACTTATAAACTGGTGACATAGCCTATTTAAATCTGTCCAGCAGATAGAGAGCTCAACGGTCAAGCGGCCAAATTCTGCACAACATTCTGCAACAAATACAACAGGTGTGAATGTGTCCTAAAACCTTTGTCAATGGATCACAAGAGAGACCACTGTTACAGTTGGCATAAAAGTACTTGTAGTATAGTAGTGCATGAAAGAACTATACACTGACAGTGGCTAAGGGCAAACATGCCACCAAACTGCCACTTCTAAATTGTTAGAACAATCAATTCTATACTTTGGTTAAAGTCCTTCAAAATGTCTCCTCGTTTCTCATGTTCATTAGAGCTCATCCTCACTACTGTATTACAGCACCTTAAAACCTAAGTCTATAGGGCCCTTCTGTACCTCCGTAATCCTCTCATTTTATACAAAGGCGTTTTTTTTATGGACTCCATGTGTAGCTGACAAAATTTTACATATTATCCATAATAAGGCACTTTATGGAGGCATCATACATGGTATGCTTATGACTCAGTAGTAAAGATCGACATGTATTTTGTTGTATTATACTTTTTATATTTTCAGCTATGTACCAATAGATATATTTAATCTATGTGTCAGTGAATATTTTGTTTTTAAGTTAAAAGATGATATCTAATTTTCTAAATACAAATATATTATTTCCGTGCGTATTTAAATATGTGACATCAAGGTTGTTGTTTTTTTGATTTAGACAAAAATATTGTCTGAAAAACAACCCGATTCCAGTATAATGAAAAAATAATGTCCTTTTTAAATGCATGGGTAGCTGCAGCTGATGAAATCGAATAGGAAAATTGTCTGTTCTCTTGAAATATCAATTGAGCAGAGTAAGGAAATAACAAATCTATAAAGCAGCAGCAAAGGATAAATGTTGCCATTTGTGTTTCTGTGATTTCCAGTGTTTATTGAAGCTTTTATATCTAGCGTCTAATTTCAGTCTTTTTCTGACCACAAATTCTAACAATCTGTGCAATATGTATATTTATTCTTTGTCTTATGAATATTATCCTTTGTACTTATTATTTTTGCTAACTTTACTTGATATATGTGACATTAAAATCATTAGTGATATTCCGCAGTTTCAATTTTGGTCAAAGGCAAATTAAAATTATTTTAAGGAAATTATTTGGCAGAAAATGACCTTTTATTTAAATTAAGCTTTAATGTTAAACACGTTTTTTACGGTTTCCGGACCGTATAATGACTTGTCCTATTTTTTGCAGTCCGGGCTCCCGGCCAATGCACGGACCATGGAAACCACGATCGTGTGCATGGGCCCATAGAAAATAATGGGTCCGCAATTTATCCGCATTTTTGCGGATGGATTGCGGACGCAAAAACACAGTCGTGTGCATGAGGCCTTAGGGTAAGTGCAAAAATAGTGTGAACACTGCAGATTTTTCCAAACGGATTTTGTTGCGTAAGATCCGCAGCATAATACAGTAACATAGTGGATGAGATTTGAACAAATCTCATCCACACGCTGCGTAAATGATAAGCGGTAAAACCCTTGTAAATTATTCCTGAGTTCTTTTAACATACATTGGGCTCTAACATGACTGGAAACGCTTGTGGGTTTCTCTATCCAACCAAGCCACCTGATTTCTAAACTTCATGACAAATTACTAACACATAATGGGGCAGATTTACTATTTACTATTATAAATGCTCCAAAATTCTGGCTTAAATTGAGCCAGAATTCAGGTGCACATGCCCAGTGCCACATTTATTAATTGTTTTAGACACTTTTGACTTGGCACTCAACAACGAGCACATAATGTCTTTTCTCGGTGCATAAGGATTCAGGAAAAATCATTGAAACTAGTAACCAGATGCTGGAGATCCGTAATTGTCCATGTTCCTTCATTCACATAGGGTGGGCTGGGCTTGCACCATTATTTCCTACTTCTAGAAAGAAGTGGAAAACCACATAAATTATATATGCTTTGCTACACTATCCTAACACCCAATGTAGTCTTTTTAAACCTACCTTCTATAGATTGCAACCCATCTAAACATAATTTGCCTAGTCTGCTAACTATGGCTGCAAAATTACTAGTGCCACTTTGTCGGCTTATTAAGCAGCCACTGTATATTCCGATGTGGATTAATAACATCGAACAAATTTTCCGCCTTGAAGAACTATCGAGCTGGAAATCTAATTAACATGAGAAATTTGTTAACTTGTGGGCCCCATGGCATCGCCAACTCTTCGTGAGGTTGTTCTTGACCTACTAATCATTTCTACAGTTACATTTGTTGTGGCGTGGCTATTCTTATTCAATTATGTACTATGTATGCAATGGCTATTATACTTTGCGTTTTCCTTTCCAAGTAAATTACGTGATGATAACAATTATTTGCATGATAAACTCTTCAGTGTGCTAATCTGTGTGCCTAATGGTTTGTTCTTTCTGCTAACATATCGTTTGTTAAACAATGTTCTTCATTCTCTTATAGTAAATGTAAGACTGTTTTGTCATTTGTCTACTGTCACAAACCTATAGTATTGGATGCGAACGAGTTGCTACGGATTTGGCTTAGGGCTAAACCCAGGAGCAAAGTCTAAGGATTTTCCCGGTTTTCCCCCTTTAACCCTGCACAGGAATCTGAACTTTGCTGCAGGGGATCCCCATGTCGCTACCCCAGAAGTGGTCTCTGTTAGCAACAGCTCACGTAATAGTCTAGACAGAGGCGTAGCTAGCAGTGGGGCAGGGGGTGGGGTGGTCCCAGGCCCACTGAGATGTTGGGGCCCAGGGGTGGGCTGTGATAGTCCCCCAGCGATGGCATATGTATCTATGTCCTCAGGACTCAGACTCTTCCTCCTCATCGCACCTATGACTGCCCTGTTGACTTTTGTCAGCCTTGCAGACAGGAAGAGAATTCTCCGCTGGGGACACAGCTCCAAATTGGCATGGAACTCAGGTGTTCGAAAGACGCTGGACTTCATAGCCCGTCAGTACTGGTGGCCCACGCTGCCGAGAGATGTTGCGGACTATGTCTCTTTATGTACAAACTGTGCCTCGAACAAGTCTTCCCGCTCCAAACCTACTGGTCTGCTCCTACCCCTGCCAGTTCCTGATGCCCCTTGGCAGCATATCGCTATGGATTTTATCACTGACCTTCCTCCTTCAGCTGGGTGTACTACGACCTGGGTAGTAGTGGATCGTTTCTCTAAAATGGCACATTTTATTCCACTGACTGGCCTCCCGTCTGCTCCTCGCCTGGCAAGCCTGTTTATTTCACACATCTTCCGGCTACAAGGACTTCCTCTACATATTGTCTCGGACCGGGGTGTACAGTTTACAACCAAGTTCTGAAAATCCCTGTGCAACCTGCTAGACGTTAAACTGGACTTCTCTTTCACCTATCACCCTTAGTCCAATGGTAGGGTGGAGAGGACCAACCAAATTTTAGACAATTACCTTCGTCATTTACTTACGCCCAACATGACAATTGGGAACAACTCCTGCCTTGGGCGGATTTCTCGCACAACAATCACACAAGTGAATCTACTGCCTCGTGTCCTTTCTACATCGTGTATAGACAGCATCCTCGACTTCCTCTTCTGGTGCCAGCCATGACTCAAGTACCGGCAGCTATCTCTTCTTTCGGCTCTTTTATTCACATCTGGCAGCAAACTAAGGCTGCTATTCTCCAAGAAGTTGACCGCATGAAAAGGCATGCCGATAAAAGAAAAGTCCCTCCTCAATTCTCTCCTGGAATTATAGTCTGGCTGTCCTCTAGAAACATTCGACTCAAGATGCCATCCCACAAATTTTCTCCCAGGTTTCCACGGTCCTTTTGAGGTTCTACAACGGAGGCATTATGGGGCATTATACTGTGTGGGGGGCAGCTATCGGGGCATTATACTGTGTGGAGGCACTATAGGAGCCTTATACTGTGTGAGGACATTTGATTAGGGTGTTTTGGCTGCAGTCGCGGACTGCTACCGCTCACCCTCGTTGAGCGGCCGTGACAGCAACTTCCTGGCCGTCTGCCAGTATCTTCCTCCTTGGAGACACCGGCTGGCATGGCCTCCCTTTCCTGGACTGTGCGATAGAGTGTGAGCTCATCCCCAGCCTTAAAGGGCCAGCGCGCACACTCCCTAAAAGTGTCTATTCTATCCCCAGTGCACCCTGGACTATAAAAAGGGCTCCGCCCTTCTACTCCTTTGTTATAGTTTTCCCATGTTTGTATTGCAAATGTTTCCTTAGTGTTTTCCTGCGCCCATTGTTTCGGTGCCCTGCTTCCTATCGCCTGTATCTCGTGCTGTGTTTCGTTCTTGAGCCTGCCTAGTATCGGAGTGCCATCCGCCAGGTCTGGCGCAACCTGCCACATCTAGCCCCATCTGTGCCAGAGCCCTGCCGCCGTCTGGACTATCTCAGGTACCCTTTTGCTACAAACCTCTTTCATAAGACTTTGCATAGACTGTGAGTTGGTCAGCTGCCTCTCCCCTATGGCGGAGCGGCCTAGTGGGTCCACATACGCCAGGATTGTGACAGTGGTGAGGCACTATAGGGGCATTATACTGTGTGGGGAGGCACTATAAGGGCATTATACTCTGTGGAGGGCAGCTATAGGGGCATTATACTGTGTGGGGCACTTTAGGGACATTATACTATGTGTGGAGGCACTATAGGGTCATTATACTATGTGGGGGCATTATACTGTAAGAGTAATTGAGATTAAGGTTTGTTAGGATTATAGCTTTATTCGTTAGTTATCAAAATAACTATCAATTAAAGAATATTCATTGTATAAAATTGACTCATAAGCAGTTTTGAAATAAGCTGTGTGAAACAGGAAAATAATTTTAGTCACCACGCAGAACAGGATGCACATTACATCCTAAGTTACTACAGATAAGAAAACATTGTTGTTATTTATGACATTGTTATGTATGTCATATAATTTAGTACTGATAAAGACAGAACATAGATGATACCATGTGATAGTCTGGACATATTTAAGTAGTTTACTTTAAGTAAAAATGATGTATATATCCTACTGTTGTAATTATCTGATTGGTTGATGGTTGTTAACGGAAAGCAGGGAGTTATAAATAAACCTCAAACTCATGGTTTTGCAGGAAATCTGCATGATACACTAAACATTGTGTGTGACTGAATTATTCTCTGACCGTATATTGGAATGTATATATGTATACTTGGAAATTGATCTACCTATGAGAGCAACTCTGACATCTTTGGAGGCGCAGCGAGATATCCAAGTCATGCCTGGGTAAGTGAGCCTTTGTTTTGCTGCTTTCCCTTTCTGTGTTGGAAGTCTCTTGTCAGGCCAGGGAGGAATTGGAATCTCAAGGTAGATCTGTATACATTTGTTTTTGAATATTGCTGTAATGACGGGGTAGGGAGACAGACAGGTGAGCCCGCCACTCAGTCCCTGCCTACTTGCACGGCACGTCCTAGGCAACGGCGTACAACTGGGCGACGGTCCCTACGCTCAATATGTGCACAACAGACAAACAGACAAGGGTACACAGAAGCTAAGGGAAATGGGGCAGTTGCCCACGGCAACACCGTGAGCAACAGGCGTAGAGAACGAGCCGAGTCAAACCAGGAGTGAACGAGGTAACAAACGTAGAGCAGGAGCGTAGTCAGTAAAGCCAGGGTCAAAATGAAGCAAGATCAATAATAATAGCAGGAGCAGCAAAGCCAGGAAACAGGATAGAATCACAGGCAAAGACAAGTAGGAAATTAAGGTATAAATAGACCGAGGGCGGGAGCTAGAACCATCTGGCCAGACTGTGATAGGTTCTCCCACTCCTGAGCCTACCAGCCTGAGTGGTAGCAGTGGTAGCAGATCGAGTCACTCTATCAAACCTAGGAGCAGGTGCAGACTGATTAACCACGAGCGTCGACACAGAAGCTGTGTCTGGCAGATCCTTTACAATTGCTTTTACTAACTCTGCTTGAAATACCAACGCGTATGACTGAGTAATTGATTGTATATGCTCTCTGTGTATAGTATGATCATCCTTGTGAAGGCGGATGTCCAATATATAAAAAGAGATTAAAACCTCTGCTTATCTGAGGTCCGAGGGAATTGTGTATGGTGCTGTTTGAAGTGATGGATAACCACGCCCTCCCGCATTTTCGGATAGTATCTCTGCAGTTCCCAGGTTGAATCTGGTCCGGGCTTCTTCGGTCAGGGATAAGTGTGTTGTTCGTCCAGTACTGTACTAATGCACGAAGAATACATTGCGATAGCAATAGGGATCCTTTTACTTTTGTTTATAGTCACCTATCTTTGTAACTAAATATATGAGAAAGCTAGGTAGGTGTAAAGGGAAGTGTTTTCTATGCCAAATATTAGTTAAGTGTGTATCTCTGCCCTCTGGGGGAGAATACATTAGACACATCCAATGCATTCATACAAGCTGCCCTTCCCCCCTCACCAGGTAATGAGACATCTTGCGGGGGGGGGGGGGGTTTGGAAGCCATAAGCAGTGAACAAATCCAGGAAGCGGGAAGTTCCAACTATCCTTCCATCCCCCTCGCCAGGTAGTGAGCACATGGCCTCCCCCCCACACTTGCACGTGCATGAGCATGTGATGTCACACAGATGTGCACAGGAGGGTTCAAAAGGACAAACGGTCCCACACTTCTGTGTCTTGCCTCATGGCTCTTGTTTCCTTCCCCCCGGCTCCACCAACGGACTCCCCTTCCCTCCTGGTCTCCTCTTCCCTGGCTCACCGCTTCACCGACGTAATCAACTCCACCAACGCACCTGGACAATGAGCGCTAACTATCTTCTCCCCCTATACAACAAGCTAATACCTCCCCAGTAACTCTTTCCTGCAACCCCCACATTACCTGCACCCCTACCTGCACATTCCCATACCCCTGGTTCCCTAAGTAACCCTTTCTTGCAACCCCCTCATTACCTACACATACCCATACCCCTGTTAACCCTTGCAACCCCTGTTAACCCTTGCAGTCCCTGTTAACCCATGCAGTCCCTGTTAACCCTTGCAGCCGTAAGTCAGTAACCCTTGCAGACCTAAGTCAATAACCCTTGCAGCCCTAAGTCAGTAACCCTTGCTGCCCTAAGTCAGTAACCCTTGCTGCCCTAAGTCAGTAACCCTTGATGTCCCTGAGTTAACCCTTGTTTACCTGCATATCCCCTGGTAACCCTTTTACCCTTAGTGTACAGGGATAGTTATTGCTAGGAAGGAGTGGGACAGAAATAGTGAGCGTGTATTGCATTATAACAGTATTCATATGTATGTTTAGGTAAGTGGGTGGTGGTGGTATAATGTATGACTGTGTTACCGTGTTTATACTTTACTACATATAGTGTGAGTATACTCAGTATACAGTAGATTAGCTTCTTTTGTGTATTGGGGTATACTGATACTATATGGTAATCAGTTACTGTGTTCTGTGTTGGGTGTATTTTATATGTATAAGTGCGATTATTGTTAGTAATAAATATTACCTTTTACTCACTATACAATTGTATTTACTGTACGGTCTTATTCCCCTGAGTAGCAGCAAAGCAAGTAGACAAACGTTAGTATAAGGAAAAGGTAGGCAACTAGGCATAACCCTAGTGACCCTGATTATAAAGGAGGTAGTAATGGTGGTTGACACAAGCAAGTGAAGCCCGCCATTATATCAGACATTTAACAGTAGGAATGTAAAGCAGTGCAGTGTGTTATACCCTAGGAACCGGTTCACATAGCAGATTGATCAAGAACAGGGATCGCTACCCCTAGTATTTGATTGCTATGGGAAACTTGCCTACCAAGTCAGGATTAGAGCAGACTCAGTGTTCACCATGCAAGATGTCAGGCAGAAATAGAGCAGACTGAGGGTTCACCCCCAAAGATGGCAGACAGAAATAGAGCAGACTGAGGGTACACCGCTCAAAATGTCAGACAGAGGCATGGTTAGGGAAGAACATGGAAAATGGGCAGTTAAAGACACTGATAAAATACTGGAGAAGGCAGGGATGCCTAGATGCAGAAAGATGGCGCAACTGTAGTTGCCAAAATGATGGGTGGATAGAAAAGCAAAAATTAGGAGACTAAGTAGGGGCATGGATTAAGACTTCTGAGAAATATTAATAACAGAGGGAACATGCAGATTTAGAGGAGGAATACCGGAGGAGAGGGAGAACAGTGACACCATTGGTTGCCACAATGCCGTCCCCAGTGGTTGCATCAGCAAGAGGTCAACCTCCTGCTATTTCTCAACAGCCGGTGACCTCTCCTAAACCTGTTAACAACCCATTCCTAACAGGAGAAATAACTAGTCCCGTACCTACTCTGTACCCTTCTTTACCAAGAACCCTTGAGCAAAAGAGACAAGGAGAGTGTGGATGGGATTGTGGAGTGTGTGGACATTGTAACCACTAGGATGCAAGTGTATGTGTGAAATGTCAGGATTTGAGTTTTGGGGATGAATCAGATTGTACCTTGCAGACAGGAAAACAGGAGAGAGATTATGAAGCCCCAGAGCTAGAAAATATAAGTCCAGCTAAGCCTAGACCATTAAGATCTAATACCTGGGTGTGCCCCAGGGACTGGAAGGTTGATGGTCCTAAATTCTGCCCACATTCTGGTGCTAAGAACCCCATGTATCCACAGATCCTTATGGTTAGGGATTTTGGGGTATTACCTCCTTATGAGGAATTGTTAATGTACAACCCACAAGCATCAGCCCCCACTGCCCCAGCATATCCAGTAATAACACAGACCACTACGGTGCCACAGCCTGGTGATGCATCAGACAGGATAGAAACCACTACTCAGTATAGGGCTTGGAGTCAGAGTGAGCAGCTTGCGATGGCAAATAAACTACCTGACTCTTATAAAAATCCTACAGGATTTTGTAGACAGCTCCACAGTATCCAACAAAATTTTGATGCCAGTTGGAGTTATTTGGCAAGTCTTTGCACTATAGCTGCAGGAGCGCCCTTTACCAACACGGTGCAGAATGTGTTGTATAATGACCAAGCAAATCAGACTCCTCCAGGAAACTAAAAGGCTAGAGAATCAGGTCAGAACTTTATAGAAAGGCTTCAAGCCCTAGCCAGACGGATGAGTGATAATATGTAACTTGGATTGCCTGAAGTGTTCCAAAGTCCACATGAAACAGTAGATACATACCATGCTAGATGTACAGCCATTTTTACTGACCAGGATTTTGACATGACTGAGAGAGGACGGGACGCTAGAATCATGAAAACGTGTTTTATTAACGGACTCCGGGCAGAGTTTAGACAAAAATTACTAGAAGTAAGACCGGAATGAATGTATGCCCCAATAGAACAGACTCTGGCAGTAGTACGGGGAATAGAAGAACAGTATCTAAAGAAAAAGCAGAACAAAGCCAGGCCATCAGCTATCCCTGTAATGGTGACACTAAATACAGCTCCAGGAATGGCAGCATCTGCTGATGTGGGTGGAACTCAACCTGTCAGGATTTAGGCAGAGGCCAAGGATAAATGTGGAAGTGTATAGAAAGAAAAGGACTTTGCCTTGGATGTGGGGGACAGGGACATATGAAGAGAGACGGTCCCTCCAAGAGACGGACAACCAGAACAGCACCTCAAGTACAAGTCCAGGCAGTTGAGGTTGCTGGGTATTATTCAGACTAGGTAATTGGTAGACCCCAGTCGTCCCCTGTGATAATGGTCTCCCCAATACCAGGTCCACAAGCAGCACTGAAACTGACATTACCAACAGGGGATGACGTTAAACGTATAGTAGACACTGGGGCAGGGGTGAACCTAGCCCCTCTGCTGCCTGAGGCGAACTATACAAAGAAGCAAAAGAAGCCCCCCCCTCCAAATCTATCCGAGTTTTTGCCACTATTAGCTTTACACCAGGGGCGTAGCTAGGGGGGGGCAAGCGGGGCATCTGCCCCGGTCGCAACTTAGAGGGGGGCGCCAGTGCCACCCCCTCCTGCACTATAATTGTACCTGCGTAGGACACAGGTACAATAAGGGTATGTTCACACGCAGTGACCAAAAACGTCTGAAAATACGGAGCTGTTTTCAGGCGAAAACGGCTCCTGATTTTCAGACGTTTTTGTAGCAACTCACGTTTTTCACGGCGTATTTTACGGCCGTTATTGGAGCTGTTTTTCAATGGAGTTAATGAAAAATGGCTCCAAAAACGTCTCAAGAAGTGATATGCACTTCTTTTTCACGGGCGTCTTTTAAGTATTTTGAAAGTGACGCGTAAAATTACGCCTCATGGGAACAGAACACCGTAAAACCCATTGCAAGCAATGGGCAGATGTTTGTAGGTGTGTTAGGAGTGTTTTTTCAGGCATAATTCAAGGCGTGAAACGCCCGAATTACGTCTGAAAACACAGCGTGTGAACATACCCTTAGAACCAATGAATGGCTGGGTACGTTCCGTGCCCGGCCATCAATGGCGGATTATCATATTATCATGGCCGCCCAACGTACATTGTAGTTTTGACGCGATTTTGTCGCGAATCGCGGCAAAAACCAAGACGAACCTGCATTGTGTATGTCCTGCAAAAGGACCTTTAGACACATGACCTTATCTCTGAAGTTCTTACTATTGCTTAGAGACCTGCTGGTCACATGACCGCAGGACCTCGAGCAGCAGCAGCAGCAGCAAGACTCCACAGAGAAGACTGACTATGTAAGTATAAGAGGATTGATTTGTTTAATGGGTCTGTACTTAGGGGGACTGTATTTAGGGGGTCTGGTGTGGGGGTCTGTATTTAGGGGGCCTGGTTTGGGGACTGTATTTAGGAGCTTTGGTGTCTATTAGTTTAAGGGATCTGTATTTAGGGGGTCTGGTCTGGGGTCTGTATCAGTTTAAGGGGTTTAGGGTCTGTATATTTAGGGGTCTGTGTTAGTTTAAGTGGTCAGGGGTCGGTATTTAGGGGGTCTGTTTTAGTTTGAGGTCTGGGGTCTCTATTTAGGGGGTATGGTCTGGGGTCTGTATTAGTTTATAGGGTCTATTTAGGGGGCCTGTTCTAGGGTCTGTATTAGGTTAGGGTTCTGTATATAGGAGTCTGGTCTGGGGTCTCTATTAGAATAGGGGGTCTCGTCTGGGGTAGGGATGTCACGGTACCAGAATTTGGACTTCGATACCGATACTTTGTTTAGTATTGCGATTTCGATACCAATTCGATACTTTGTCAACAGTAATACAAAAAAAAAAGTTCTTCCATTTTCTGATGTGAGGCGCGAGGTGTGATGATAAATTTAACCTCCACGTGCCTCACATTAATAGTAATTAACCCCATCATGTTTAATGGGTTAATATATAACCTAGAAAAGAAGGATGCTGAAGAGACACGTGAAGTGTGAAAAATAGAAAAATACTTTATTAGCATACATAATATGAGACAATGAACAAATCTTTAATTTATAATTATTCGGTAGATACACAGCTTAGTGTCCGTTTTTTAACTGTTGGTCTGTGGATTTTTCCATTTTTATGCATTGTTCATTGAATCATATTATGTATGCTAATAAAGTATTTTTCTATTTTTCATACATCATGAGTCTCTTCAGCATCCTTCTTCTATAGGTTATATACATTCTATTGTGATGCTTTCCGGGCGAACACCCTTGGATCAGCCAGTGTTATTTGTTTAATATTCTTCTTATTTCGTATATTAAGTGGGCTATATTGATCCATGCTGCATTTTCGGTTTGTATACATGATAAGGTTAATTACTATTAATGTGAGGCACATGGAGGTTAAATTCATCACACCTTATGCCGCACAATAAGTGATAGAGAGCAGTTTTTATTGTATTTTTTTACAGCGTACAAATCATAAATGACGCAAAAAAATTGTTGTGAAGGTTATTACGGCTGCGCCAATACCGAATATGTGTATATTTTATGTATTGAGACTTATTTTAATGTTTATTGTAAAAAAGCTGTATGTATATATTTTTTTATTTAACATTACTTTATGTTTTGACTTGATTTTTTAAACTTTAATGTACTGGCATATATCTATATTACAGTACATTAGCCTGTGTACTGATAGTACACAGGCAGTTGTTAGTTCATACCTAAGTATGCCCTAACCACAGGAAATATGGTAGGACAGACCTGGGGTCTTAAATGGACCCTGGGCTGTCTGCCCATATATGGTATGGCCCTCAATCGCGTCAAAGGAATTCCCTGTGACGCGATCCAAGGGGCATCCACCCCTTCTCACTTTATTCTTGAATGCTGCAGTCCGCTGTGATCGCAGCATTCACGGGAATAACGGCAGAGATGAGAGGTTTCTCTGATCTCCGTCATTATAGATTGTAATACAGCCATTGCCCCGCTGCTGACAGGAAGTGCGTGCGCGGTCAGCATGAGGAGATGCGGCCGGCGCTGCACTAATGAGCGGCGGTTCAGGCACGGAGGACAGAACATGGGGGTGTTTTGCAGTGCGCCCGCCATGTTCTGTCTTCAGTGCCGCCGCTCATTAGTGCAGCGCTGGCTGAATCGCATCATCCTGACCCCGCGCACTTGTTATCAAGACTCAGGAGCGCGGCAATGACTGTATCAAACAGCCGCAGCCCCGCTCTCATACATTCATGTGTTACTATACTATAGTATCGAAATACATGAAATAACGGCATTGAACCGTTTGGGGATGCAGAGTATCGAAACAGTATCGAAGTTTCGATGCATCGTGCATCCCTAGTCTGGGGTCTGTATTACTTAAGGGAGTCAGGTCTTTTGGTCATTATTAGGGGTCAGGTCTGGGGTCTGTATTTAGGGGGTCTGTATTAGTTTGAGGTCTGGTGTCTGTATTTAGGGGTCTGGTCTGGGGGTCTGTATTTAGGGTTGTGGTCTGGGGTCTGTATTAGTTTATGGGGGTCTGTATTTAGGGGTCTGTATTAGTTTTGGGGTCTTTATTTAGGGGTCTGTGTTAGTTTAGGGGATCTGGTCTGTCTGTATTAAGGGAGTCAGGTCTGGGGTCATTATTAGTGTTGGGGGTCAGGTCTGGGGTGTGTATTTAGGGATCCGGTCTGAGGTCTGTATTTATTCATGGGGGGGATCTGGTCTGGGGAATGCAATAGTTTGGAATGTCTGTGGTCTGTATGTATTCTATGATCTAGTCTGTAGTCCAAATTTATTAGTCTGAGTAAAAGAGGTTGTCCAGGTACATCGATAGGTCATCAGTATAAAAAACGATCTGTGCCCGCACCACCCCTTTAATGTATGGTCCTGGGCCTTTGTGTCTACATTTTGTGTCTCTATAGGGGCTGGAAATGGCTGCAGAAGTGATGGGCAAAGATATCTCATCAGGAGAAGTCGCCATAACCGTCTGCGTCAAATGGAGAAGAAAAGAAAACGGTTCCCATCAGAGAAGACGTCACTGGATCTATAGGGGATCTCCTCTCCTGACATGTCTGTTGCAGGTAATCCTTGTATTCTACATATCTCTGTGTACCCAGAGCTAATAGACAAATGCGTGTTACCACTCCCATTGTCAGGAGGATGTGTCCCTACACAGTGGGATACTGTCAGCGATGGTTGGAGACTGTCAGTATGTAGGGACACAGCCCTTTGACAAGGGGAATCGTAACAACCATTTGTCAATGCTCACACAAAAAGGTGATGTTCACTATAGACACGGCAGAGCGGCGGTGGGGAAGGGGGGCCCAAGTTTGTGGAACAGCCCAGGGCCTATGGTCTACTTAATTCGTCACTGCCGGCCAATCAGCGCCTTTCTAAGAGTGAAGCGGCGCGATGCTTTGCGCCGCTTGCATAGTTGAAAGGCGCTGATTGACAGGGAAGCATTCAACCCCAGGAGACCTGCGCAGAAGAGAGCAGGTCTCCATTGCTGCCGGACGGCGTGGGAACGGGATTAAGGTGAGTTTGAATAGTTTGTTATTTTATGGTAATAAAAAAGTGTGTGGCATTATCTACGGGGGTGGCTTTATCTACAAGGGGGACTTTATCTACGGGGGGCTTTATCTACCAGGGGGGGCTAATTACTGGAGTGGGTTATATGTGGAGCACTATGTACAGGAGTAGGCTATATCTACAGGGGGCTATATACAGGGTTGGGATATCTGTGGAGCACTATATACAGGGGTGGGCTATATCTACAGGGGGGCTATATACAGGGGTGGGCTATCTGTGGAGCACTATATACAGGGGTGGGCTATATCTACAGGGGGGTATATACAGGGGTGGGCTATACGTGGAGCACTATATACAGGGGTGGGCTATAGCTACAGGGGGCTATATACAGGGGTGGGCTATCTGTGGAGCACTATAGGGGGAGCTATATGTGGGACACTATACAGGGGTGGGCTATATGGGGGCACTATCTACAGGGGGCTCTATGGGGGCACTATCAGGCACTATCTACAGGGGGCACAGTGTGTGTGCGTGTGTGTGCGCGTGTGTGTGTGTGTGTGTGTGTGTGTGTGTGGGGGACATGGTGTATGGTGCTATTATAATTGATATTATAATTAGAGGTGCAGTGTATGGCGCTATTATATTTAGGGGCGTAGTGTGTGGTATAATGAGAACTTTATCTTTCTTTATAGGTGTAGAAATGTTGAAAGAGTGAGAAGCTGAAGACATCTGAGCGGCAAACTTCAGAAATGGGCTGTGACCGGGAAAAGTCATCATAGAGGTCTGGACCGGATGGAGAAAAAGAACTAGAATCTGAGACGTCACCGGTGAGTCACTTAATGTAAATGTTTATGCTGCCTCTAATCAGTACTGTAGTCACTGTATGATCTGCAGCGAGATGATGGGTGGTATGATTATGATATGATTTCTTTTTTGTGAAACAGCAACTCCCAGCATATCCTTACCATTGTTCGGGCCATGCTGGGAGCTTTACAATTTAGTGTGAATCTATACGGCAGGGGTTGCACTAAATTGAGCTGTATTTGTGGCTGGTGTTGTATTTATGTACTGAGCACTGTTCTGGTGTTGTGTATAGAACTATATTGCTTGTAAAATGTACAAATGTTTTTATGCTCGAGTTACATAAAAAGAAATGTGGAAAAGAAATGACACGTCGATTGGTAGAGAAAACAAACATGGCGAGAGGGAAGGAGATGTCTGGAAAGAGGTTGGGCGGGCTGAATTTTTGCCCCGTGTGCTGGAGAACCTAGCTGTGCCTCTGCTTTACACAACAAACACGCAATATATATAAAAAAAATTAAATAGGAAAACATTTGTTGTTTATTTGCTAAAGTGCTGTTTGAGGTATAGAAAATATTTAAAGAACTCTTCTTACTTTATTACTTTAGTATCATAGATCAACAACGCAGCATTAACACTGAAAATGGTTTAACACATCTTCTATGCCCCCTTTTTATTACCTAATTGACTTATGATTTTTAACTGAGTCCAGTGGCCCGGCGTGGACGGCATGATGCAGTGACGTCACCGTTCCGGGCAGTTGACGTCATCAACGTGCTCCCGATCTCTTGAAGGCCTCAGGCCTAAACCAGGCTGTGGCCTACAAGTGCAAACGGCGGAGCAGGGAGCCAATGGCCGGTGCTTAGCTGGCAAATTTTAGTCTGGGGAGCAAGCACACAGCACTGGCCCAAGAGTAGCGGCCCATTCTGGGGACACTGGGCAATTGGCGAGTTTGCCCCCCTAACACCGCTGCGGAAGAACTCTGCTACCTGTCAATGAAAAAATCCTCCGCCAGGAGGAAAAATGTTTCTTGATGGTGTAGTACAAGAAAGCCTAACCTGGGAATTAGACTTTCTTGTACTCCGCCATGACTTTTCAGTTGATAGGTAGCAGAGTAACATAAAGGGGAATTTATTTTTCCTTGACCTCTAGTTTCTATTGTGGCAAATTTAATTTTTTAAAATTTTTATACTGCTAACTTTTTTTTGGTAGGTTCCGCTAGACCATTTGGACTACATTGTAGATTCATTGGACTACTTCGGTGATCTACTTTATTAAAAAAAATAAAAAAATGTTTTGATTTCAATAAAAAAATAAATTCTTATGTCTGTTATTTTAAATATTTTATTATGGCCTTAGGGCAGCTGTCTTATTGACAGCGTTTAATTACAAAGGCTGGGGCTTAGCATTAGCCAGTAACAAGGCTATCACTAACCCCTATTATAGCCCCGGTTCCCACTGCCGCCAGGGATACCGGGAAGAGCCGAGTACGATCCAGTACCTGACCATCTTAAACAACGGTTAGGCAGCAGGGCGGCCGCAGGCTGGTATTATCAGACTAGGAAGAGCTAAAAAACGTGGCCCTTCCCACCCTGGTGATGCTAGGCTGCATATGCTTTATTGTATCTGGCTAGTTATGAAAAATAGGGGGAACCCCAAGTCATTTTCTAAAAATAAATAATTGAAAAAACAAAAAAATGATGGCAGATCCTCTCCATTTTTCATAACGAGCCAGATACAATAAAGCAGCAGCCTAGCATTACCAGGGTGGAAAGGGCCATTGTTTTTGGCCCTTCCTAGTCTGATGGTACCAGCCTGCGGCCACCCCAGTACCCTTCACTTCAGATGGTCGGGTACTGGATCGTACCCAGCTCTTCCTGGTACTCCTGGTGGCGGTGGGTATCAGGGTAATAATAGGGGGTTAGTGCTAGCCTTTTTACTGGCTAACACTAAGCCCCTTCTTAGTAATAGATGCTCTCAATCAGATCACTGCCATTACTAAGGCGGTAATGAAGTATTCAAAAATAGAGACATAAAAAATTTTTTTTTTCTTGAAATAACAACTCTTCCACACAATCCACTTTAACCATTTTATTGAAAAAAAGCTTAAATCGGCATAGTAGTCCAACGAATCTACGACATAGCCCAAATGTTCCAACGGAACCTGCAAAACAAAAATTAGCAGTATGAAAAATAAAAGTAAAGATGGCTGCCCCCACAGAAGTACAAACATATGAATAAATAGTTACTTTAGGGAACATATTAAAATAATTAGATTAGAAAAAATAGGCCCATAAAGTAAAACTTCAAAAAACTATCTAAAAAAAATTAAATAATTATAACACCTTTCCTTTAAAGAGAACCTTTCACCTGCCCATACGTGTGCAGAGTGAGAGCGTGCGCATGCACATGCACTCTAGCACCTGCTGTTGACACTGTCCGTAGCTGATTGGACTGTGTCACAGCGATGTTACACGCCCCCTTGCCAATTACCGCCCCATTGACAGTTCAGGGGGTTATTTAAATATGGGACGCCAAATATTACGGCACAGATATATAAATAACGATGGTGTAATGGCGGGGTAGGGAGCAGACAGGTGAGCCCTAATCTACCCACCACTCAGTCCCTGCCTACTTGCAACGGCCCGTCCTAAGCGACGGCGTACAACTGGGCGACGGTCCCTACGCTCACTAAGTGCATGACAGACAAACAGACAAGGGTACACAGAAGCTAAGGGAAATGGAGCTGTTGCCCACGGCAACCCCGTGAGCAACAAGAATAGTGAACGAGCCGAGTCAAACCAGGAATGGACGATGTACAAAACGCAGAGCAGGAGAATAGTGAACGAGCCGAGTCAAACCAGGAGTGGACGAGGTACAAAACGCAGAGCAGGAGAATAGTCAGTCAAGCCAGGGTCAATATGAAGCAGAAGACAAGTAGTAAGCAGCAGCAGCAAAGCCAGGAAACAGACTGAAAGAATCACAGGCAAAGGAGGAGCAGGAAGTGAGGGTATAAATAGACAGAGGGCAGGAGCTAGCTCCGTCTGGCCAGGCTGTGATATGCTCTCCCACTCCTCAGCCTCCCAGGCTGATTGGTGGAAGAAGGGGGTCACTCAACCAGACTTAGGAGCAGGTGCAGAGTGAGTAACCACGGGCGTCGACACAGAAGCCAAAAACGTGCCCGTAAATACGGGTGGAATACGGGTGACACCGGACCCATATTTACGCCAGTATTTACGTGTGCATGAGGCCTAAGATTAGAGACTCAGTGTATTCTTAAGTGTGACCTTGCCGCAATGCTCCTGAGCAGTCTTCTAATACAGATGTCACTTTATCTTATGAGTGTTTTTTCTGAAATCATTAGAATATTGTTAGTTGGGGCAGCTGCAAGATATATGTGCCAAACACACAGGCCTTTCATTTGCTACATTAGCATTTATTGTGATAAAATAATAATTTAGATCTGTTGACAATATTTCTTTATAATCTCATAAAATGATTCTTTAGTTCATGTTGTATGCTATACACAGTGTTATATGGTTAATAGATCTACTTTATATACAAATGGTATTTGGATCTGTGTGATAGACCTAGAAGGCTGGGAATATCAGCCTCTGGTTTATACGGTTTTTTTTTCATTCACGTACAGTTTAGTTTTCTACAAATGAGATGTCTTGTATTGCAAGAAAAAATATACTGTAGTCAAGTCAGTTAAGTAACGAAATGTATCTACATAGTTACTCAAATTATTATGTAGATTAATTCTATATGCAAACTGTAAAACTGTGCTCAAAGATAACTATATGTTTCATCGTAAAATCAGATATTATATATGTGTCTTTATAAGAGGAGGAGGGTGCTTTTACTTTCTCACTGTCTTATAGATTAGTTCAGATTCCATTCCAATTTCACTTTATATATGCACTTTTGAGTAAGATCCCCTTTTCACATTGTTTTTAGCCTAGAATATGTCCTTAAGGCCAAATACACACGATGCGTATCACGTGTGGATTTGCCACACATATCTTCGTGTGACTATTTCTCAGCGTAATACGGTACCAGCAAAGTAAATGAGATTTCAAGAAATCTCATCTACATGTTGCAGATTTTTTCTGCACATAAATTGACCTGCGTATTTTAACATCTGCAGCTCGTCAATTTATGTTGCCTTGCCGTTTTTGAATTGTATATAACTAGTTTTTAAAAAAACACACCAAAATCTGCAGCATAAAACTGCACCCGTTTCCGCATAAAAATTTAAAAATGGCGCCTATTCTGTGCGGATTTTACCTGCGGAATCACCTGCGTTTACCTGCGGTTTTGATGCAGATTTTCTGCAATGTTTAAATGAGATTCCTTAAAATCTCATTTACTTTGCTGGTACTATAGTACGCTGCACAAAAATACACGCTGCAAAACCGCATGTAATGTGTAATGTGCATTTGGCCTAAAAGTGAATAACCGAGCCATTATAAACAATTCGTTTACAGAAATTACACACAGTTGTTTTTTTTGTCTATGTGAATCATAGTCATATTCATTTGATGAGCACCTTTCCCAAGGCTCAGTGTCATTGTAGGATCAGCTTGCACATGATTATGTTTGGGATCAGCATGATCGGCTGTCACTGATTTCACTGACATCTGTCCCCACAGTGAGACAAGCTGCAACATGAATTATTAAAGACATACACATGCAGATCTGTGTCATGATTACAGCAAACAATACAGTTTTCCTCACTCTTGAGAGCTGAAGGGAGCCATGGAGGACAGCTGCTTTAACCCTTTTTGACAATCTGTTACCATTTTGCAGACACAGAAACCTGTCATGGTTTTGTGGATTTTGTAGGCCATTTGCCTTGGATGCTACTCAATGAATAGTTTTGCATACATTTTACTTAGATTTATTAAAGTAACTTACCATTGCTCTCTTTTAACACATATGCCATCATGATTAAATCACAAATATTTTATTATGTTGTTCCTGTCATTATTAATGTTAGTAGAGTTATTAATAAATTACATATTGCATATGACTTGGAGAGACAAAGATCTTTGTATAACCTGAAAACAAAATCGACCTTTTTGTAAATATTATACTAAGCAAGTACCAAAGCCCACTTGGCTCTAAAATTTTTGGTCATGCCACAATTATTTACATGTATGATAACTCACTAAAGGGGCTATTGAACATTTACCAAAAGCAAACTATACAAGGTGTACTTCGACCAGAAAACTAGCTTTGATACCCCCACCCTAGTAGGAGTATCAGTGGCGGATTAAGTAGACCATAGTCCCTGGGCATTTCCTCAAACTTGGGCTCCCCTTTTCCACCGCCGCTCTGCCTTGCCTATAGTGAACACCACGTTTCTTTACGAGCATTGACAAATGGGTGTTACGATTCCCCTTGTCAAAGGGCTGTGTCCGTACATACTGACAGTCTCCAACCATCGCTGACAGTATCACACTGTTTAGGGACACATCCTCTTGACAATGGGAATGGTAACACACATTTGTCTATTAGTCCTGGACTTCACAAAGACTTTATGTGGAATATAAGGATTTCCTATAACAGACAGGTCAAGAGAGGGGATAGATCCTCTATAAATCCAGTGACTCACAAGTGATGTCTTCTCTGATGGGAGTTGTTCTCTTCTCTTTTCTTTTCTATCTGACACAGACCACTATGGCGAATTCTCCTGATGACTGCAGAGTTTCCTGATGAGAAATCTTTGCCCCTCGCCTCTGCAGCCATTTCCAGCCTCTATAGAAACACCAAAATTCAGACACCAAGGCCCAGGCCCATACATTAAAGGGGTTATCCGGGCACAGACCAGTTTTTCATACTGATAACCTATCCACAGGACAGTTTATCATTATATGATCAGTGCGGGTCCGACATCCGGACCCCATACTGATCAGTTGTTGTGGCTGCCTCTGGGCACCGGATGTTGTGCAGTGTTCAGTACACGTAGTGCTGGAAGCAGATGGCTCCATATACTGCATAGCGGCCGTGGTGCAGAACTTCAACTCTGGTTCTATTTACTTGAATAGGAGCAGAGCTACAGTATTGCAGCACACCCGCTATACTGTGACCGGAGCCATCTGCCTCTGACACGGACATCCAGTGCCCGGAGGCAGCCAGAGCAGCTGATTGGTACAGGGTCTGGGTGTCAGATCCACACCAATCATATACTGATGACCAACCCTTTTTACTCAGACTAATTTATTCGAACCACAGAACCCAGACCTTCTAAACTATTGCAGTGCCCAGACCAGACCCCCCTAAACAAATACAAACCCCAGAACAAGCACCCTAAATAAATACAGACCCTTGACAAGATCCCTAAATACAGACCCTTAACCAGCCCCCTAAACTAATACAGGCCCCAGACTCCGTAAATGCAGACCCCTAAATAAAGTCCCCTGACAAGACCCCTTAATACAGACCCCAGGCCTGATCCCCTAAACTAATAATTACCTCAGATCTGACTCCCTAATTCAGACCCAAGACCCCTAAATACAGACCCCAAAATTAACCCCCTAAACTAATACAGACCCCAGAACAGACCCCCTAAATACAGACCCCTTAAACGAATACAGACCCCAGAACAGATCCCCTAAATACAGACCCCTTAAACAAATCTATCCCCTTATACTTACATAGCCGCTCATTCTTTTCTATAGTCTTGCCGCTGTTCTAGGAGATGCGGTCATGTGAGCTGCAGGTCTCCAAACAGTAACAAGAACTGCAGACATAAGGTCATGTGACATTATGTCTTCAGGTGCTTTTGTAGGACATAGACAATGTAGTGCTGTTGCGATTTTTACCGCGATTAACAGCAAAAACGCAACATAACTGCATTGTACTTTGGGCGGCCATGGGTCCCTTGGGAGCCTGGGGCCTTGGGTGGCCGACCAAAACGCCACTATTAGGATACGGCATTGAGCAGTATAATATAATGTGTGACTGAGGGGTTATCCAGGATTAGAAAAAAGGATCTGCTTTCTCTCAAGAAACAGTGCCACGCCTGTCCATGGGTTGTGTCTGGTATTGCAGCTCATCTTCATTCAAGTGAATGCAAGACCAGAAACAGCCTATGGACAGATGAGGCACTGTTTCTGGAGAGAACGCGGATCTTTTTTTTTTTACCTGGATAACCGCTTTTAATTGGCCATACGTATTAGATAATTGTCAGCAAATTCACAGATGTCAGCGTGATCAACTGACAATCTTTGTAAGGGGCCAGCCCAACTGAATCCGATATCAGTTGTTGCGGAGAAAAGGATCGGTATATTGTTACTTTTCTCATACCTGATACTTTTTTCCCCCAGAGGTAAGTGGAGCAAACAGTGTCTTGCAGGAGTTTATTCTTTTATTCCTATTACAAAAAAACATGGAAGCTCGACCAGTAGTTTTCTTCTAGTTGAGCTTTGGACAAAGAGAAGCAGCCTTCTGTAGAGGACTATATAGTAATTCTGTATATTTCTGTATAGGTATAAATAATAATAATTATATTGGCTCTCATTTCACTTGCATCTTTTATCTTGTTGTGGTCATATAAACAAATCTATATCATTTATTTTAATAAAAAATTTATGTGCATGAATCACATTTATCTGGCAATCACAAGATATAGATAAGAGGCACAATGTGAATAAATGTGGCTAAAATAATTTGTAATCCTAAATTCTATTTTATAAGTACAACTATACATAATGCAGGATTTATATGAGTGATTTTAAATACTGTATACTTTGTGTAATTATGGAGCTCATACAGGCAAATCTGGATTACAATTGTCATTACTGTTTTCAAAGAATACATGATGTTATAGCATTAAGATAAGACCAGTTTGTAAGCATAATCATTTTGCAATATGGAAGTAAGACATTTTTTAGCTAAAAGTCACAAAAGCTTTCTGTTTGCAATTACTTAAATATTATGAAGTACCATAATATTTCCTAACACTTGATTAACATTTTGTAGTTGTTCCATCAAGACTCAAACTAATTCAATGTTTTCTTTTAATACGTATGTGATAAGATTTTGTGAAAAAATATTTACACCTAGGGCATGGCCACACGTAGCGGAATTGCTCTGGAATTCCGCTGCGGACACTCCGCAGCGTTAATCCGCAGCGGACCCGTTTCTCCATTGCCTTCCACAGCTTTTTAGTAGGGTTCGTTTGCACGTTGCGGACAATTCCGCAGCGGAGCATAGGCTGCGGTGCAGAATTTGGTGTCCGCTGCATACAATGGTTGTTGCGGACGTGTGGCGGACTGGTTGCGGACTCATTGCGGAACTTCTCCATTGACTTCAATGGAGATTCAAAATTCCGCAATGAAGTCCGCAGATGTTATGTACATGTTATGTGTGCTTCGGAGCGTATTGGTTTTACTAACATGACATTTCTTCATTCTGGCTGGACCTATGTATTTCTAGGTCTACAGCCAGACTGAGGAAGTCAATGGGGCTCCCGTAATTACGGGTGACTATGTGTGTGCACCCATAATTACGGGTGACTACGTGTGTGCACCCGTAATTACGGGAGCGTTTCTAGGCGACGTCACTAAATAGTCACTGTCCATGGTGCTGAAAGAGTTAAGCGATCGGCAGTAACTGTTTCAGCACTCTGGACAGTGACTACCGATCACACTATACAGCAACCTGTAAAAAAAATAGAAGTTCATACTTACCAAGAACTCCCTGCTTCTTCCTCCAGTCCGGCTTCCCAGGATGACGTTTCAGTCTAAGTGACGGCTGCAGCCAATCACAGGCTGCAGCGGTCACATGGACTGCCGCGTCATCCAGGGAGGTCGGGCTGGATGCCGAAAGAGGGACGCGTCACCAAGACAACGGCCGGTAAGTATGAATTTCTTTTACTTTCACTAGGGAAAGTGCTGTCCCTTCTCTCTATCCTGCACTGATAGAAAGAAGGGAAGTACTTTCACCTCAATACGCAACGGCCAGTCTGCATCAATTTACTGCACATTTTGGGCAGATCCGCAACAGAATCTGCAACGCAGATTCTGTGCGGCATTGATGCAGACAGTTGCAGAAGAAATACGCCACGTGTGGTCATGCCCTTAGGGTAAGTTCACACGTAGCGTTAATACTGCACATTTTCCACAACTGATTTCTTTGCAGAAAATCCACAGCACAATAGCAATAGCAGCAGAGTGGATGATATTTGAGCAAATGATAAGTGAAAAAAACACTCAGAAATTGACCTGCAGTGTGTTTTTTTAATCCACATCATGTCAGTTGTATTTGTACAATCACCACTTTTTTGTTGTGTTTTCCCCATTGAATTCAATGGGCAGGTAAAACCTGCAACAAATAGCAGATGTTGCAGTTTTTGCAGCGGAAAAGCTGCGATTCCGCCGCAAAAATCTCAACTCAGAAAAAAAAAGCCTTACACTTAAGCAGAATTCTGTGCTTCATCGCCCAGGCCGGCCTTCTGCAGCCAATCACAGGCTGCAGCAGTTATATGGGATGAAACGTCATTCCAGGAAACGGGGCTGCAGGACGTCAGAGGGAAGCATCGCCATGGCTACGGGTAAGTATGAAACTTGTGGACATTCCAGCCGAAAACCTGCACCACAATTTGGTGTGTTTTTTCGTCCGGAAGTCCCTGTGGCAACCAGGGCAGATACGCTGTGAGCTTTTACGCAGCGAATCCGCCCTGTGTGAACATACTCTAAGAGGTACATGAGACACAAGTTACATTGTAAAGCTTCAAGATGAGCAGAGCAGTAACAAAATAAATAATATAATAAATGAATGGTCAATTCAAGATGGTGCAGGCAATATAAATGGAAAAGACACTGTACAGACAAACAGGTAAAGATGATAGAATAGCAATGAAGCTAGACAGGAAAGTAGAAGAAAAGAAAAAAAGATGACAGCAAAAACTGTGAAGGAATGTGTCCATCAGCAAGACAGGTAACAATATGAATTGCATTGTTTTCATGAGTACACTGAATTTTTCTATTGACATACTATAGGAAACTTGTCTAAGCATTGGCTTTGTCTAGAAGGATGCAAATGCAAACATTAAAGTGTCATGTGAAGGTCTGAGAGTGGCCACAAATAGTGTGAACAGTAAGTGGATGGTTAAAATTACAGCACCTCTACCAGCATGCACAAGATAGAGTTTGCCAATCCATATGCATATAGAACCATATACACAAAAATAATCAACCGCTTCCACATGTATCTGAATATTTATCCCTTCTTTGCATTAGTAATATAATAAATTAATTTTAAGAATAAACAATTACAATGACTGAGGGTTGCTGCAAAGCAATAGATTGTAATATGGCTTCCAAATTATGTGCTTGGGTTAGAGTTGCGCTTAGGTACCTGGGGAAAAGAAGGCGTTTTCTGTTCTAGACTTGTATCTGAACACCGTGACTAAGACATAGTGGCTTGTTGGCACCCCTTTTGATGCCCTCCAACACAATTCCCCCAGCTACACCCCTGTCTTAGGTCTCAGTGTAATGTGATGGTTGCCTTGCTAGTGTCTTTTTCTCTACACAGTGATGTAGACACAGATAGCACTGTCAAATTTTAGAGTAAAAAATAAACCTGTGATCCAAATATAATTTTGCATCTCCATAAATGCCTTGTAAAGCCATATCTTGAATATGGGGTACAGTTTTGGCCTCCACTCTGGGTAATCGTTTTAGGTGAGTTAGAGAAGGTTCAAAGGTGGGCAAAAAATATTAATAAATGGGATGGGGGAGTTTTGTTTGAAAGGAAAAGCTTGCTCAGCTTGGATAAAATATGTCCTAGAGGTGACAATGATCTTAATAAAATGTATAAATATATGTAAGGACATCTCAAAGAATTGGCACATGAATAGGAATAGTATGTGTAATGACAGGGATAGGGAAACAGACAAGTGAGCCCTAATCTACCCGCCACTCAGTCCCTGCCTACTTGCAACGACCCGCCCTAGGCGACGGGGTACAACTGGGCGACGGTCCCTACACTCAGTAAGTGCACGACAGACAACCAGACAAGGAAACACAGAACAAGGGAAGCGGGGCAGTTGCCCACGGCAACACCGTGAGCAACACGAGTAGTAAATGAGCGGAGTCAAACCAGGAGAGTACGAGGTGCCAAACGCAGAGCAGGAGAGTAGTGAACAAGCCGAGTCAAACCAGGAGTGTTCGAGGTACCAAACGCAGAGCAGAAGAGTAGTCAGTAAGCCAGGGTCATATGAAGCAGGGACAAGTATTTCAAGAACTGCAGCAGGGCCAGGAAACCAACAGAGAAGAATCACAAGCAAGGAGGAACAGGAAAGGCAGGTATAAATAGACAGAGGGCGGGAGCTAGCTCCGTCTGGCCAGGCTGTGATAGGCTCTCCCACTCCTAAGCCTGCCATCCTGAGGGGTGGAAGATGGAGTCAGTCTCACAGACATAGAAGCAGGTGCAGACTGATTACCTATGGGCGTGGATACAGAAGCTGTGCCTGGCAGATCCTTAACAGTATGGCTGCATATACATTACATTTTTTATAACTGGGGTTAGCAGAACAAGTGAAAGACTTGGGTTGCTTGTTATCAGTAAGTTAAGCAGAAACAATCAGTATCAAGCAGCAGCAGCAAAAGCAGATCAAATTTTAGAGTCATAGAAAAACCTGTGATTCCAAATATAATTTTGCAACTACATTAATGCCTTACAAGACCCCAGATTGAATATGGGGCACAATTTTGGCCTTTACTCTGGACAAACGATATAGATGAGCAAGAGGAGGTTCAAAGACAGGAAATTTAATAAATGGGATGGGGGTTTTGCTTACAATAAAAGGCTTGCTCCACATGGAAAAGTAGTCTTAGAGGTGATCTTATTAATATGTATAAATGTATACGGGGACATTTCAAAGAATTGGCACATGAATTATTAATTCCAAGAACTGTGGTGTATTCTTTTGTATAGAAAATAATTCAAACCTGTGAAGAGACATATTACAGTACATACAATTTATCTCATGACTGAGGTATTGAGAACTATAGTTAAGGCAAGAGAGTAATGTTTTTATTGATCTAGAAAATTCTGACTGCTGTGTAGGGTGAGGAAGAAGTTTTTTCTGTGGGGGGGGGGTGGTTGTTTTATCTTCCTCTGGATTAAACTGCCAAGTCTAAAGCTGCCCTTACACACGAGATAAATGTCTACCGAAATGTCGGATTTTGACCATTTCATCCAGCGATCGATTGAAAAATGTAAGCAAACTATTATGTACAAAAAATGTGATCTACCAGGCTTGATTTTTTTTTAAAACTTACGTTTTTTTATTGAAAGAAGAATCAAATGTCACATACATACGTTTGGCATATACAATTTGCATATACATTTTTGTAACATGTCATCCCCCACAGAAGGAGTAGACAATATATAATACAAATTCTGAACCTAGACAAGGGGTACAAAACCATAAATGATTGACAAATGTGTAAAGTTATGCACCAATCACTGTCATGGGGGTAAATTACACTGAAGACCAATGTATATGCCTACCCAGGTTATGTAGATTATTAATCAATAATTTAGAAAAAGAAAATTATAAAAACCGAACTTAAACAAAACAAAACAAAACAAAACAAACAACTCAGCTTGCAAGAGTATAGACACTTCAATATGTGGAAGTCTAAGTATGGAGATAATCCACATAGTATCTAGAGGAAGTCCACTTGTCCCATTGAAGACATTGTAAAACATGAGATCTTTGCAGGATTATCGTTCTTTCCATAATACAGGTGAGATTAACATACTGAATTACCTCAGTTAATGTAGGCTACAAGAATTTTTGCAGAGCATAGTACATGAAAAATAATTGACTTATCATGAGAGAGGAAATCAGCTAACCCTACATGAAGCAGGAATTGTAGAACAGTCGACAGGAGTTTATCTATCTTGTCCCAAAAATTCCGTATGACTGGACAGTACCAGAAGATATGCTTAAGAGTCCCCACCACCACTCCACATCTCCAGCAAATATCGGAAGAAGTAGGATATATTAAGGAGAGGCGATGGGGCGTCAGGTACCATCTATATAGCACCTTTCTAGTAGTTTCTAGGTGGTGAGTAGAGTTGGACAGTTGGGAGGCCAATGAAAAGGTAGATTCCCAGTCTACACTATCCTGAGGTAAGGATAGATCAGATTCCCACCTCCTAACACACTGGAGAGTAGTCTGTTTTAATATATCTAAAACAGCCATATATGCTCTGGAGACCCCCTTCGCAGTTTTGGAGTACTGAAAAAAGTATGATTCATAAAGTGATTTAGATGGAAGGGGATCACTGCTTTTATTTTGTAAAAAATGACGAACACTAACATATTTATAGAAGTCACTAGCCGGTAAGTTGAATTTATTAACAAGCTCTGCAAAAGTAGAAAGAATACCTCCACTCCAAATATCCCCCACCGTATTTAATCCCTGAGTAATCCAAAAGGACAGGTTCAAATTAGGGATTAATTGCGCGAGTACCCGAATATTCATGTCTGACAATCTCATAGGAAAAAGAGCTTTCTTAACTGCCATTGATTTCCACGAACTTAGAGCAGCCTTAATAGTTAGCAGAGGCGGGACAGGAATGGGCAGTTTAAGTGCTGCAGCCCACAGGTAGGTATCAAGAGATTCAAAGTGCCCACAACTACCTTCAATTAGAACCCAGTGTTTTGAGTGTGCTGGATTCAACCACTGCCGTACTTGGTCTAGAATACAGGAGTGATAGTACGCAGACATATGGGGGAATCCCAACCCTCCTTTTGCCACTGGGAGATATAGAATTTGAATAGCTACCCTTGCTTTTTGCTTCTTCCATGCATATTTGAACAGGAACCCATATAGGCAGATTACGAAATAAGTAAAGAATTTTTGGCAAAATTAACATTTTAAGAGCTGCAATGCGTCCTTCCCACGAAACTTCAAACCGTAGATGGTCATCAAGCTCTTTTTCCAGCTGAGTCAATAGAGGAGGATAATTAAGCACGTAAAATCTTGACGCAGGGTAAGCTAATTTAATCCCTAAGTAAGGAAGCCCCTGAGACGTCCACTCAAAAGAATACAAGTTTTGCAAATTTTGAACATCATTTGCCGATAATCCCATATACATATTTTTAGATTTGCTTTCATTCAGTTTATAATAGGAGACCTCACTGAAGGTCTCTAGAATGGACATAACATGAGGAAGTGAGACACAGGGGTTAGATAAAACCATAAGTACGTCATCTGCAAAGAGACCAATTTTGTTCTCAGTCCGGCCAATAGTAACCCCCTTGATCTCCTGGTTAGATCTAATTACTGCAGCCAAGGGCTCCATTATTAAGATTAAAATTAGTGGGGAGAGTGGACATCCTTGGCGAGTGCCATTGGATATATGGAACGGAGTGGATTGGTACCCTGAAGCTAACACGGTAGCAGAGGGGTGGGTATATAGTGCCATTATAATATCCCGAGCCTTCCCCCTGTGAATAGTACTGTGCTATAAAGTTTGTAATATCCTGCAAATTAAATATAATATCATTTTGTTGATTATGGAGAAATGGAATTCTAGCTTTGAAGGCCTTATGACTTAACCCCTTCCCGACATTTGCCGTACATGTACGTCATGGAAAGTACTGACTTCCCGCATCTTGCCGTACATGTACGCCAAATATTTGGGACCGGCTCAGAAGCTGAGCCGGTCCCATCATCACCGGATCTCAGCTGTATCTTACAGCTGACATCCGGCTGTAACGGCGGGGACCGAAATTAGCTTCGATCCCCGCCATTAACCCCTTAAGTGCAGCGCTCAAACGCGATCGCTGCACTTAAGGTGTTTGCAGCTCATCGGAACCCCAGTAATGAAATTGCCGGGGTTCCGGTGGCTGCAATGGCAACCGGAGGCCTAATACTGGCCTCCCGGTCTGCCTAGCACCGAAGCCGGTCAAGATCCGCCCGGCGGCGGAGCCTGATCGGCTTCCGTAGCTGTCGGCAAGATGGCGCCAGGTCAGGAGCTGATCCGACGTCATCAGCGGTGGAAGTCAGCTGTACTGTACAGCTGACATCCACCTGTAACGGCAGGAACCGGAGCTAGCTCCGATCCCTGCCATTAACCCCTTCGATGCAGCAATCGAAAGCGATTGCTGCATCGTAGCGGTTACTAGCAGATCGCCAGCCCTGACAGGCAATCGGGACTGGCGACTGCTGTTATGGCAACAGGAGACACAATGGTCTCCTGCTCTGCCATTACGGAAGCCGATTTAGGCCCCGCCGGGAGGCGAAGCCTAATCGGCTTGCTGTCAGTGAATGACTGACAGATCTAATACATTGCACTACATAGGTAGTGCAATGTATTAGAAAAAAAAAAATCTGACCGTTGGAACTTCAAGTCCCCTAGTGGGACTTGAGAAAAAGTGTAAAAAAAGTATAAAAAAGTGTAAAAAAAAGTGCACAAAATAAAAGTTCCCAGGGGTTTATTTTTATTATTTCACATCTGAGCCTCTGCAGTTGTGAACCAATACTTTGTAAATCGCCAAATTAGGCCTCAATTTTACATGGTACCCTTTCACTCCTGAGCCGGGTCGACTGTCCAGGCAAGAGATTAGGGCCACATGTAGGGTGTTTCTAAAACCAGGAAACCCAGCATAATAATTAGAGAGCTGTCTCGTTATGGTGGCACAAGCTGGGCACCACATATTGTCCACATATCTGTGGAAAAAATTCCATTTTCACTCTGCAACATCGAGTTCACACTAATTTCTACAAAACACCTGCAGGGTTAACATGCTCACTACACCCGTAGGTAAAAGCATTGAGGGGTGTAGTTTCCAAAATGGGGTCACTTCTGGGGGGTTTCCACTGTTTTGGGCCCACAGGCGCCCAGAAACCAATCCAGAAACATCTGCACTCCAAATGGCGGTCCTTCCCTTCTGAGCCCTGCCGTGTGCCCAAACAGCAGTTTATGACCACATATGGGGTATTGCCGTACTCGGTAGAAATTGCTTTACAAATGTTGGGTTCTTTTTTTCCTTTATTTGTTGCGAAAATGAAAAAATTTGCGCTAAAGCTACGTCTTATTGAAGAAAAAGGATTGTTTTTATTTTCAGTGCCCAATTCTAATAAATTCTATGAAACATCTGTGGGGTCAAAATGCTCACTAGGCACCTAGATGAATTCCTCAAGAGGTGTAGTTTCCTAAATGGTGTCACTTTTTGGGCGTTTTCATTGTTTTTTCCCCTCAGGGGCTTTGCAAATGTGACATGGCCGCCGCAAACCATTCCTGCTCAATGTGATCTCCAAAAGCCAAATAGCGCTCTTTCCCTTCTAAGCCAAGCCGTGTCTCCAAACAGCCGTTTATTACCACATGTGGGGCATTGTTTTACTCGGGAGAAATTGCTTTACAAATTTTGTGGTGCTTTTTCTCCTTCAGTCCTTGTGGAAATGAGTAAAAATAAGCTAAACCTACATTTTCTTTGAAAAAATGTTGATTTTTATTTTCAGGGCCTACTTCCAATAATTTCTGCAAAAAACCTGTGGGGTCAAAGAGCTCACTATACCCCTAGATAATTTCCTCAATGGGTGTAGTCTCCAAAATGGGGTCACTTGTGGGGGGTTTCCACTGTTTTGTCTCCTCAGGGACTTCGTAAATGTGACCTGGCCTCCGCAAACCATTCCTGCTAAACTTGAGCTCCAAAAGCCAAATAGCGCTCTTTCCCTTCTCAGCCCTGCCGTGTCTCCAAACAACCGTTTATTACCACATATGGGGCATTGTTTTACTCGGGAGAGATTGGTTTACAAATTTTACGGTGCTTTTTCTCCTTCAGTCCTTGTGGAAATGAGAAAAAATTAGCTAAACCTACATTTTCTTTGAAAAAATTTAGATTGTCATTTTCAGGGCCTATTTCCAATAATTTATGCAAAAAACCTGTTGGGTCAAAACGCTCACTATACCCCTAGATAATTTCCTCAATGGGCGTAGTTTCCGAAATGGGGTCACTTGTGGGGGGTTTCCACTGTTTTGTCCCCTCAGGGGCTTTGTAAATGTGACATGGCCTCCACAAACCATTCCTGCTAAACTTGAGCTCCAAAAGCCAAATAGCGCTCTTTCCCTTCTCAGCCTCGCCGTGTCTCCAAACAACCGGTTATTACCACATGTGGAGTATTGTTTTACTCGGGAGAAATTGCTTTACAAATTTTACGGTGCTTTTTCTCCTTTAGTCTTTGTGAAAATGAGAAAAAAAATCGCTAAACCTACATTTTCTTTGAAGAAATGTTGATTTTAATTTTCACGGCCTACTTCTAATAATTTCTGTAAAAAAGCTGTGCGGTCAAAATGCTCACTGTACCCCTAGATAATTTCCTTGAGGTGTGTAGTTTCCCAGATGGGGTCACTTTTGGGGGATTTTGACTGTTTTGGCACCGCAAGAGCCCTTCAAACCTGACATGGTGCCTAAAATTTATTCTAACAAAAATAAGGCCCCAAAATCCACTAGGTGTTCCTTTGCTTCTGAGGCCGGTGCTTCATTCCAGTAGCACGCTACGGCCACATGTGGGATATTTCCTAAAACTGCAGAAACTGGGCAACAAATATTGAGTTGCATTTCTCTGGTAAAACCTTCTGTGTTATAAAAAAAATTGTACTAAAAATTTATTTCTGCAAAAAAATATGAAATTTGTAAAATTCACCTCTACATTGCTTTAATTCCTGTGACATGTGTAAAGGGTTAAGACATTTTCTAAATGCTGTTTTGAATACTTTGAGGGGTGAAGTTTTTAAAATGGGGTGACTTTTTGGGGGTTTCTAATATATAAGGCCCTCAAAGGCACTTCACAACTGAACTGGCCCCTGTAAAAATGGCCTTTTGAAATTTTCTTGAAAATGTGAGAAATTGCTGCTAAAGTTCTAAGCCTTGTGAGGTCATAGAAAAATAAAAGGATGTTCAAAAAACGATGCCAATCTAAAGTAGACATATGGGTGATGTTAATTAGAAACAATTTTGGGTGGTATAACTGCCTGTCTTACAAGCAGATACATTTAAATTGAGAAAAATGCAAATTTTTGCAATTTTTCGCTAAATTTTGGTGTTTTTCACAATTAAATACTGAACATATCGAGCAAATTTTGCCAGTAACATAAAGTCCAATGTGTCACGAGAAAACAATCTCAGAATCGCTTGGATAGGTGAAAGCATTCCGGAGTTATTACCACATAAAGTGACACATGTCAGATTTGAAAAATGAGGCTCGGTCAGGAAGGTCAAAAGTGGCTAAAAAGGGAAGGGGTTAATTGTTGTGCTAATAACTCCCCTGCTCGATTACTTTGTCTATAGTATTTAACTTTTAACCTTCTCAACGCCCTATCATATTTGTATAAGTCTAGCTGATGTAGTTGTGCATGAAGGTGACTGATTAGCCGAGATCTATTTGTACAAGGCACACCCTTATTTAACTAAGTAAGACGAAGAATTTCCTCCAATAGTTTTATACGCTTAGCTTCTCTAATCTTCTTGTCTTTAGCTGCTAGACCAATAAAGTGACCCCTAATAAAGGCCTTGTGAGCGCACCACACCGTTGTGGGGGACACATCCGGTGTCACATTAAATTTGAAGAACTCTTCCAAAGTGGAAATATGTGAGTCCTGATATTTGGGGGAGTTCAGTATGAAATGATTAATTCTCCAAAGGAATGAGGGGGGTTTATTGAAGTTTTCAGGCACCACCATGGAAATAGGTGCATGGTCAGACCAAGTAATTAGCCCTATATGTGATGTGGAAATTCTGTCAAACAACATCTTATCCACAAAAAACATATCAATGCGTGAATAAGTGCCATGAGGATGAGAGAAGAACGTAAAATCCTTCTCATTCAGGTGTTGTAAACGCCAAACATCCATCAAACCTTCTCTGGCCATGACCTGAAATAAATCTGAAGGAGAGTGCGCGGCCCCTGGAGCTGTAGAGTCAAGTGATGGCCACATAACTTTGTTGTAATCTCCCACCAACACAAGATGCCCCTTTTGGGATTTATGAATTTGTTTAAATAATTTGTTAGTAAACCTAATCTGCGTGTGTTTGGCGCATACATATTAACAATGGTATATTGCACATTGTTCAGATGACATACAAGAATAACATATCGCCCCTCTACATCCACATGAATAAAATCTTGAACAAATGCGACAGATTGATGTATGGCTATAGAAACACCCCTTTTCTTGGAGACAGCCGGGGCTGAAAAAATGTGAGGATAGTGTTTGTGCTTAAGCCGACCAATATCGGACGGGTTCAAATGTGTCTCCTGCAGGCAAAGCACAGAGGCCTTCAAAGTCTTGGCCTCGGCCCACAGCATTGATCTCTTAAATGGACTGTTTAACCCCTTAGTATTGAGGGAGGAGAATCTAAGCACCATTATATTTTCTTAAAAGGACATATTTCACATTATTATTCCCTGGACATATTAGCATACCAAAGACTCTTAAGGCACCATAAGGACAAATTATGACATTGCTTGCGAGCTGAGCAAGTAACAGAACCCAAATAAACAGGCAACTAGAAAAGAGAAACCAAACGGTACATTCTAGTCCGCACTTGACGATCTGACAGTGCAATCCTAGAAGGGAGGGAAATCTGTATTAACAAGGTACAGACATGACCCCACCCTAGGCCGTGTAAATGAAACAGCATATCTGATTTAGTTAGAATGAAAGAAACAAATACACACAGGTACACCAGAAAAACACAGCAATTCCGTTTCACCAAACTTCATCAAAAATTACATGACATCATTTAAGAGACAGAGGAACGGCGATGGCGATGAACTTCCTGCCACTCTGCCTCCAGGCGGAGAGGGATTTTAGGTGGGGATATAGCACGAGACTGCCAGGGAGTACCCAGCTTAGGAATATCTCCAGTGTTCAAGTTCCAACTCTTGAGCAGCGCAGCAGCTTTGACCGGAGAGTCCACCACATGCTTTGAACCTCTGTAGGATATAATAAGCTTGACGGGGATTCCCCATTTGTAAGGGATTTGGCAATCATGAAGAATCCGCGTAGTAGCCACAAATTCTCTCCTGCGCAGTAAGGTGGCTGCAGACAGATCAGCAAATAATTATACATCCCGGAATCGGTCAGGTAGGGAAGTCGCAATCTTGCTGCAAATAGGAGCTTATCCTTAAAATGATAGTAATGGAGACGAGCAATTACATCCCTTGGCGTCGATGTAGGCAAGGATCGTGGTTTGGGTATACGATGTGCTCTATCGATCAACAGATCCTGTTGAGGTGTATCCGGCAGGAGAGCCACAAACAAATCAGCTAAGTACTCCAGCAACTGGGAATTTGTAATATCTTCGGGAATACCCCGAAAGCGAACATTATTACGACGTGAGCGGTCTTCCAGGTCTGCAATTTTGTGAGACAAAGCGTCCACCTGTTCTTCCAGGCCTGTATTAGTATCCACCAGAGCATTATGCGCCACAGAGAATTCCGCCATACGGTTTTCAATATGAGAGGTTCTGTCTCCCAAAGCATTAAAATCTTTCTGCAGGTCATGAAAAGCACTTTGAATAGATTGCTGGATAGAAGCATGGAGATCATGCAACAGGTATTTAAGTGCAGCTTCAGTCACTGGTTTATCAGACCCAGCAGTTTGCATAAACACAGGTGCCATATTTAATACGTGCTCTGCAGGAGAGCTATGGTTACTCACAGAAGGAGAAGATGGCGGTCTGGGGGAGAACAACCCAGCAGGGGACGAAGCCGGCTGCCTCAGCAAGGACTCAGAGGACTGAGGATGATATGGTGACGAGGCTGCGAGGACCGTGCCTCTAGCAGCCCCTGCAGACCTCCGATCAGCAGCAGAGTCTCCCTGGAGATCCTGTGCAGGCGAGTCAGCGCCATTTTGGAGTCTTGCTGCCGGGAAGAACTCCGTTAATTTAGCCACCGCGGGTTTTTCTTGATCCTGCCCATGACAGGTAAGTATACAAACGATCCAGTGTAAGAGTGTGTCGCTTTGGGACACTTTTATGCCGGGTAAGATGCCGATTTGAGCCGGTAACAGCCTAGGTGCAGTGGAGCTAGAACTAAACACGTCCTACTCCATGCGCTTGCGGCCACGCCCCCCCGTTGTTTCACTTTTTTTAAATTTAATTTATCTCCCTGATCTGCCAGTTTTGTCATACGAATGATGGGATGTACGATTGATCGGCCGCATTCTTGACGATACTTATCTTATGTGTATGGCCAGCTTTAGAAAGGTTGATCTTGACGGACATGTGTCTTTTCTCAAGCTATGTAAGTCAATGCTGTAACTATGTAACTCTATGGAACCTACTGCTGTATCAACAGAAAAAAAAGAATAAGAAAATAAATATCTCCATAAATGGGTGATGTGTAGTATCGTATATAACATACTGTATGCTTCGATGGTTAAAGCAGTTTGACTGCTGATGATCTTCGTTTGACGAGACATATGTGTGTTTTATTTACAGACAAGGCCACATAATTCATACCCTTTTAAGATGTATTTTTTTTTTTTTTATTGATACCACATTAGTTATAATTTTGGCTGTTACACCGTCATCATTTAATATTATATCTATTGATATGGTTTTGCTGTTGAGTATATTGTGGCAGCTTACTCTTAGCCTTCCTCTGGATCAATGTGGTAGAGTTATAGGTTAGACTTGATGTCTTTTTTCAACCTTATCAACTAACTAAGTAACACTGTAAGTTATTCTTTTCTTTTACAAGTAAAGAACGTGTATTTTTATTAATATATGTATTTATTAAGATGTAGATGTTTTGATCAGTTCCCAAATAGGCCCTCTTTCTACCAGAGTAATTCATATGGTGCTTGTAATTTAAAATGGTATATTTTTAGCCTGTTGGATGTCTGGCTATCTCTGAAATCCAAGGAAGAATGCAGATGTATTTTTATTGTCATCACATATATCTTCAGATATACAGTTCTCAATGGGGATATTTATTAATATAAGTGTCCCTGCCTCTATTATTCCTGGCAATCACATGACTGACTGTAAAAATGTAAATGGGGCTCCAGTATCATGCCCACCAAGGGTCTTTTTTTACCTTTTGGGGACATGCTCTAACAAAAAAAGTAAAATGAATGTGAAAAAGAAAGTCAATAAATTGATTGAAAAAAAATTGTGAAAAAATCAAAATGGTGTGAACATTAACCTTAATGTCAAAATTCAATATCCATCCTTCGATAGTTTTAAGAAGATCTTTTAAATCCATGGATGTATTATGTTCCCCTGTTTTTCTTCCGTTGTAAACCACGCCCACAGGTATAAGTCACACCATCTTAATGACAGCTTCCACCAAGTGCTTCCACTGAACTGTGTGTATTTATAAGTGTGTTTTTATAGTGAGAGGAGAATAGCCAGGGAGGGACAAGGGGAAGGCTGCAGAAGATTCTAGATGTTTTGAGACACACACCACAATGTTATTCTATTATTCTTTTGTAAGAAATGCCAAACATTTCAAAGCCATATATGACTTAATGTGTAGCTGTGAGATAATCACTCCATCACCACTCAGCTCCTTACCGATCCACACCGTACCTATATGGTGACGGAGTGATTATCTCACGGCTGCACCCTCGACTATTCTGTTTTTTCTTTCTTTACATCTACTACATATCTGGACCAAATTTGGTCTCGGATCGGAACCCGGGCTGCAACCTTATTAACCCTTCCGTTTCTGTGGATTACTAGATAACGCTCTATTGGATGTTGTGCTCTTAGCATAACTTTACCAGGTCAGCATATTTGACCACTGTTTCCAACACCTATTGTTCTCCCACTGGTTCATGCACTATGTGCGCTTTGTTGTACTTTTTTGCTCTACTCGTTAATGACTTAATGTGTGGCCTACTTGATGAGCGGAGTCTAAGGGTCCTATTACAAGGCTCAATGTGGGCTGTGTAAACGAGTGTGAATCAACGAGACATCTCTTTGATCAGCACTGTTTTGCTACTTTCACAAGGAGCAATGATTGCTTATGTATAGGGATGAGTGTTCGTTACTCCGATCGTTCATGCACATAGATTTTAATCAAGTTGGCAGAATATCTCCCTATTTACACAGGGAGATACACTACGGATCAAAAGTTTAGGGTCACTTAGAAATTTCCTTATTTTTTAAAGAAAAGCACCGTTTTTTTCAATGAAGATAACATTAAATTAATCAGAAATACACTCTATACATTGTTAATGTGGTAAATGACTATTCTAGCTGCAAACGTCTGGTTTTTAATGCAATATCTACATAGGTGTATAGAGGCCCATTTCCAGCAACTATCACTGCAGTGTTCTAATGGTACATTGTGTTTGCTAACTGTGTTAGAAGGCTAATGGATGATTAGAAAACACTTGAAAACCCTTGTGCAATTATTTTAGCACCGCTGTAAACAGTTTTGCTGTTTAGAGGAGCTATAAAACTGACCTTCCTTTGAGCTAGTTGAGAATCTGGAGCATTACATTTGTGGGTTCGATTAAACTCTCCAAATGGCTAGAAAAAGAGAGCTTTCGTGTGAAACTCGACAGTCTATTCTTGTTCTTAGAAATGAAGGCTATTCCATGCGAGAAATTGCCAAGAAACTGAAGATTTCCTACAACGGTGTGTACTACTCCCTTCAGAGGACAGCACAAACAGGCTCTAACCAGAGTAGAAGGAGAAGTGGGAGGCCCCGCTGCACAACTCAGCAACAAGACAAGTACATTAGAGTCTCTAGTTTGAGAAATAGACGCCTCACAGGTCCTCAACTGGCAGCTTCATTAAATAGTACCCGCAAAACGCCAGTGTCAACATCTACAGTGAAGAGGTGACTCTGGGATGCTGGCCTTCAGGGCAGAGTGGCAAAGAAAAAGACATATCTGAGACTGGCTAATAAAAGGAAAAGATTAATATGGGCAAAAGCACACAGACATTGGACAGAGGAAGATTGGAAAAAAGTGTTATGGACAGACGAATCGAAGTTTGAGGTGTTTGGATCACACAGAAGAACATTTGTGAGACGCAGAACAACTGAAAAGATGCTGGAAGAATGCCTGACGCCATCTGTCAAGCATGGTGGAGGTAATGTGATGGTCTGGGGTTGCATTGGTGCTGGTAAAGTGGGAGATTTGTACAAGGTAAAAGGGATTTTGAATAAGGAAGGCTATCACTCCATTTTGCAACGCCATGCCATACCCTGTGGACAGCGCTTGATTGGAGCCAATTTCATCCTACAACAGGACAATGACCCAAAGCACACCTCCAAATTATGCAAGAACTATTTAGGGAAGAAGCAGGCAGCTGGTATTCTATCTGTAATGGAGTGGCCAGCACAGTCACCAGATCTCAACCCCATAGAGCTGTTGTGGGAGCAGCTTGACTGTATGGTACGCAAGAAGTGCCCATCAAGCCAATCCAACTTGTGGGAGGGGCTTCTGGAAGCATGGGGTGAAATTTCTCCCGATTACCTCAGCAAATTAACAGCTAGAATGCCAAAGGTCTGCAATGCTGTAATTGCTGCAAATGGAGCATTCTTTGACGAAAGCAAAGTTTGAAGGAGAAAATTATTATTTGAAATAAAAATCATTATTTCTAACCTTGTCAATGTCTTGACTATATTTTCTAGGCATTTTGCAACTCATTTGATAAATATAAGTGTGAGTTTTCATGGAAAACACAAAATTGTCTGGGTGACCCCAAACTTTTGAACGGTAGTGTATATATATAAAATGTTTTTTGTTTTTTTTGCATGAATACTGTTTGGTTTTTGCAGGATGGGTTGTACTTTTATACATACATTTTGGGGTATATATACATTAGCATTTACTTTTTAAGAATACCATTTTGGGGGGAGGAGAGCAAAATACATAAATCCCTCTACACTTTTTTTTATAAATCCTATTTGTTTTTGCCCTAAACTAAGTTTATATATCTTTAGTACGTGTGTTGATTAAATATGTTGAGGTTATTTTATTATACATAGTTTCTATTAAATAAAATATATTGCATGCATAGAAAAAAATTGATTTTGGGTGATTTGGTATTTTACCTACAATGTACTGGTACTGGAAATATGTAACAATAAACAGGCATCTGTTAAAACATAATATTTATACCCCCATGGTCAGTGTCACAATCAGATTTAATCATGACAATGAATGGACTAACTTTTGGGATCTAAGTTTCCACTGACCTTGAGTCTGTTTAAACACATGAACACACTGGTAATGCTCGTGCAATCAACTTTGTCCTCATTTATTAAACTGTTTAAGAGAAAAACTGGCCTTGTTGCCGATAGCAACTAATCACAGTGCAGCTTTTATTTTCCCAGAGCAATTTAAGAAATAAAAGTTGAGCTGTGATTAGTTGCTAGGGTAGTTTTTCAGTGTGTTTAATTGGACAGATGTGTTAGAAAGTACTGGACTTATGTATGTATGAATGATATATGTAATATATTAAGAGCTTTATATTCATGAAAAAAAAGGGGCAATTTGACGGCACATAATTATTTCTTTATCGAAGCAATACTACCTGCCCAGCCCCTTTTTACTCTCAACCGCCAAACACCACCTTGAGGGCATTATTATATATCTCTTGCAGATAAAACTCATTCAATTCTTGTCATACACTTGGGCTCCAATCTTGAATGAACCACCTCCAGCTTCAAATGACCCACTTTTCCTATGCCACAGCAAGCATGTGTTAAGGAACATTAGACCAATTCTATTTTAACGCAATACTGCAAAGCCAGTACCCACGTATTAATGCCTATGTTACTCAAATGCACCCAATGGTCCCTCAAAAACATGCCAGAAGCCAACTCCAACTCTATGTGCCGACTCACCTCAACCTGTTCTGCACCACAAACATTGGTACCTTCTTGTTAACCTAAATTCCAGCCTTATTAATCCCTGCGACGGATTTAGCATGACACCATACTTATGTAGCCACAATATTGGACAAAGCCCCTTAAAGGCCCAGAAAGGACATCCAAAGGCGTAACAAATCAAGCTTAATGTCCTGGATTAAGTCCCTAGACAGCAGAACAACCAAATTGTTCCCCCCAACATGAAGATCTAAAATATCAGGAGGGAGATCTAGGCAAGCATGAAACTGTGAGGGTATGTTCACACGGCAGCGTCGATTACGGCTGAAATTACGGAGCGGTTTTCAGGAGAAAACAGCTCCGGAATTTCAGACGTAATGGCATGTTGCAGGCGTTTTTCGCAGCATCCATTACGGACGTAATTGGAGCTGTTTTTCTATGGAGTCAATGGAAAACGGCTCCAATTACGTCCCAAGAAGTGACAGGCACTTCTTTGACACGGGCGTCTTTTTTACGCGCCGTCTTTCGACAGCGGCGCGTAAAAAAAATGACCGTCGGCACACAACATCGTAAAGCCCATTCAAATGAATGGGCAGATGTTTGCCGACGCTTTGGAGCCTTATTTTCGGACATAATTCGAGGCTAAAACGCCCGAATTAAGTCCGTAAATAGGGTTTGTGAACCCAGCCTAACTCATGCAAAACTTGCTCCTCTGCATGCCCCTCACCCCTATCGATTGAAAATTAACCAAACCTCTCGGGTTTCCCAACTGCCAATCAATCAAACAGACGTCTGCCTTAATGGCACCCCAGTAGCCAAAGAGTGGCCAGACTACACCAAGTCTTCAGAGTTCCCTGTAAAAGAACAAACAAAACCACAGACTAATAGAAAGACAAGTGTTTCGTACCTCTCCCCACTCCCTTGCCATTTTTCTACAACACGATGAGTACATAGCGCTGCTGTGGTAACCAGGCACTCGGCAATGATGTTACCGGCCTAAGTGTTCTGTTGCCATTTAAGCAGGCAAGGGTTTCCTAACCCCTGCCTGCTAATGAGCTTATGAGCCCCAATACCCCTGAAGACACCACTGATGTGGTGAAACATGGGGGGGGGGGGCTATTCTAATAATATTTAAAATCAATGCGATCTAAAAACTTAGTGTCCTTCTATAAGCGGACTGCAGCCGCTGCCTCTGCCCACTCCATAATTATGCAGTGGAATCTCATTTGCATTGCACTGACTCTGTAGTGAGACTTGCTCCACTGTGTACCTTTGATACATCGTGCAGACCTTACAATGAGAGTGATACATTGTCAAATGACACTAGTTACATGATTATTTAGACAATTAGTTCACTTTGGTCTTTTTAAACCACTATGTGTGTTTGTTTATTCTCTAATGCTATTAAAAGTTATGTTTTATGATTATTTACAAATATCTGTTAGGTACCTGGGAAACAAGGGCTAATTAACCCGTTAGTGACCGCCAATACGCCTTTTCACGCCGGCCACTAATGGGCTTTATTCTGATGCATACGCCTTTTCACGGCGCTGCATCGGAATAAACAAATAGAGCAGGGAGCCATTAAATCTCCCTGCTCTCAGCTACCTCCGGTAGCTGAGGGCTGGAAGCAGCCCTGCTCAAACGGGCGAGATCGATATCAGTATCGATCTCACCAGTTTAACACCTCAGATGAGGCGCTCAATAGCGAGCACCGCATCTGAGTGGTTTTGGAGACAGGAAGGGAGCTCCCGTTCTCACCCCACCGGCACACAGAGTAAGATCGCAGGATGTCGGTGGTTTCTATGGCAGCCTAATAAAGACCCCCAGGTCTGCCACTAGTTACGCCTGTTAGGCCTAGCAGATGCCTGTCCGTTTTTACATGGAGAGGCAAGTAATTGCAGTGCATTATAAAAGGGATCAGAGGATCGCATAGTGAAGTCCCCTAGTGGGACTAGTAAAAAAGTAAAAAAAAGAAGTTTAATGAAGTTTAAAAAAAAAAAAGTGAAAAAAAAAGAAAAGCCCAATTTTCCCCTTACAAAATGCTTTATTATTATTATTATTAATTTTTTTTAAAAGTTACACATATTTGGTATCGCCACGTCTTTAAGGACCCCAAATATAAAGTTATTACACTATTTAACCTGCACGGTGAACGCCTTAAAAAAATAAAAATAAAAAACAATGCAAAAATTGCTGTTTTCTGTGAATTTTGCCTTAAAAAACGTGATAAAAAGTGATAAAAAAGTTGCATCTACTCCAAAATGGTACCAAAAGAAACTACAAGTTGTCCCGCAAAAAATACTCTCATACAACTGCATCTGTGGAAAAATAAAAAAAGTTATGGCTCTTGAAATATGGAGACACAAAAACAAATAATTTTGAAAAAAAAGTGTTTTTACTGTGTAAAAGTAGTAAAACATACCAAATCTATATAAATTTGGCATTGTTGCAGTCATAATAACCCGCTGAATAAAGTTAGCGCCCTATAGAGCGGTAAGCCGCCATATTCGATTTAAGCAGCGCCATAAGCAAGACTGAATCAGTCCCCAGTACGGCTCAGTGCCCGACGAAGGTCTCACGACCGAAATGTTAACGTTGCACTTGTAGCCTCTGGTATATACCTAAAGAAATAAAATCTATGTTGGATACTACTAAGGTGTGCTGAATACATTTCTTCTGACCTACAACTGGGTTGAGACCCTATTTCAAGCACCCAAAGAAACTGGTGCTGTCTGAACAAAACCACATGTCATGAGAGGGTACTGGTCCTCTTTCAGTCTAATTGCAGGTTTACAGACCTAAAATCTACCCTACTGGAAGTCTGCAGACCCTCAGACAGCAAATATTTGTATCGTATTTGTGTCCTGTTATGTCACATGAAATGTTGAGGAGTTGTGTGCATATAAATCATGTTTAACTTACACATGACCTTCAATAAAATCTATAGGTCACTCATATGCTCTTATAAAAGAATAATCTGACATAATTTGTCAGTCATGATGATATTAATTGATATTATGTTATTATTGCTTATTACCAGTATTAATTTTCATGATGTAATGGTAATTACATTAATTAAGAGTAATAATGCATTTAACAGTACATTAATGCCCTTAGTACTAACTAAAACAGATTCACAATCAGTCAGAAGAACATAATTGCTTTAAATTATATATATAAAGATATAGATAGATAGAAAGCAGCAGAACTCTATAGCAAATCCCACTATAGTAGCGGGTATAACAAATTTATGTTTCTTATTCTGTACACGCTGTGGATAACGGAGCACATCTGTAGACTAGCTCACTATCTGCCCCTTTTTTATGTCTCTACGTTGAGCTGCTTGATAGGCTGGCTCTTTGCTTTAAAAACCCCTTCCCGCAATTTCACGTACAGTTACGTCATGGGAGATGGCCTTTTCCCGCATCTCCACGTAACTGTACGTGATGGAGATGAAGCTGGCTCAGGAGCTGAGCCAGCGGCATCTCCGCTGGGTGACAGCTGTATGTTACAGCTGGCACCCTGAGGTATCGGCCAGGACCGGAGCTAGCCTCCGATCCGACCGATTAACCCCTCACATGCTGCGTTCAATAGAGATCGCAGCATGTGAGGAGTTTATAGCCATCGGCACCCCAGCAACGTGATCGCTGGGTTGCCGGTGGCTGCAAAGGCGATCGGAGGGCTAATACTTACCTCCCGATCAGCCTGTAATGGAATCCTCCTATGTCCCGTCGTCGGCGGGGCCCAGGAGGCTTCCGGTACCACCGGCAAGATGGCGCCGGCTCAGCTTCCGGCTCAGAAGCTGAGCCGGCGTCATCAGCAGTGGGTGTCCGCTGTATGTTACACCCCGATCTATCGCCAGGAACCGGAGCTAGCTCAGATTCCTGGCATTAACCCCTTCAATGCAGCGATTCAATGCAATCGCTGCATCAAAGTGGTTTGTATGCAATCGGCAGCCTTGCCATGCGATGGCAAGGCTGGCGACTGCTACTATGGCAACAGGATGCCTAACAATGGCTTCCTATCTGCCATTACATTAGCCGATTAGCCCCCGCCCAGAGGCGGAGCCTGATCGGCTTGCTGTCAGTGAACCACTGACAGTTCTAATACATTGCACTACATAGGTAGTGCAATGTATTAGAACATCAAACAAACAGTTGGACATTCAAGTCCCCTAGTGGGACTAAAGAAAAGTGTAAAAAAAAGTGTAAAAAAAAGTGTAAAAAAAAGTACAAATAAAAGTTGTAAAAAATACAATAAAATTTTCAAATAATAACACAAAACACAATCGCCCTTTTTCCCTTATCAAGTCATTTATTATTGAAAAAAATAATAAAGCCATACATATTTGGCATCGCTGCGACCGTAACGACCTGAACTATAAAAATATTATGTTATTTATCCCGCGCCGTAAAAAAAATAACTAAAAAATACTGACATAATTGCTATTTTTTGGACACTTTGTCTTCCAAAAATTGAAATAAAAAGTGATCAAAAAGTCGCATGTACCTAAAAATGGTACCTATAAAATCTATACCTCGTCTCGCTAAAAACAAGCCCTCATACAGCTCCGTCGACGAAAAATTGAAAACCGTTATGGCTCTCACAACTTGGCGACAGAAAAAATCCATTCTCTTTACAAAAGTTATTTTATTGTGCAAAAAGTTGTAAAACATAAAAAGTGCTATAAATTAGGTATCACCGGAATCGGACTGACCCGCAGAATAAAGGTAACATGTAATTTATAACGCATGATGAAGCTGTATAAAAAGAACTAAAAAAATATGCCAGAATTGCTGTTTTTTGGTCACCTTGCCTCCCCAAAAAAAAAGGATAACAAGTGATCAAAAAGTCGCATGTACCCCAAAATGGTACCAATAAAAACTACAGCTCGTCACACAAAAAAAAAACAGCCCTCATACCACTACGTCTATGAAAAAATAAAATTAGTCAAGGCACCAATAAGCCAGGAAATAAAAATATGCAGTTGTGCCGGCCCGAGGGGAACGTTTCTTCTGTTTCAAGTGGCGATTTATCAAGGCCCCTAAAATTAGGGAACCAGGAAGGGGAGGGCCAAACATATCTGCTGGAAGTGAGGGCGCCCGTATTACACCAGGACAACACTTTCCCAGCAAAATTCCCCAAACTTCAAAGGTGCGGAGTGCGGACCAAAAGGGGAATAAGTAAAGACCATTTATTAGTGCGACACCGGCCTGTGCAGAAAGGATCGATCACAGCGTAACACACATCTATGGATTATTTTATTGTTTTTTTTTACCCCATTATTATATCACCTGACTATGCCCCTTATATACTCCGCCCGCATTACATGTACCCCCACATTATAAACGGAAACACCAGTAAGACTCCAAACAAAACAACTACAAGCAAAATCCACGCTCCAAAAGCCAAATGGCGCTACCTCCCTTCTGATCCCTACAGTGTGCCCAAACAGCAGTTTACTTCCACATATATGGCATCTCCATATCCGGGAGAACCCTTTTAACAATTTTTGGGGTGTGTGTCTCCAGTGGCACAAGCTGGGCGCCACATATTGGCATATCTATTGAAAAACCATTTTCACTCTGCAACATCGAGTGCACACCAATTTCTGCCAATCACCTGTGGGGTTAATATGCTCACTACACCCCTAGGTGAATACCTTGATGGGTGTCGTTTCCAAAATGGGGTCACTTCTGGGGGGGATCCACTGTTTTGGTCCCACAGGGACTTTGCAAATGCGACATAGCGACCAGAAACGAATCCAGCAAAATCTGTACTCCAAAATCCAAATGGCGCTTTTTCCCTTCTGAGCCCTACTCTGTGCCTAAACAGCAGTTTATGACCACATATGTGGTATTGCCATACACAGGAGAAGTTGCTTTACAAGTGTTGGGGTGCTCTTTTTCATTTATTTGTTGAGAATGTGAAACATTTTCAGCTAAAACTACGTCTTATTGAAGAAAAAGGATTTTTTTTATTTTCACTGCCCAATTCTAATAAAATCTATGAAACACCTGTGGGGGCAAAATGCTCACTACACCCCTAGATGAATTCCTCAAGGGGTGTCGTTTCGTGAATCGAGTCACTTTTGGGGAGTTTCCACTGCACTGGTACCTTAGGAGCTTTGCAAATGTGACATGGTGTCAAGAAACCAATCCAACAAAATCTGTGCTCCAAAATCCAAACAGCACTCCTTCTCTTCTGATCCTTGCCGTATGCCCAAACAGCAGTTTATGACCACAAATGGGGTATTGCCGTAATCCAGAGAAGTTGCTTTACAAATGTTGGGGTTCTTTTATTCCTTTATTTGTTGAGAAAATGAAAAATGTTGAGCTAAATCTACGTCTTATTGGAAAAAAAGGATTTTTTTTTATCTTCACTGCCCAATTCTAATAAAATCTATGAAACCCCTGTGGGTTCAAAATGCTCACTACACCCCTAAATGGATTCTTCAAGGGGTGTAGTTTCCTAAATGGAGTGACTTTTTTGGTGTTTTCACTGTTTTGGTCCCTTAGGGGCTTTGCAAATGCAACGTGGTCTCCACAAACCATTCCTGCTAAATTTGAGCTCCAAAAGCCAAATGGCGCTCTTTCCCTTCTAAGCTCCGCCGTGTGTCCAAACAGCCGTTTATGACCACATGCGGGGTATTTTTTTACTCGGGAGAAATTGCTTTACAAAAGTAGTGGTGCATTTTCTCCTTTTAGTCCTTGTGGAAATTAGAAAATATTAGCTAAACCTACATTTTCTTTGAAAGAATGTAGATTTTCATTTTCACAGCCTACTTCCAATAATTTCTGCAAAAAACCTGCGGAGTCAAAATGCTCACTATACCCCTGGATAATTTTCTCAAGGGGTATAGTTTCCAAAATGGTGTCACTTTTAGGGGATTTTCACTGTTTTGGTGCCGCAAGAGCCTTTCAAACCAGACATGGAGCCTAAAATATTTTCTAATAAAAAGGAGGCCCCAAAATCCTCTAGGTGTTCCTTTGTTTCTGAGGCCTGTGCTTCAGTCCATTACCACACTAGGGCCACATGTGGGGTATTTCTAAAAACTAAAGAATCTGGGCAATAGATATTGAGTTGCATTTCTCTGGTAAAACTTTCTGTGTTACAAAAAAAATAGATGAAAAATGAATTTCTGCAAAAAAAAAAAGAAATTTGAACATTTCACATCTACTTTGCCTTAATTCCTGTGAAACATCTAAAGGGTTAAGAAACGTTCTAAATGCTGTTTTGAATACTTTGAGGGGTGAAGTTTTTAAAATGGGGTGACTTATCGAGGGTTTCTAATATATAAGGCCCTAAAATCCACTTCACAACTGAACTGGCCCCTGTAAAAATAGCCTTTTGAAATTTTCTTGAAAATGTGAGAAATTGCTGCTAAAGTTCTAAGCCTTGTGATGTCATAGAAAAATAAAAGGATGTTCAAAAAACGATGCCAATCTAAAGTAGACATGTGGGTGATGTTAATTAGCAACAATTTTGTGTGATATTACTATCTGTCTTACAAGCTGATACATATAAATTTAGAAAAATGCTAATTTTTGCAATTTTTTGTTACATTTTGGTGTTTTTCACAATTAAATACTTAATGTATCCAGCAAATTTTGCCAGTAACATAAAGTCCAATGTGTTACGAGAAAACAGTCTCAGAATCGCTTGGATAGGTAAAAGCATTCCGGAGTTATTACCACATAAAGTGAAACATGTCAGATTTGAAAAAATTGGCTGTGTCTTGAAGGGGTTAGGGTTAGGGTTAGGTTTCCGATAGACGATATTTCGGTTTTCTGTGGTGCGAGGCCTGCACATGAAAATGGAACAGGTCAGCACCCAGATCCTGATGCAGGTACTATGATCCACGTGAGAGTGAATCAGGAGCACTGGATCTACGTGTGGGACTTAATAATAATATTAATAATAAAGATATTTTGTATATTCATAAGTTACTGGGGGCTTGAGCGCTTGTCATGTATATGTTCTCTGTCTCCATGGATGATAAGATTGATGGAGTAATCATAATAGGACTGTTCCTTTTTCAAGTCTGACTTTTTCAATATAGTCTGAGGCCGGATTCACACAAGCGTGCGTTTTGCGCACGCAAAAACGCTGCCTTTTGCATGCGCAAAAGGCACTTAACAGCTCCGTGTGTCATCACCATATGATGCGCGGCTGCATGCTTTTCGCGCAGCCGGCATCATTATGACACTCTGTTTGTATGTTTGTAAACAGAAAAGCACGTGGTGCTTTTCTGTTTTCATTCATACTTTTCACTGCTGTTGCGCGAATCACGCACGTCCCACCCAATGGGTGCGTGATGCTCGAAAAACGCACAAAGAACGGACATGTCGTGAGTTTTACGCAGCGGACTCACGCTGTGCAAAAATCACTTACTATCTGCACGGCCCCATAGACTAACATAGGTCCGTGTGAGGCACGTGTAAATCACGCGCGTTGCACGGACGTATTTTACGTTCGTCTGACTAAGCCCTAACTCTTACAACTATAGTTAGTATTTTTCACCTGTAATTCTTCATATTGGTACAAATACATTCTTAACTCCAGCGATGTAACTTGCGTCTTAGCGTAGGCACAGCGACTACAGTTTAGTTGCATAGAAATTATAAACTTCCGGTTAAGGTTCCGTACATGCGTAGTAGGTCCTTGTGGACACCGAGCAGTTAACCAACACATGGTCTGACATAGCGGGCCTATTATTGAGAATCTATACGGCCCGTCTTCGATTGGTGAGTGGCCCATCTATATTTGCTACACTGGGTAACTTTTTATAATATATATTTTTGGATAAACTTTACATGCACAATGATTTAATGATTACTCATTATGTAAATGAGACACCTTAAATATCACGTATGTTAATTGTATCACTATGCTTAAGAAAAGGCCTAAGTCTGGATAGAAACATCGCATCTCTGCATTGATTGAATAAATCCCTTTATTTTGCTTATATTGGAGTGCTGCAGAATTTCTTTCCGATATATATATTTATTCACTTACGTTACACAGATAAAATTGTAGGCCCTCAGACGTATAGCCGCTGGGCCTGAGTCTGTTGCCAGGTAGGGGTTAATAATGTTTGGAGTGTAGGAGAGTGCAGTTTTAACCCTTTCATGCCGACAATCTGTATATTCACGTCCTTTTCGCACATACCCCGTGCAACCAGGCCGTGAATATTTCAGATCACTGTTCCAGCCGGCATAGCGCTGTGAAAAGCGATCGGACACCGGCTGTGTCAGTGTCCCCGACTCCCCAGCAACCTGTTCTCTGACAGCCAAACCGATTGGAATATGATCACCGGTATTAACCGCTTCCTGACCGCCCACTGTAAATTCACGTCGGCGCTTGCTGGGCTCTGTGCAGAGCCGACGTGAATTCACAGTGGGTGTTAAAAGCGCGATCCGGGTGTCTCAGAGTAGTGCTGACACCCGGATCGCACTGTTAACCCCTGCCTCTGGTCCCGGAGACATGACCGGGACCTGATTGGTTCAGGTCCCGATCATGTGATCGCAGGGAAAGTTTGTTGTAGCAACAAACTGGAAAGTTTGTAGCTACAGCAAACTTGCCCGAGGACCGATTGCGGGTGCTGCCGTCAGTTGCATGGCTAAACCGGAGGTCATATAACAGCCTCCGGTCTGCCATTCACGGAAGCCTATGAGGACCAGCTGGTCCTCATAGGTTTCCTGTCAGTGTGACTGTCAACGTCACACTTACAGTTTATAACACATTACACAAATAAAACGTTAAAAAAGTACATATATTTGGTATCACCGCGTTCGTCATGCCCCCAACTATAAAACTATAATATTATTTTTCCTGCATGGTGAACACCGCAAAAAATAATTAAAAAACAATACTAGCATCACTATTTTTTTTTTGTCATCACCCCTCCCAAAATATAGAATAAAAAGTGATCAAAAATTTGCATGTGCCCCAAAATAATACCAATAAAAAATACAACCCATCCAGCAAAAAACAAGCCCTTACACAGCTTTTTTGAGAGAAAAATAAAAAAATTACAACTCTCAGAATACGGTGACACAAAAAATAAATAATTTTATAGAAAAGTGATTTTATTGCGCAAACGCCACTAAACATAAAAGAACAATATACATATGGTATCGCCGTAATCGCACCGAACTGCAGAATAAAGTAAAATGTCATTTATAGTGATTACTGTAAAAAAAAAGGACAAAAACATTGTCAAAATGTGTGGTTTTTTTTATCACTTTGCTTGTCCAAAAAAAATCTAATAAAAAGTGATAAAAAAATCACATGTACCCTAAAATGGTACCAATGAAAACTACAGATTGTAACATAACAAATAAGCTCTCGCACGGCTCCGGTGGAGAAAAAATAAAAAAAAGTTTTGGCGCTCAGAATATAGCGACAGAAATTGTGCAGAGTGTCCAAAAGCGGATAAGATTGGGCGCCATTTATCAGTGCGACACCGGCCACACATCTATGAATTATTTATTTACCCCATTATTATACCCTCTTATTAAGCACTGATGTACTCTGCCCAGCTTACATATGCCTGCACATTATAAACTGAAATACCAGCAAAACCCCAAACAACTACTAGTAAGCAAAATCTGTGCTCCAAAAGCCAAATGGCGCTCCTTCCATTCTGAGCTCTGCCGTGGGTCCATACAGCAGTGTATTACCAAATATGGGGTATTGCCGTAATCGGGAGAAATAGCTTTACAAGTTTTGGGGTGCTTTTTATTCTTTATTGCTTGTAAAAATTACATTATATTTTTTCAGAAAAAAAGTAGATTTTCATTTTCACAGACATATCCAATAAATATAGCAAAAGACCTGTCGGGTCAAGATGCTAACTATACCCCTAGATAAATTCCTTGAGGTGTGTAGTTTCCCAAACCACTTTTGGGGAGATTCCACTGTTTTGGCACCACCTCTTCGAACCTGACATGTGCCTAAAATATATTCTAAAAAAAAGAGACCCCAAAATCCTCTAGGTGTTAATTTGCTTCTGAGGCCGGTGCTTCAGTCCATTATAATACTAGAGCCACATGTGGGATATTTCTAAAAACTACAGAATCTGGGCAATGAATATTGAGTTGCATTTCTCTGGTAAAACCTTCTGTGTTACAGAAAAAATTTATCACAAATGAATTTCGCCCCAAAAAAAAATTAAATTTCACCTCTACTTTGCTTTAACTCCTGTGAAACGCCTAAAGCGTTAATAAACTTTATGAATGCTGTTTTGAATACTTTGAGGGCTTCAGTTTTTAAAATGGGGTGATCTATGGGGTCTATCTAGTACATAAGGCCCTCAAAGCCACTTCAGAACTGAACTGGTCCTTGACAATATAACCTTTTGAAATTTTCTTGAAAATGTGACAAATTGCTGCTAAAGTTCTAAGCCTTGTAACGTCCTAGAAAAATAAAATAATGTTCAAAAATCAATGCAAATATAAAGTAGATATATGGGGGATGTTAATTAGCAACAATTTTGTGTGGTATTACTATCTGTTTTACAAGTAGATTACATTTAAAATGAGAAAAATTATACATTTTGCAAATTTTCTTTACATTTTGGCGTTTTTCCCAAATAAGCTATGAATTTATTGACTAAATTTTTCCACTAACATAAAGTACAATATGTCACGAGAATGGGCAAAAGCATTCCAGAGTTATTACCACATAAAATGACACATGTCAGATTTAAAAAAATGGGGCTGGTCATTGAGGCATCGAGGACCCTTGGTCCTGAAAGGGTCAATCCCCCTCTCACCCGTCCCTTCTATCTCTTTTCCCGGGCTTGTCCGTAAGCCTATGGGTGGGTAATGGGGGGGTGGTTATGCTAATTAAGGGGAGCATATAAGCTCACTACTCCCCCTTTTTTGGCCGTAGAATTTTTCCCTCCCAGGTTTTGCCATGGTTGTAAGAGGTGGTGTGTTTCGGTGTGTTTTTCCTTTCCTGGTCATCCTACGAAGCAGCACAGAAACCAGTGGGTTAATACCCCACTGCTGGTAGGACAGGTGACAAGAAACAATAAAATAATCAATTAATTAGACTATATATAGGTACCTAAGACCCACCCCCCTGTGTCTTATTTTCCTACCGTTGGAGATGACAGGTGATATGGTGGTTCTATTTGTTCCCCTTTTCCCAGGTCCCTTTCCTGGGAGGGGAAAGCTTTGCAGAACTTCTTGCCAGTAGTGGCGTCCATGGGTTTATTTTCTTCATTTTCTTTACTTCGGATTCGACTGTTAGTGTTCACAGCACAAGCTGTAGGATTAGCCAGTAAGATTACAGGGGGCGGAGCTGAGTGACATCAGCAGCCCTTCTCTAACTGGAGCTAGTCTCGTTCATGGGTGCCACCATATTTTTGATGGCGGCACTCCTGATTGGTTGTTCCTCCTTTCCTGACGCAGGTGGAGCTAAAGACTGCGCTCTGCAATCAATTTATATGCAGGGATTAGTAGAGATTCAGTTTTAGAGGTTTTTCTCCTATAGAAAGGACAGTCCTTAGGTGTCTCTCCCCTGTTTCTTGGGTAGGGCGTTTTTTCTTCCAGAAGAAGTTCCTACTAAAGAGGGGGAGTTACCAAACCAGTGGGTTCTTCCCACTGGGAGGGTTCTTTTGTTCCCTGAAGTATTTAAAGCCCCAGTCTGATCAGTTCGTTGCCTGTGAAGAATCTCCTCATAGGCTGCTGAGTTGTCTGCTGGCCCTTTCAAAATAAGTTGAAAAGGAGAAGTTTTCTCTCTTCAGTTACACTTGGGATCATTATTACATTTATGTGTTTTTGTTATCAGATGTCCAGTCAAGATACCGAGGACTCAAGAATATATGAGTGAAGAAACGGAAAAGTGTCTTCTAAGAGAAGGAACTTAGTTTGTAATACCTTTGATACACCCTTACCTGACGGTTGTCAAGAGAAATTATGCAGAGATTGTCTACTGAGGCAAGGCGGTGAGACCGCCATATCGAGAGACATGAAAGCTTTCATTAGAGAATGTGTAACAGAATCCATAAAAAAACTAGGATCTGCTCAATCTCAGACTTCATCTAATCGTAGGCTTAGCCCTAAGAAGAGGACCTTCATGGAGGATGCGTCTATGTTGTCCTATGGAGACCTACAAGTATTGGATGAGGTATATACGTCAACCTCGGAGGGAGAGGAAGATCCGATGCAGTCTATGTTCCCTCTAGAAAAGATAAACAGGCTGATTCGGGAGTCAGGGCAGACAAGCCGGAGATACCCTCAGAGGTGAGATGACCTCTTGAGGGTTTTTAGGTATATTTCTTTAGCTACAGACTTTCTTAGTGATGCCTCCAGTTAGTCGTTAAGGTTAGCAGCCAGAAATATGGCTTCATCTGTGGCAGGCCGAAGGACCATATGGCTCAAGTCTTGGGTTGCGGACAGGAAGTTCAAAAACTCATTCTGTGCAATGGAATATAAGCCTGGGAGGCTATTTGGAGAGGAGTTAGACAAACTCATGGAAAAACTCTCAGATAGAAAGGGGAAGTCTGTCCCGTTTTTTCAGAGACATAGAAGAAGATTTTCCCGTAGAGGGTCCTCGTCAGCGATGGATTCTAGGAACATCAGAGAAAATTTTCGTTTTGAGGAAAGAGGCTCGACTTCCCAAAGGGGAACTTCTCGTAGATCACGGGGAAGAGGAAGATTTAATCAATCCTTCTCCTCCTCCTACAACTTCTGACGCCAGCCTTCCGCCGGTGAGGGGAAGACTTCTAGCTTTCGTTCAGTCTGGCAGGATCAAGGCTTAGATCCCTGGATAGTGCGAGTTATCTCAGAGGGTTATACAATAGATTTTCAATTTCTTCCACAGCCAAAGTTTCAAGTCATAGCTTTCCCCTCAGACCTCCAGGCAAGAGAAGCTCTCAGAACATCTATCATAGAATTTATCCACAAAGGAGTACTGGAAAAAATTCCACTAGCTTCACAAGAGGCAAGGAGGTTTATTCCTTCCTATACCTGGTTCCAAAACCAGACGGGAAGTTTTGCGTCATTTTAGACCTAAGATACCTAAATATCTGTTGTAAGGAAACAAAGGTTTCGTATGGAAACCATAAGATCTGCAACAGCCTTATTAGAAGAAGGAGACTTCATGGCGACACTGGATTTAATGGAAGCGTATCTTCATATACCCATAAGAAGATCTTGCAGGAAATTTTTAAGGGTGGCCTTCCCGGAAAAGGGTGTCATGAGACACTTCCAGTTTACATGCCTACCGTTCAGCCTATCTTCAGCCCCGTGGATCTTTACAAAGGTGGCCATAATGGTAAAGCTAAGAACAAAAGGTATAACGATAGTTCCATATTTAGACGACTGGCTCTTGATAGCCAAGTCAGCAAGTCTGATGGAGGGTCACCTTCAGGAGGTGATAGAATTTTTTATCAACTTAGGTTGGCTCATAAACAGGACAAAATCCAATTTAATTACTGCACAAAGGTGCCTCGATTCCAAACTATGACAGTTGCCCTCTCAGAGGAGAGACGTCACAATTTAGCTACCCATATTGCAGAATTGACGCTGATCAAGGTGGTTTCATTTCGCAAGGTGATGAAGACTCTAGGACTTATGGCTTCAGCAATAAAAGCGATCCCATGGGCCAGAGGGCACATGAGGGATCTCCAGCAGAATCTCCTATCTCAATAGAACAGATCCACAGAGTCTCTAGAGGAGTGCATGGTGACTCCTTCTACCACCAGAAAGGATTTAGAATGGTGGCTGAGCTCAGTGAACGGCAAGTTAATAAAGTCACGAGGTGGACGATTTTGACAACCGATGCTTCAGGGACTGGATAGGGAGCCCACATAATGGGTCAGAGGACGCAGGGGCATTGAATCCCCCAACAACAAAGCGTATCTTCAAATCAAAAGGAGCTGTTAGCAGTTTCAAATGCGTTAAGGCATTTCCAGCCCTTATTAGAAGGCAAGGTCGTGAAGATTCAATCAGAAAATACCGTGACTGTCAGTTATCTGAACAGACAGGGTGGCACCACATCCCACCTTTTACAAAAAGAGACAGCACGGATCATGAGACGGGCAGAGGTCCATGTACAGGATCTAGTGGCAATCCACAGCAGAGGGGTGAACAATGTATGGGCAGACAGACTCAGTCTTCATCAAGCCATTCCAGGAGAGTGGGAATTGAACCCACAAGTTTTCAACCAGATAATCTGGGGAATGGGGAATCCAGTGATAGATCTGATGGCGACTTGTGGCAACAAGAAATGCCTAGATTTCTGCTCCCTATTTCGTCACGACAGACCAATGGCACTAGATGCCTTCTCAATCAAATGGACCTTCAGGTTGGTTTATGTCTTCCCCCCCGATTCCAATGATTATGAGAGTGTTAACGAAGATCCGAGAAGACCAGTACTCAATGATAGCAATTATACCCTGCTGGCCAAAACGAGTATGGTTTGCCAGGCTAATCCAGATGTCCAGGGGCAATTTCTGGGAATTACCTCACCGCCCACACCTGTTGTTACAGGAGAATCTATACTGTCCAAATGTCAAAATGCTCAGACTGACAACCTGGAAATTGACAGGCACATATTAAATGAGCTAGGAATCCAAGCCTCTGTTATAGAGACCTTGATGCAGTCCAGAGGATGTGCAACTACCAAAATCTACAAGAGAGCAGTGGAAACGTTCAAAAGATGGACGTTTAACCCCTTCCCGACATTTGACATATCCATACGTCATAGCCGAGTAGGGGAAGTATGGAACAGGCACACGGAGTGAACCCGCTCCATACGATGCGGGTGTCGGCTGTATGTTACAGCCGGTACTTCACAGTAATGAGCGGGATCGCGCTCTAGCATGATCCCACTAGTTTAACCCGTTAAATGCCGCGGTCAGTAGCAACCGCGGCATTTAAATCGTTAGAAAGAGGGGGCGACCCCCTCTAGCAGCTCATCCCGCTCCCCGCAATGCAATCTTGGTGTAGCAATGGTTGCTATGGCTGCCTGGGGGCCTAATGAAGGCCCCCAGGTCCAGCATCTTTGTGCTCCTACTGAGCAGGGCTTAATAGAAGACTGTCAGAGAGACGATATACTGCAATACATCGGTATTGCAGTATATCGTGCAAGCGATCCAAGGATTGCTGGTTGAAGTCCTCTTGGGCGGCAAATAAAAAAAGTAAAAATTAGTAAAATAAAAGTTTTTTTTATGTTAAAAAAAATTACAATGAAAAGTTGGTCACCTCATCTCCCACAAAAAATTGAATAAAAAGTAATCAAAACATTGCATGAACCCCAAGATGGTATCATTAAAAACTACAGCTTAACCCGCAAAAAATAAGCCCTCATTCCACATAATCGACGGAAAAATAAAAAAGTTATGGCTCTCAGAATTTGGCGACTTTTGTTTAAGTAGTAAAATATAGAAAACACTATATATATTTGGTATCGCCGTAATCATATTGACCCGCAGAATTATGTTAACATGTTGTTTTAATTGCACAGTGAATTCCGTAAAAACGAAGCGCAAAATACAATGGAGGAATGTCTGTTTTTTTTATTTTCTACCCTACAAATATTTTTTTCCCCATTTCCTAGTACATTATATGGCACAAAAAATGGTGCTACGAAAAACTACAACTCGTCCCGCAAAAATCAAGCCCTCATAGGACTATATCGATGGAAAAATAAAAAAGTTATGGCTTTTGGAATGTGGGGAGGAACAAATGAAAATTTAAATCTGAAAGTTGTTTACGACGGGAAGGGGTTTATCAGGGGAAGACTGAACAGGAACCTTTCCGGATATCCTTTCCTTTCTCCAGGTTGGATTTGACCAGGGGTTAAACCCAGGCTCTCTGGCAGACCAAATATCAGCTTTGTCAGCCTGGTCAGGAAAGTCTTGGGCTAAAAGAATTGCTGGTGAAGAGATTCATGACAGCAACGAGGAGGCTCAGATCAAGGGTCTTACAGCCATATCCTACATGGAACCTTCCATTGGTGTTAAGAGCACTTACAGGCCCTCCCTTTGAGCCCTTACAAGATTTGGATCTAAAGATGCTCACATACAAGGAATTATTTTTGACTGCAATTACATCCGCAAAATGAATAAGCGACATCCAGGCCCTGGCATGTAGAGAACCGTATATTTATTTTTTTCCAGGAAGAGTAGTTCTGAGAACTCTACCAACCTTTCACCCGAAGGTACTGTCAATGGTGAATATTAATCAGGAAATATGTTTACCATAATTTTTGATGGAAGAGTCAAAGGCTTCAGCGCAGAATCTTCACGTACTGGACGTAGGAAGAGCGTTATAACATTATCTTGAAAGGACTAGTCCTTTAGGAAGGAAGAGAAGCGCCTCCTGAAAAAGTTTGTGCTCATTCAACGCGTGCTATGGCAGCTTCTTGGGCGGAAAGAGGAAGGTTTCCATTGGAGAGAATCTGTTCGCAGCTTCTTGGTCTCAACTGGACATCTTCATAAAGCACTATAGACTGGACATTTGGGCTTCAGAGGAAGCAGCCTTTGGACATACAGTTTTGTCTTCAATTTGCCCACCCGTATAATCTTGCTATATCCCATTGGTTTCTGTGCTGCTGCGTAGGACGACCAGGAAAAGAAGGAATTATACTTACGCTATTCTTCTTTCCAGTAGTCCAAGCAGCAGCAAAGCGTTGTTGTTCCCTCCCATTAAAATCTTTATGTTGATCTGCATTTCTGGTATTCTTTTTAAGAGACACAGGAGGGTGGGGCTTAGGTCCCTACATATAGTCTAGTAAATTGATTATTTTATTGTTTCTTGTCACCTGTCCTACCAGCAGTGGGGTATTAACCCATTGGTTTCTGTGCTGCTTGGACTACAGAAAAGAAGAATAGCGTAAGTATAATTCCTTCTTTTTTCACCAGAACTGAAAAGACCAAAAAACTCTGCAATCCAGATGGCGCCAAATATCCAAGTCACGGAGTCGACAAATGGTCTGATTCCGCTCAAGGGGGATTTAGATGTGCAACTGTTCATCTTCTTATCCCTATAGTAAGAAGAAGAAAAAAATACCCCTAAATCTGACAGTCAGAAAGCATATATCCTCTCTCATTGGTAAGAGGGGTGATAATATGAAGAAAAGTTCCTGTATCCACCCTAGGGTCACTGGAGGCTGTACTAGGAAAGAGATAATAGTAACAGGCTGTGATTGTTCTTCCTAACATTACTTGCACCGTCCCTTACAGAGACCCAAAATCAGGAAGAAATTTTTTTTCCATTCTGCTCCCCTACTGCAAGCAACTGCTGCTCCGAGAATATTGCACCTAGAGCTTTGAGTCTGGTGTCATGTAAAATCTAATTTGATACCAAAAACTGAATTCTATTCCTTATATTCTAGTCGTGGCAAGCATTTAGTTTAAGATTATTGGTACCAAACTTTTCTTTAGAACCTGATTTGCTAATCAAAAAACATAAGAACACTTCATATACAAATTCATTCTTTAATATAATGTAAGCATGACCTGGGTCAGACTGACAAATCAGAGTACCAGAGGGTCCTCCAGCATGCCCAGGCACTGACACAACCATAATCTTGAGGGCCCAGCAGAAGACAACCACCTTTGCAGTCACTTGTCACTAGGGTCTATTTCTTATAGGTGGATTCACAATTAACCAATTTGACCTTATTGATGATATGTCTCGTATATGCAATGATGAAGTTTATAATATAATTGAAATGGTCATGCACATGTTCTAGATGTCATATATGGGGGCCCTCAGAATAATTTCCTCTGGCGGGCCCAATAAACCCCTGTCCAACGCATAGTATGGTGATTACTATTTGGTATATTTAAAGTAAGAAGTAATTCCTCTATACTGCAGTGTCTTAAAACTTGTTTATGGCTGCACAATGTTTGCAGATTTCAGTAAACCTCTGGTTAAACTCTTCAGAATTTTCTACTGTTTTTGTGATAGTTTTATATTTTGAATAAGCATTCAATTGACTAAAAAGTCACTGAAGGTTCTTTGAAGAAAAATATGACTGCTCGTGTAAACAATTAATGGTTGTTAAGCATGGCAGTGTATATTATGACAAACAACACATGCTACATTATGCCAGCTGGTGTAATGATGTGATAATGTCTGACTCATTAACTCTAGCACACAGTTTACGATGCCCTTGTATGACAGGATTAATTGATTCACACATACATTAAAACAAAAATAACTAAACTGAAATTCAGCTGGAAGCCTGGATTCTCATTTGTCATAAACTCTGTTGACTAAGTGTCACTATCACCTTTGTCTTGGCGTCAACTGGCCGCCTATATTTGAGTCATTTTCCATTGGCCACTGATTTTTGTTTTGCTTTTACAATTCTTAGCCAATATTTGTAGTGTCTATAAAAAGAGATTATAAAAACTAAAATCATCAAATATACCTTAAGTGTTATGACTGAAAAGAAATCAACATATATTTCAAATATAAAGACAAAATGCATTCAATTTGGTACAATTTATGAGAAACATAAACACAACTCAAACACAACAAAGTAGCCAAACTAAACTACTTTACAGTACCAATGGCAAATCTATCCTGATTTGTCAATTTAAAATCTGCATACAGCTTTATGAGAGACGTTTACAGTGTAAATATGTGCTTTTCTACATTCTACATATCACAAGAGCTGATGAATACTGAGTACAGAACCCAATTTGATGGTAAACGAATTGCGCAGCATACAATTTACTTGTTTCTTTTTTTTTTATAGTGCAGATGCTTATTGCTAACAAAATGTTTAAAAAATGGTCTCCAAATAAAATGGTAATTCTAAATGTAGAGATTAGAACCATTGGATAAATTGATGAAGTTACAAGTATCAGACAAATATCATTAAGATAACCGGTCAAGCAGAAGCTCCCGGGTCCTAATTCAAAATCTGTAACATTGGCCTACTACTAACATACTTCCTTCATATCGGTCAGAGGTATTTTTTGGGCCCCTTCAGGTTCCAGGGTCTAGGTGTGACCACAACTTCTGTACCCCCTATAGTTATGCCCCTGTCATCAAGTAGAATTAAAAAATATTCATAAAAAGTTGCAGTCACCTAAAATAATTTTTAACATTTTAAATAGACTGCCTTTTTATAGACGTAATCACAGAAATCATGTTACAATCCAAAAATATGTACAATACTATCTTATATAGGAGTGCATAACCCTGGAAGAAGCACAGAGCCACCTTAACCCTTTCAAGACCGAGCTCATTTTGACCTTCATGACCAGCCCCATTTTCTCAAATCTGACATGTGTCAATTTATGTGTTAATAACTCTGGAATGCTTTTGCCTATCCAAGCGATTCTGAGACTGTTTTCTCGTGACATATTGTACTTTATGTTAGTGGAAAAATTTGGTCAATAAATTCATTGCTTATTTGTGAAAAACACCAAAATTTAGAGAAAATTTGCAAAAATTATGATTTTTCTCATTTTAAATGTATCTGCTTGTAAAACAGATAGTAATACCACACAAAATAGTTACTATTTTACATATTCCATATGTTTACTTTATATTTGCATTGTTTTTTGAACATTATTTTATTTTTCTAGGACGTTACAACGTTTAGAACTTTAGCAGCAATTTCTCACATTTTCAAGAAAATTTCAAAAGGCTATTTTTACAGGGACCAGTTCAGATCTGAAGTGGCTTTGAGGGCCTTATGTACTAGATAGACCCCATAAATCACCCTATATTAAAAACTGAACCCCTCAAAGTATTCAAAACAGCATTCAGAAAGTTTCTTAACCCTTTAGGCGCTTCACAGGAATTAAAGCAAAGTAGAGGTGAAATTTACAAATGTTATTTTTTTTACTGAAATTCATTAGTAATACATTTTTTTCTGTAACACAGAAGGTTTTACCCAAGAAATGCAACTCAATATTTATTACCCAGATTCTGAAGTTTTTAGAAATATCCCACATGTGGCTCTAGTGTGATAATGGACTGAAACACCGGCCTCAGAAGCAAAGGAGCACCTAGTGGATTTTGGGGCCTCCTTTTTTTAGAATATATTTTAGGCACCATGTCAGGTTTGAAGAGGTCTTGTGGTGCCAAAACGGTGGAAATCCCCAAAAGTGAGACGGTTTTGGAAACTACATCCCTCAAGGAATTTATCTAGGGGTATAGTTAGCATCTTGACCCCACAGGTCTTTTGCTATATTTATTGGAGTTTGTCTGTGAAAGTGAAAATCTACTATTTTTTCGGAAAAAATATAAAAAAAAAAAATATATACAAGGAATAAAGATTAAAAGCACCCCAAAACTTGTAAAGCTACTTCTCCCGATTACGCCAATGCCCCATATGTGGTACTAAACTGCTGTTTGGACCCACGGCAGAGCTCAGACCGGAAGGAGCGCCATTTGGATTTTGAAGCACAATGGATTTTGAAGAACAACATATTCCATATGTTTACTTTATATTTGCATTGTTTTTTGAACATTATTTTATTTTTCTAGGACGTTACAACGTTTAGAACTTTAGCAGCAATTTCTCACATTTTCAAGAAAATTTCAAAAGGCTATTTTTACAGGGACCAGTTCAGATCTGAAGTGGCTTTGAGGGCCTTATGTACTAGATAGACCCCATAAATCACCCTATATTAAAAACTGAACCCCTCAAAGTATTCAAAACAGCATTCAGAAAGTTTCTTAACCCTTTAGGCGCTTCACAGGAATTAAAGCAAAGTAGAGGTGAAATTTACAAATGTTATTTTTTTTACTGAAATTCATTAGTAATACATTTTTTTCTGTAACACAGAAGGTTTTACCCAAGAAATGCAACTCAATATTTATTACCCAGATTCTGAAGTTTTTAGAAATATCCCACATGTGGCTCTAGTGTGATAATGGACTGAAACACCGGCCTCAGAAGCAAAGGAGCACCTAGTGGATTTTGGGGCCTCCTTTTTTTAGAATATATTTTAGGCACCATGTCAGGTTTGAAGAGGTCTTGTGGTGCCAAAACGGTGGAAATCCCCAAAAGTGAGACGGTTTTGGAAACTACATCCCTCAAGGAATTTATCTAGGGGTATAGTTAGCATCTTGACCCCACAGGTCTTTTGCTATATTTATTGGAGTTTGTCTGTGAAAGTGAAAATCTACTATTTTTTCTGAAAAAATATAAAAAAAAAAAATATATACAAGGAATAAAGATTAAAAGCACCCCAAAACTTGTAAAGCTACTTCTCCCGATTACGCCAATGCCCCATATGTGGTACTAAACTGCTGTTTGGACCCACGGCAGAGCTCAGACCGGAAGGAGCGCCATTTGGATTTTGAAGCACAGATTTTGCTGGATTATTTTTCAGTGCCATCTTGCGTTTGCAATGCCCTGGAGGGAGCAAAACAGTGGAATCCCCCCAAAACTGAGCCCATTTTGAAGACTACACCCCTCAAGGAATTGTTCTAGGGGTATAGTTAGCATTTTGACCCCACAGTTTTTTTGCTGAATTTAGTGGAATTAGGCCGTGAAAATGAAAATCTACTTTTTAGAAATGTTTAATTTTTACAATGAATAAAGTAGAAAAATCACGCCAAAATTTGTAAAGCATTTTGTCCTGATGACAGCAATAAGCCATATGTGGTAATAAACTGCTGTTTGGACCCACGGCAGGACTCAGGAGGGAAGGAACAATATTTGGCTTTTGGAGCTCAAATTTAGCTGGAATGGTTTTCGGGTGTCATGTCACATATGCAAAGCCCCTGAGGTACCAAAACAGTGGAAACCTCCCAAAAGTCCCTTTAGGGGACTGGAACGAGCGATCATTAGGTCGCTGGTACAATACACTGCAATACTAATGTATTGCAGTATAATGTCATTTTACAGGCTCCTGTAACAGCGTGATCTCTGTTCCTGTCCATTAGTCCCGGGTGTCAGCTGTAATACACAGCGGACACCTGCAGAATATGGAGCGGGCGCAGCACGTGAGCCCGCTCCATATATAAGCCCTCGCACCACGACATTCTATTAAGTCGTGGTGCGCCAAGGCGTTAATGCGCGGCGGATGGTGCAAAGTGAAAATTAAAATTTTCCACTGATATGCCATTTTAATGCACAATATGTTGTGCCCAGTTTGTGCCACTGAAGACAAATACCTTATACAATGTTGAGCGGGTTCTCCCGGATATAAAATATCATATGTGGATGTAAGCTGGTGCTTGGACACGCTGTGGGACTCAAAAGGGAGGGAAAGCCATTTGACTTTTGGAGCGCAGATTTTGCTTGGTAACTGTTCTGTTTGGGGTTTTGCTGGTATTTCAGTTTATGATGTGGGGATATGTGTAAACTGGGCAGAGTACATCAGGGCATAATAAGAGGGTATAATAATGGGGTACATAAATAATAATTCGCAGATATGTGGCCGGTGTCGCACTGATAAATGGCGCCCGATCTTATCCGCTTTTGGAACACTCTGCACATTTTGCATCGCCATATTCTGAGAGCCAGAACTTTTTTATTTTTTCTCCAACGGAGCCGTGTGAGGGCTTATTTGTTGCGGGACAATCTGTACTTTTCATTAGTACCATTTTAGGGTACATGTGATTTTTTTTATCACTTTTTATTATATTTTTTTGGAAGCAAAGTGACAAAGAAACATAAATTCTGACAATGTTTTTAGTATTTTTTTTTTACAGTCTATAAATGACATTTTACTTTATTCTGCGGGTCGGTACGATTACGGCGATACCATATGTATATAGGTTTTTTATGTTTTGTGGCGATTGCACAATAAAATCACTTTCCGTCCAAAAAGCGGTGTAAGGGCTTGTTTTTTGCGGGACGGGTTGTAGTTTTTATTGGTACTATTTTGGGGTACATGCGACTTTTTGATCACTTTTTATTCTATATTTTGGGAGGGTTGATGACCAAAAAATTGTGATTCTGACATTGTTTTTTAATATTTTTTTTTGCGGTGTTCACTTTTATAGTTTGGGTCGTTATGAACGCGGTGATACCAAATATGTGTACTTTTTTTTAACATTTTCATTTTTTTCCTATAATAAAAGACTTATTATAGGAAAAAAAACATTTTTTGTTTTTGTAACTTTTATTACTTGTTTTTACACTTTTATAAAACTTTTTTATTACTTTATTTTTTACTTTTTACTTGTTTTACTTGAAGACTGGCAGCAGTGATCGCTGCTATAATACATTACACTACCTAGGTAGTGTAACGTATTATAAACTGTCAGTGTGACGCTGAGTCACACTGACAGGAAGCTTATGAGGACCAGCCTCCGGCTGATTCTCATAGGCTGCTGTGCATGGCAGACCCGGGGGCTGTTATATGGCCCCCGGTTCTGCCTTATAACCGACTGCAGCACCAGCAATCGGTCCCCGGGAAAGTTTGTTGTAGCAACAAACTTTTCAGTTTGTTATAGCAACAAACTTTCCAGTTCGTTGCTACAACACACTTTCCCTGCGATCACATGACCGGGACCTGAACTAATCAGGTCCCGATCATATCTCCGGGACCAGAGGCAGGTGATAACAGCGCGATCCGGGTGTCAGCGCTACTCTGAGACACCCGGATCGCGCTTTTATCACCCACCGTGAATTCAGGTCGGCGCTGCACAGAGCCCAGCAAGTGCCGACGTGAATATACAGTGGGCGGTCGGGAAGCGGTTAAGGCCAGGATCACCCACAATTTTGATACAGTTTTTGGCTCACTTTTTTTGAGCCAAACACAGGAGGGCACAAAAGAACGAAGATGCATCAGTTTCTCCCAGGCAAAGATTTTAAAGCAGTTTAGAGTTTCAAAATGTGCTGTACAAGCTCTTTTTAAGAAGCACAAAAAAATTTGAGGACAATAGACGCAGTGGTTAGCCAAGGAAACTTGCAGCAGATGAAAGACACATCATGCTTACTTCCCTTCGAAATCGCAAGATGTCCAGCAGTGCCATCAGCTCAGAACTGGCAGAGGCCAGTGGTACCCAGGTACACTGATTTACTGTTCGGAGAAGTCTGGCCAGAAGTGGGCTCCATTGAAAAATTGGGCCTAAAAAGCCATACCTCCAATGTGGAAACAAGACCAAGCAACTCAACTATGCACGAAAACATAGGAACTGGGGTGCAGAAAAATTGCAGCAGGTGCTCTGGACTGAGGAGTCAAAATGTGAAATACTTGACTGTAACAGAAGGCAAATTGTTTGCCGATATGCTGGAGAGCGGTACAATAATGAATGTCTGCAGGCAACAGTAAAACACGGTGGAGGTTCCTTGCAAATTTTGGGCTGCATTTCAGCAAATTAAGTTGGGGATTTGATCAGTAATAATGGTGTCCTCAATGCTGAGAAATACAGGCAGATACTTATCCATCATGCAATACCATCAGGGAGGCATCTGATTGGCTGAAAATGTATTCTGCAGCAGGACAACAACCCCAAACATACAACCAATGCCATTAAGAACTATCTTCAGGGTAAAGAAGAACAAGGAGCCCTGGAAGTTATGATATGGCCCCCACAGAGCACTGGTCTCAACTTCATCGAGTCAGTCTGGGATTACATGAAGAGACAGAAGGATATAAGGAAGCCTACATCCGCAGAAGATCCGTGGTTAGTTCTCCAAGATGTTTGGAACAACCTCCCTGCTGAGTTCCTTCAAAAACTGTTTGCAAGTGTACCTAGAAGAATTGATGCTGTTCTGAAGGCAAAGAGTAGCCACACCAAATATTGATTTGATTTAGATTTCTCTTCTATTCATTCACTTTGTATTTTGTTAACTGTTAAAAATAACTATTAAAAGTTCTATTCTTGAAACCACTTTGCAGCATTTTTCCACAACTGCCTAAAACTTTTGCATTACGGTCTGGATCTTATGATATCCAGAAAAGGAACCAACCAGGTGGCACAGTACACTTATAGCACCCCCTTTATCACAGCTTTGGTTAAGTTTGAGGTACTCGGTTGGCCCCAGGACTTAAGTGCCTCTAGCAAGCTAGCGTTATTTTTGTGTTCTTTTGCATCCTGTTTTAATAGTAAATTTGGCCAACAAAAATAAGTACTCTTCAACAGGATGCAAAAAACATGGTGTGAACATAGGCTTAGGCTATGTTAATATGTTTTCCGTTGTACTGCTCTGTCATAGAAGCAGAACAACGGGAAAACGCAAGCGTTGAATGACAGAAATCAATGGTGCCCAACAGAACCCATTGACTTTAATGGGTTCCGTCGAGTTTTCGGCATGGTTTCTATCATTTTGATGGATAAAATAGCACTGCATGCTGCGCTATTTTGTCCAGTAAAAATGATGGAATCTGCAAGGAAAGCCCCTAACTGAGCCTTCGATACAGATGTGGATAGAGTTTTATTGGGTTAAAATTGGATGAAGAACAGAAAATGTAAGGGGTTCAGATTTGTACCACAGGGGTCAGCATTGGGCCCTGTTATTTTCTGTAAACTTATTATTTACCTTGTAAATGGCATAAAGATAAAAATATCCACATTTGCAGATGATACTCTACAGGGACATTTCCACAGAAGAGGATAATATTATCTAACAGAGAAGTTTAGAGTTGTTAGAAAGTCGGACAGAGAAGTGGCTTAATATTACCTAGGCTTCACATGATGTTTTTGCATCCTGTTAAATGGTACTGGTTGTTTTTCTTGGCTGTTATAAACAGAAGCCATAACACTAGTGTAGAAAATTACACACCTTGTTTAATGTGTCTCTATTCAGCCCAGGGCCGCACCTGCCATGAGACGAGGTGAGCCTTCTGCCTCAGGCGGCACCACCTAGCTGTAAGGAGGGAGCGGCATTTTGTGCCAGGAGCCATGGCAGGGACTGACTTGCTGGGGGGCATGGCTTATTTTAACTAGCAGATGTGCGGCACGATAGTTACGTCTCCTAGAACCCTCCTTCTCTCAGGTCAGGAGGAGGTGCAGTAGAGCTCTCTCTCCTCTAAGAAGAAGAGGATCTTCATGAGGTGAGCCATGGCCCATATTTAAAACTGAGCGCCGCATACTGCGCTCAGGCTCCTGCCCCCACTAAGTTAAAAATTATCGGCCAACGTTGGGGCGGGGGGGGGGGGGTCTGCGCTTTTTACTGATTGCAGAGGGCTCTATGGGGGGAATAATCCATATTACCTCAGCAGTCAGTTAGACGTTGAGACCTCCACCTTGCAGTATAACCCCCCCTAGCTTTGGCCGATCACTCTAAATTAGTGGGGGCAGGAGCCTGAGCACCGTATAATTCTTCCCCTTAAAGCCCTTAGCAGTCAGTCAGATGCTCAGACCCCCCCCCATTCAGAATAATCCCCTCCCAGTAGTTATAATACTGCAAAAGGGGGGGTCAATGCATCTGACTGACTGCTGAAAGCTCTATGGGGGATACTCCCCTACACAGAGCCGTCAGACACTCAGACCCCCACTTGCAGTATAATCCCCCCCATAGTGCCCTCAGTATTATTATAGTACATGGAGGGATCTCTGACTGCTTAAACTGTAACTAAACTTTTAAAAAACTTTTGACATGTCATAGTGACATGTCATCGATCGTTAAAACGAAGAATCAGAAGTAATCGGATGAGCACTGTTTCGCTTTATTTCTGATTGGCTTTTCTCGGTTACGGGCTCATAGACTTTCTATTGAGCCCATACATGGCTCAGAGGAAAGCCGATCAGAACCGAAGCAGCCCAGCACTCACCCGAGCACTTCTGCTACTTTGTTTTAGTGATCGGTGGGGGTCTCAGACTTCCACCGATCAAAACTTCTGACATATACTATGACATGTCAAAAGTTTTTTAAAAGTTTATTTACACTTTAAAGGAAAGGTGTTATAATTACTTTTTTTTTATTTGATGTGTTTTAAGTTATGGGCCTATGTTTCTAATTATTTTAATATCTTGCCTAAAGTAACTATTTATTCATATGTTTGTACTTCTGTGAGGGGAGTCATCTTTATTAGCATCTGTGTATGTGTCTCTGCACGACACATACATAGGTGCTATATGGAGCACTTAGGGCATAGGAAAGTAGGGTTGGGAGACAGCCCTATCTCCTTTGCTGGAGCCGTTACAGCTGTGGACTGTGCATGCTCTGTGGCATACACAGTTTACAGGGACCCACGACGACTCTCGCTTCTAGGGGGAAGATGGGCGTCATTTTATTAAAGAGTGGCAGCCGCTGAGTCATCGCAGGAGCTGCCTTTCAATTTAAATGAATTGCCGCCTCCTCCCGCCACTCCCACCGTTACCTAACAATGTGACTTCTAGTAACACCGGTCACATAGCTAATGCAGGGACCTCAGGGACCGCAGGGGCGCTCGAGACCTCCCAGAAGCTCCAGAATTATTAATATTCCTACCACATCTCTAGGCCCTGTGCGTACAATAGAAATTAGAGTTCATTGACCTCTAGCATCTATAGCGGAGCAGGGGGGAAGAAAGAAGACAGAAGACCGCTGTAGGTTAGTAAAAAAAAAATTATACTGCTAATTTAATTTTTTTGTTTTGCAGGTTTGGAATGCAGAGCAGCCCGCTTTAGCTAACACTAGCGGCGTTACAAATAGGCTGTTATTCGGCAAGATACGCCATGCCTGACGACCAGCACATTATCCCTCCACGTATTACACATAGTACTGACACCCCATGTACTATTCACAGCACTGACCCCTATTTATCACATTTATTTATTTATTTATTTTTTTTACATTATTACACACTTTCATACATACATATTTATTTTTTACCATCCATTCACACCCTAGCACTACACTGACACTCATTTATCGCACACCTTTGAGCACCTAGTCCGCCACTCCCCTCAAGACTAGTGGGAGGGGCTATCACTACTTAATGCACACTCCTTCTGCAGCATTCTTTGACCCGTCTGCGTCCTGATGGGAACGGGTTTTCACCCACCCACCTACCTAGTGAGTATGGCCTTTTTTGTGGTTTTGAATACCACTATATGGTCACTGTTTGGTGATAATATTGGTGTATATATAGTTTGTTTTATCCAGAAGCAGTATGGTGGTATTATTCAGATGCTATGTGGTGGTAATATGTGAGCTTGGTTTGGTGGTTTTATTCAGTAACAGTATGGTATTATTATTCAGTAACAGCATGGTGGTATTATTCAGTCACTATGTGGTGGTGGTGGTAATATGCGGCCATAATGTGGCGGTATTATTCAGTATCAGTATGAGGTATTATTCAGTCACTATGTGGTGGTAATATGTGGTCATGCTGTGGAGGTATTATTTAGTAACTGTGACTCATTTTATAGATTCATTCAAAATCTATAAAATCAACTTTTAAAACGGCGCACACTGTATTGTAATTACCCTATAAAGGATGTAGAACAGCCTGGGATATGTCAATTAAGATGGGGGGGAGCTCCATTTAAATTTTCGCCTCAGGCGGCAGAAAAGCTAGAATCGGCCCTGATTCTGCTTTCTGACACGTGACCTAACAGTTTAGCTCTAAGTGTGTATCTTTCATCTGAAAGTAAGTTTTTCTGAAAAAACTTTTTCATTTTGCCACTTATAACTATACCTACATCTGTGCATTCACCAGAACTATAGTTTAGCACCTGTGCAGAAGTGGACGCAGCCAGGGACAGATCCAAGAAACCAGTGAGGTGGATAAGTCACTTGACTGTCACCATATACATCCTAGACATGAAGACCACCTGTCTTAAATTTTTACACAGCGAATACATGGGCAGCAGGAGACCTTCAATTGCAGAGCTGACATTGTATATCTATATAGGCAGTTGTAGATTAATATAATCTTAGGCCCGGGGGCGTGGCTTGGACCTGCATGAGGACGGACGTGTAACAGGGAGCTCCGTGACTAAGAAGCCCAAACCGGCTTAAATAAACCTATTGGACACCAGGAAAAGAAGTCTCCCGGCAGATGAACGTACCCTAAGCCCGGAGGGCGCAGTGAGGTCAGAGAATCAGCTGGGGAACGGAGGAAACTCGTCTCAGAAGTCGGAGCATCGTGGGGGAGGGGAGTCACGAGGCACGGCTTCCCGGGCTAAGGCGCCCTACAGATATCTCGTCTGGGAGATTAACAGCGGTCAGGAGGCCAGATTCCAGGAGAGCAGTGAGGATTCTGTGAACGGAGGTGAGGAGGGGAGTCACAGCAGCCCACGGAGGGTCAGTAGCACTGCAGGAGAAAGAGGGGAAGGAGGGGAACGGCCTAGAAGGGAAGAAACGCCATTGTGATAAACTTTATTTCTGGAGGGTCACAACAGGTCAGTGCACACAGTGGAAAGGAGGTTGAGCAGAGTCACAGACTTTCACAAGCTATCCTCCACTTGATATTGATTTCCACCACAGCAAAGAGAATATAGGAGGAACTAAAAGAGAGTCTGCTTGAGCAGGAGCAGCCGCCATTTCCCATCTTTTCCATAGCAAGATATAACATAAAACGCAATACGGTACAAGGATATATCTACAGTTACTGGCAGAGATAAATAAAGTACACAGTTACTTGCATTGAACGTTTATTATAATTTTCTCGCTTACCGTGTGTATCATACTTTACAATGGGCGGCACTACAAAAAAGAAAGACCAAAAAGCGAAACCGACTAAACTCACAGAGTTTTTTGCCACTTCTCCCTCTAGACAGGCTGGAGCAAAGAGACGGTTATCACTCCCCCCGCCCTCTCCTGCATCCTCTTCCAGAGCAGAGTCCTTAAACAATGACATGGGGGAAGACTCTGACTTACACCCAGTTTCGGAAACCACAATTAAAAAATTACTAAATTCTTTGAGAGACTCTCTACAGTCCGATTTTAAAAGTATTGTTGGGGAGCTGAAAACTGACATTTTGGCTATAGCGTCGCGCACGGATCATATCGAGCACAAATTTGAATCCTTTGCCAAATCGCATAATTTGTTAATTGATGCGAATTCAACGCTAGAGGAGGAGGTTCAAAGGTTATCAAACAAAGTGTTAGATCTTGAGGACAGATCGCGCAGGAATAATGTCAGAATCAGGGGCATTCCGGAATCAGTGACACCGGACCAGCTTGCTCCATATCTTACTGACCTACTGAACGTGGTTCTACCTCAAAAATCCAACTTGGATATGACAATAGACAGGATCCATAGAATTCCTAAACCGCGGCATATTGCACCTCACCTCCCGAGAGATTCTATAGCCAGGATCCACTTTTATCATATTAAAGAGGAATTCCTTAGGGCTTTAAAAAGCTCTCCAGAATTACCGGAACGTTTTAAAGATATTGCGATCTACCCTGATCTGTCAGCAGCTACTATGTTAAAACGAAGAGAATATATGCCTCTCACAAGAATCTTGAGAGATAAAGGAATACTTTACAAATGGGGATTTCCGGTGAAGCTGATTGTATCCAGGAACGGCAGTATTCACGTGTGTAATTTCACCTGAAGCAGCGAAGGAATTACTTCAGGAATGGGGATTTATTACCTCGCCGTCTCAAAGTCCCCGACGCAGGGAAGAGATTCGTCCAGAAGTGATCACCCCATTGTGGTCAGAAAAAATAAGCAGATCCAGGAAGAAAACGGGAGACTGATATAACTGTATAATTGTTTAAGAATATGGTGTTCATATATAATGGCTTCAAATGTCGTAGTCATTTAAGGAGGTTGCTTGGGGAGGTAGTCATGGTTACTTTGGGAAAGGCAGGTCCTACTGACGTTGCCCCCTTTTCTTCCCTGAAAGAGGGAAATAACAGGTTGTTGGGTTCTTCAAACAATCCGCTAAGTTGGAAAGCGGTGTGTTGTTATGTTAAAGTTTGTTTTACTTTAAGGTTGCTTTTTGGCCTCTCCCCTGGTAAGATTAAAGCTAAACGTAAGTCAAGCCTTTTCAGTCAAGATGGGTCTTAAATTTGTATCGCTCAATGTAAATGGTTTGAACTCACCTTATAAAAGGTCTATGTTGTGGAAGGAAGCTAATAAATCTGGGTGTGATGTATTATGCATTCAAGAATCACATATGCGCACAAAAGATGTCCATCTTCTTAAACATCCAAAATTTTTAAACATTATTTCAGCTACTACCAATGTGAAAAAAGCAGGAGTTACTATTGCAATCAACAACTCAGTAGTGTTTGAAAAAATTGCGTCATTAATAGATCCTCATGGTAGATATATAATCCTGGTATGCAAATTGGATTTAGTTCTATACACCATAGTGTCTTTATATGCACCTAATAAACGGCAAATTCCGTTTATCACTAAAATTCTTACTAAAACTAAAAAGATACAGCAAGGGGGCTTGCTGATTTGTGGAGATTTTAATACGGTTATGTATAACAGATTGGATAGATCTAACCCAGAAAGGGGTAGAGGTTTAGACATAGAATCTCTGATAGCAGGGGAATATTTACACGATGTATGGCGTTACCAACACGCATCCGAAAAAGATTTCACATTTTTTTCTGCACCTCATACAGCGTATTCCAGGATAGATTTTTTTCTCGTGGACAGGGAGATCCTCCTAAACTCGGAGAATTCAGAAATAGGGGTCAGTACTTGGTCGGATCACGCCCCCATATCCTTAACACTGAAGGCACAATATAGTTTCCCTCCAAGAGCCCCTTGGAAATTAAATACGTTTCTTTTGAAGTCTAAGCCCGTTCAAGATTCTATACGAACAGCTTTAGAAGAATTTTTTGACATAAATTCCCCATCGGCTTCTCCAGAAATGGTGTGGTGCTCCCATAAAGCTTTCGTGAGGGGTCTCTTTATTCAACAGGCGGCTAGGGCAAAGAGAGTTAGGAACAAAGAAATGGAAGAAGTGTTGTTGGCTATTAAAGTCAAGGAATCCTTAATGAAATCAACTCCTACGAGGACTACGGGGGAAGTTCTCAGAGAGTTACGGGATAGACTACAGGTTCTGAATCTGGTCCAATACGATAAAAATTTGAAACGCCTTAAATTGAATTTTTATGAACAAGGGGATAGGCCAGGTAAACTCTTAGCGAAAAGGGTGAGAGTTCAAACAGCTAAGTCTAAAATACCATATTTAGCTCGTCCAAATGGACAAAAGATTTATGATCCCCAAATGATCGCAGATTCCTTTGCAGATTATTATAGCCGATTATACAATCTGAAGGATGACCCTTCACTAACTCACGCTTCTTCAGACCGAATTAAAGAGTTTTTGTCGGAAATAAAGCTCCCACAACTCTCTGAGTCTCAACTACTTAGCTTAAATACGCCAATATCAGAGATAGAGTTACGGAAAATATTGAAGGGTTTAAAATTAAATAAAGCTCCGGGCCCAGACGGACTCCCAAATGAATATTTTAAAATATTTGAAGAAATACTTACTCCATTCATGACGAATACATATAATGGGTTGGTAGCCAAACAATCTCCTCCTTCAGAAATGTTACAGGCGATCCTGATAACTCTCCCTAAACCAGGAAAAACGGCGGATAGACCAGAGAATTTCCGTCCAATATCGCTATTGAATAGCGATATTAAAATCTTCTCAAAATTATTAGCTATGCGAATAAATGAGTGCCTACCTTCCTTGATCTCACTGGATCAAGTAGGATTTGTGAAAGGTCGTCAGGCCAGAGATGGCACCAGAAGGATGCTAGACTTGATCCAGATTGCATATGACTCGTTAGAACCCACGGTAGTCCTCTCTTTGGACGCGGAAAAAGCTTTTGACCGAGTACATTGGCGTTTTTTAGAAGCGGTATTAGACAAATTTGGCTTTCACTCTTTTATTAAAAGAGCGGTCCTTTCCCTGTATACATTCCCTTCAGCTCTGGTATACACATCTGGGTTTTTGTCCAAAAAGTTTTTCATAAGCAATGGAACTCGTCAGGGCTGTCCTCTCTCCCCCCTAATTTTTGATTTGTGTATGGAACCATTCGCGGAAATGATTAGAACATCTTCACTTATTTCAGGAATTATAGTAGGGGGAAGGGAACATAAAATTGGTCTTTACGCAGATGATGTGGTATTAATCTGTAAATCGCCCATGTCTTCCTTGACGGAAATAACTAGGATCATAGCGTGTTATTCTGAAATGTCATATTACAAACTGAACGTAGCAAAATCCCTGATAATGCCCATTCATATTCCTCCAATAATGAAACCACTTCTCTCTAGCTTTAACTTCATATGGGCGAATGAGGGGCTATCATATCTAGGTATAATGTTGACGCCTCACCCATTCATGGTTATGAATAAAAACTACATGACGCTTCTATCTCATATAACGAAAGAGTGCAATAGATTGGATAAATTTCAATTATCTTGGATGGCCAGGATTAATATAGTAAAAATGTTAATATTGCCCAAATACCTATACTACTGCAGGACGATACCCTATTTAATATCGACCTCATTATTGTCCAGATTACAAACAGTAATTATGAGATTCATTTGGAACAATAAGAGAGCAAGAGTAGCTAAACATTTACTGTTTCAGAGAGGGAAATATGGAGGTTTGGGCGTTCCTAACCTAAAAGCCTACAATGTAGCGGCTATAATGGATCAGATGAAACCAAGTTGGTTTTCCACTGAGCAACCATTATGGTCTCAAATAGAGGACGCAATGTTCCCTAAGTTCTTAATGAAACATTTTATGATGGCTGTATATCTGGGAGCTAAAGCTCCACCCATGCCTTTACGATCAATGGCAGATTCTCTTCAGGTGTGGAGTAAATATGTATGTAATGAAAAGTGGATTCAAGTGCCATTAACTAAAATCCCAACCCAAGTTCTCGCACTATTTCTTCCTAATATTTTGTTTACCCCTTGGGTGGAAGCTGGGATTGAATGGATATCGGACTTTTACGAAGGGGACGCGTTCAAATCTTTCGAATATATTTCAAAAACCCATAATATTTCCTCTAGTCTTTTCTTTCAGTATCTTCAAATCAGACATCTCATGCAGTCAGTAAAAATACAATCGACAACAGATAGTTTTAATTCCTTTCACAGGTTTATGTGGGCGGAGTCAGGAGTGGTAAAAGGGATGACATGTAGTTATGATCTTATTATTCAGATGGGGAAAACAGGGAAGGCAGCATATATGACAAAATGGGAAGGTGAACTGGGGACTTCCTACTCTATTGAGCAATGGATTAAAGCGTCATGTTGGTCGTCTAAATTATCCAAATGTGTGAATCACACGGAATTAATGAAAAAAATCCATCTTAGATGGTATCTTACTCCAACTAGGGTAGCACACAGTACCCAAGGGGCCTCTAGATTGTGCTGGAGAGGATGCGGACTCATGGGTTCTTTAATACACATGTGGTGGTCGTGCCCTAATATAGCTCCAATATGGTTGGACACATTTAACTTAATTTCAGAAATATTAGAATTCCGGGTTGAGAGTAACCCCTCTCTAGCTATTTTGGATATCACATTGGAAGACGTCCCACCGGACAAGAGAGTAATTATTCATCATATTTTAATTGCTACTAGACTAACTATAGCTCGGACATGGAAGTCTCCAGAATTTCCGAATATTAGAGAAGTTATTCAAAGGGTGAATATGCAATGTCATTATGAAATAACATTATTATCACAAGTTCACATACAGCATCGCACTAATCAGTTGTGGGATAAGTGGTTACAATCTAGATATTTCAAGTAATGTATAGGTTGGATCTAACCAAGGGCAAGTTTTAATGGAGGCATTGTTAACTTGTGGTTGCGTGTTTGCATTATAGAGTGTAAGACAGATCTCGAAATGTTTAGAGATCTTCCCATGTATGTTTCTTGTATTTGTGTTGAAAAAATCAATAAAAATCTATTGAAATAAAAAAATATAATCTTAGGCCCTGGGCTGTACATAAGCAATGGGCCCCCTCCCCACATCACACATTAGATGAATGTTGGCTGGACCCACTGATTTCGGCATGACCGACTATGTAACATGTATGAGGATGTTCCGACTCTCACCCGATGGCTCACCCCTAAAAAAAAAATATAGGTAAAAATAAAATAACATTAATAACACATCAGAAGGTTAGATGCAGCACCTCAGCAGGAGACTGTCCCTGGTTTTACTTTATATTAAAAATCAGCACTGTGGAGCCTGCACCAAAGTGGCACTTCATATGCCCTAATCTATGTATGATAATATACCTCTAAAAATTACAGTCATACAGTTACCAAATAATACCCTTAAACAACTAAATAAATATAACCATGCTATTACTGAATAACAGCTAATATAGCAAGACCAATAATACCAATGATATCACTATACAAGAGACAAATAATATTGCACATATTACCACCACATAGTGACTGACTAATTCCACCATACTCTTACTGAATAATACTGCCACTTCACGAGCGCATATTACCACCATATTGTGAATGAATAATATTACCATACTGTTACTGAATAAAAAACGTTATATTAAGACCAATGTTACAACCGTACAATGACCATATAGTGGTAGGTACGATTTCTACACAGGCGATTCGCAGACCATAAGTGATTACAGTACATTTACATCCAGTGACTCACTGGTGACAAATTGAAGAAAGGAACTGCAGCACTCAGGATAATCCAACGAAAAGTGTGTTTTATTCATAAAGCATAAAAACACTTGCAACGTTTCAACCCAACATGGGTCTTTATTAAGCATGGGTCTGAAGTTCCTTTCTTCAATATGTATACATTTGTTTCCCTTGGACCAGGGACTTACTTTGCTGCACGCACCACCCTTGATTGGGGAGTTGTCTTTTCCTGCTGGTGAAAATTGATTTGGTTGTGATGCTGATCTCTTGAACATGACTCACTGGTGACATCATCTGTGATCCGAGTACTTCACTTTACATTTTCTTTTTCATCCGGCCACGACTTGTCTCTGCAGAATTTGATACACTGACATCTTTGGCTTTTTGATTTTCCAGCACCTTCCCACCTATTCTCCACCCTCTACACAAGCTCCCCATCCAAAGTGGCCCAAACAGTAATGATGCTACCCTTGCTGCCCCACACAGTAATAGTACTGGGCCCTCTACAGGCCCCACACAGTAAGTGCCATTTTTAATTCCCTGACACAGTTTAGTGTCTCCTTTAGACCCCACCCAGTGATAGCCCCACTTTAATGCCCACCTCAGTAATAATGCCACCTGTTATGCCTATACAGCTATAATGCCTCCTATTATGTCCCCAGAGTAATAATGCCCCCACAGTGATAATGCCACTTTTTATGTCTCCACTCAGAAACAATGCCCTTTCTTTTTTCCCCCACAGTAATAGTGCCCCCTTCTATGCCACTAAAGTAGGAATGCCCCCTCTTTTTATGCCCCCAAATTAATATGCCCCCTTTTTTATGACGCACAGTAAGTATGCCCCTTTATGCCCTTACAGTAAGAATGCTCCCTTTCTTATGCCCCCACTCTGTCCTTTATGCTCCCAATAATAGTGTCCCCTTTGTGACACTGAAAATAAAACATTATGCTCACCTAATAGAAGGTAACCCAGATTGAAAGGTCTAACTTTTTAACTTTCTGCTTTGAGTTCAACAGCCCAGCGCAGGCGGCCTGATGCAGCGACGTGATTGCGTCGGGCCGCTGACGTCATGAGTGTGGTACCGGTTTCTCGTATGCCATAGGCCTAAATGAGGCTGCTGCCTGCAAGAGCAAACAGCAGGGCAGAAAGCCAATGGCTCGCGGTTCTGCTATTGTTTAGTGCATTTCAGGGGCAAATGGGGCCACGGGCACCCCATCACTATGGGCTCCGGCCAGTCCCTCCATCCGCCCCTCTGGTGATCTGCTAATGTATACAGGTATAGTTGTAAGTGCAATAATTTAACAGTTTATGTTGTTTTAGGAAATCCGTCTATAAAGTGGCCAACCCCTTTAACGCTTTAACGCTCACAATACACTGCTCTCTGGTAACAGTAGACTAGCAGAATTGAGAAATTACTTTTCTGTGTTCACAGACAACAAGAAATGATATAGTTAAAAAGTACACGATAAGTAAAGAAAAGATTTTGTAAGTAATTCGACATTTTATTGTACTCAAAATGACACTGTGAAATTGTAAAATGTCAATCAAGACTGAGTTTTCCTTTAAATTTATCTTTTAGCTTAGACTTTAGATGGTGAACATTTAGGCTGAGGCATGTTATTTGTTTTTCATTCTTTTTTTCTCAGTTGAAGTTAATGGTGCAAGCTGACAGTAAGTAAAATGAAGTTGTGCTATTAAGTTATATGAAACACAGTGAATCATCAGCAAGCCAATGAGTCACAAGCCAAGAAGCCACAAGAAGTCTGGGCACTGCCTGCCAGAATGGTATTTGAACTGACTTAGCAATTATCTTATAGTATTTAGTGTCTTCTCAGTCTTGGACACGATATACGAGCATTGAATGGACAGTGAATAAGTCCTTTAATAACAAAAATAATTGATATATTGATGCACTGGCCTAGTTTCACTATGAGCATGACATTTACATAAAGATGTGGAAGTGTCCCCTAATAAATAAATAAATATATATATATATATATATATATATATATATATATATATATATATATATATATATATATATATATATATATGTGTGTGTGTGTGTAATGTCTCATGAGCCAGGGCTGTAGAGACAAATCCCTGATCATGAGCAACGGCTTCACAACAAAGCAGGACAATTAGTTAAGGCCGGATTCACACAAGCGTGTGCTTTTTGCGCGCGCAAAAAACATGGCGTTTTGCGCATGCAAAAGGCCCATAACAGCTCCGTGTGTCAGCAACGTATAATGCGTGGCTGCGTGATTTTCACGCAGCCGCCATTATTATGACACTCTGTTTGTAGCACGTGGTGCTTTTCTGTTTTTATTCATAGTTTATACTGCTGCGGAAGTGCTGGGCGTGATTTTCACGCACCCATTGACTTCAATGGGTGCGTGATGCGCCAACAACGCACAAATATAGGACATGTCGTGAGTTTTACGCAGCAGACCACGCTGCGTGAAAATCACTGACAGTCTGCACAGCCCCATAGAGTAACATAGGTCCGTGCGAGGCGCGTGAAAATCACGCGCGTTGCACGGATGTATTACACGTTCGTCTGAATAAGCCCTAACAATAAGGCCCAGTTCACAGAGTTTTTGGGCCTTGATATTGACTCGGACACTGCGTCAGAATCAGCACCAAAAAACTTCCAAAACCGCCTCCCATTGATTTAATCTGAAATCAATGGGAGCCAGTCGCGGAAAAAAGAAAAAGCAGCACGTCCTTTCTTGCCGCGGTTCCGCCACTGACCTCCCATCGAAATCAATGCGTTTTTTTTGTCTGCTGTCCTCAATCGCAAAAAACGCAGCAAAAAAACGCGGCAAGATAGTGTGGGCAGGTCAAAATCTGCCTCAAAATTAGGTGCGCGCTTCCAGGCGGTCGCGGGTGCGCGGGCGGTCGCGGGTGCGTGGGTGGTCGCGCATGCTCGCAAGTGCGAACGGGAGTTTGCGGGTGCACGTGATCGGTCACGCGGGCGGTGTTTGACAGCCCCCATGACGAGAGGGGGGGGGGGCCCGCAGCTCACGACATTCTTTTGGTGAAAAAAACGGGCCCCATTGCAGGGGCCTGTTTTTTTCTACCAAAGGCAAGTCGCGGCAGTTGCCGGGCCCCCCTTTCAATTAGATTTGGACGGGCCCCCTCACATCAGTACCCCTAATACCCCCCTGATGGCGGTCCTGGGTAGCATGATATAGTGCTGGATGGAGTACCGTTAACAGGCGGTGCCACGGTAGGGGGGCCCAAAAAATTTAGCTGTATGGGGCCCTGAAATACCTGATGGCGGCCCTGCCAGGAGCAGCCCCACACCTCCAACAGGCTGTAAACACATCAGGAAATATTCTATGTAGAAATGAAGGGCAATGGTACCAACAAGTGAGAATTTTATAATTTTTTTCCTGAGCAAAGAGGAACGAAGTCTGCCAATCCTCTTCAGAATGTTGCACGCCCAATTCCTCATCCCAAGCCTTGGTGAACACCAATTGAGAGCAAGAGTAACCCAGTCGGAGGATCCCATGTAGATAGGAGAGCATATGAGATGGAGCAGAAAACAAGGATAAATATAATTCCAAAGGAGTCTTATCCTGAAGCAATGCAAGACAGTCTCCCATGGAAGAAAGATAAGACCTTAGTTGAAAGTAGGACCACCGAATTGAGCGTCTCCCCGGGCAGGCCTCAGAGACAGCAGCCAGCGAAAAAACTTCACCCTCAGATGTAAGTGTCTGAGCTAAGTACACCCTATCTTGCCTCCCCCAGCATAGGAAAGTGTCCACACCCATGGCTGGAGGGAATGAGGGGTTATCAAAAAGAGGAGTCAAGGGACCCGGACGATTTACAAGGTCCGAAGCACCTATGACCTGTTCCCAAACAACAAGAAACTGACGTGTGAGGAAAGGCAGAGAAGACATTGGTCGTTGTGAACTAGGCAACCAAGGCAAAGAGGATAAAGCAAGAGAGGACATACTTTTCTCAATGCGCACCCATTGCTTACCAGCATGTGATCGGAACCAATCCACTAACCTCATGAGGATCGCAGCTTGGTGGTAATGTTTGATGTCTGGCAAATCCACTCCCCCCTCTACTTTAGGCCGACTAAGAACAGTGAATTGAATGCGAGGCCTAGAGGAACCCCACACAAATTTGGTTATGGCCCTATGCAATGTCTTAAAGAAGGCAGCGGGCACCACAATAGGGACAGTCTGAAATATGAACAGAAATTTCGGCAATATATCCATTTTAACCGCGTTGATACGCCCAAACCACGACATGCGCCCACTTCCATACGCCATAAATCTCGCAAGGTATGCTGTAAAACGGGTGTGTAATTCAATTTAAGCAATTCAGATAGTTGAGTAGGAATCTGTATCCCCAAGTATGTCAAGGATGTGGTCTGCCACCGGAACGGGAAAACCTGAGCTAGATGACCAACGAGGGGACCAGATAAAGAGATATTCAACGCCTCCGATTCAGAGTAATTGACTTTAAAATTACTCAAATGGCCAAATCGCTGAAACTCCCCAGTCAAGGACGGCAATGAAATCATAGGATCCGTAATGTACAGTAGAAGATCATCCGCATAGAGTGCTAACTTATGATGCCGGGTACCAACACAAATGCCATTAACATTGGGGTTATTCCACAGTGCCAAAGCCAGGTGCTCCATGACCAAAACATACAGCAGAGGTGAAAGTGGGCACCCCTGTCTCGTACCATTGGTGACAGGAAGAGAAGCAGACAAAAGACCATTAACTCGAACTCGAGCCGTAGGCCTATGATAGAGAGCCATGATCTTATTCAATATGTTAGAGCCAAGGCCAACCTGGGTCAAGACACTACGGAGAAACACCCAATGCACCCTATCAAAAGCCTTTTCGGCATCAAAGGAAAGCAAACACAGCAGAATCTTGCGCGTCTGACAACAAGATGTTAAAAGAAGAGTCTTATTAGTATTATCCCGGGCCTCTCTGCCCCGCACAAAACCCACCTGGTCATCCATGACCAAGCCAGGCAAAAACGGAGAGAGGCGAGAGGCAATCAGTTTCGCAAAAAGTTTCACATCTACATTTATCAACTAAATGGGTCTAAAATTAGCGCATGCTGTGGGGTCTTTACCCGGTTTTGGTAGATGGGACAAGAGGAAGATACGGAATTAAAGACTTTAGTCAAAAATGGATCAAGTTGATCCTTAAATGTCTTATAAAATCTGTTGTTAAACCCATCAGGTCCCGGGCTTTTGCCCAAGGGGGAGTCCCCAATTTTACGCTCCACTTCCGAATCCAAAAAATCCTCCTTGAGTCCCAAAGCATCCCCAGCCTCCAAAGACGGCAAGGCAGTATCCTGTACATAGTGATCAATTTTTTTCCCGCAAAGCATCAGCCTGCATATTGTGAACGTGTCCCTTAATATTGTATAAAGTAGAATAATAGTGTCTGAAACATTCAGTGATGCCAACAGGGTCATGAATCTCACCTCCAGTGGCAGAAGTAATTTTAGGAATGTAAGACGCTTGTGTACGGGGATGTAAAATCCGAGCCAAGGACCTACCGCATTTGTCTGCAAATTCGTACGAGTATTTGCGCATCCGATCCCGATATCTAGTATGAGATTGATCAAGCAGAGAACGCAATGATTCTCGTGCTGTGGTCAATTCCGAAAAAACCTGCGAAGAAGGAATGCATTTATGGCTAGATTCTAAATCCCGTATCTGGGTGAGGAGTCGGTCAAAAGCTACCCCTTTTTCCCTCTTTAAGCGAGCCCCATGTTGGATAAGGACACCCCTAACCACGCACTTCAAAGCCTCCCACTGTAGCGGTAAAGGAGTAGTATCTGAGCGTGCACATCAAAGAAGGTAGTAAGCGTATGCCTAAGAGCCAACAAACATACCGAATTGCGTAAGAGATTATCATTAAGTTTCCAAGATTGGAAATTGGGCACCGAATCAGGAAATGTAAGTGTTAGAAAGACCGGAGCATGGTCCAACCAAAACATGGGACCCACCTCAGAAACCGAGTGCCAAGTAAGCAAGTGGTGGCTAACGAGAAAAGCATCCAATCGACTGTACATATTATGTAAGGGAGAGAAATAAGTATACTCTCGTACCTTAGGATGAAGAATCCGCCACACGTCAATTAATTTCTTGGAGTGCATTGTAGTTTTCAAGGCTGCCAATTGTGCCTTAGGAACAGCAGACCTGCCCGAGGAGGTATCAATTCTGAAATCAAAGGTCAAGTTAAAATCACCTCCTACAATCAAGACCCCTTCCGAAAACTCCTCTAGTCTCCTCAGAAACAGTCGGCACACACGAGCCTGATCTTGATTAGGCAGATATAAATTGGCCAGAGTGAAGGTCTTATTTCTAATGGAAAGTTTAAGAAATACATACCGACCCTCTGGATCAATCAATACATCGAGTATCTTATGAGAAAGCGATTTATGTATGCAAATACTAGCACCCTTCGACTTGGAGTCCGAATTGGCACTATGAAACCAGACCGGATAATAACGATTAGTAAATTTTAGGGTACGGCCCACCTGAAAATGAGTCTCCTGTAAAAACAATATATGCACCAGCTCTTTATGCATATTGTACAGCACCTGTGATCTTTTTTCAGGGACATTAAGTTCTCTAAGATTTAAGGTGAATACATTCAGCTGCGCCATTTTCCACACCGCTTAAGAATCAGGTCAAATAGTATGAGAAAAAGCAATGAAGACAAAGACAAACCAGACAAGACAAACGAGGAAGGGAAACATGACGAACAAAGACAAACAATCGGGTGAAACTATCACCCACTCCTTAATACTAATCAAGGAGAAACAAACCAATAAAAACTGGACAGCAACCGGTGATTCCCTAAGAGGAGAAGTGTCAGGACAGGCCTAGCCAGCGCCCCGCACCCCCCAACCCTATCAATAATAGAAAACCTATGTGTATCAAATAAGGAAGAAAACAGGTTAAAGTAGATATCATACGGCATCTGACATCTGACATGGTCAGGAACAGAAAGGAGTGCAATAAAGAACCATCCGAAATACATTCATCGTCATCATAAATGTAGGAAAGGACATTAAAAGATCTGGAAAGAAAGAAACCGTCATGGCATAACAATTCCTCCAGCCCATGAGCATCAAACAGCCACAAGTAAAGTGGTAAACCTCCCAAAAAACAGTAACCCCAATAACAGAGAATGGGAAGAAACATATGAAAGTCTCAACAGATGAATTCAGCGGCCGACATCCTCAGGCGAATAAAGCAAATTAAGAGTTCCAGCAGGAAACCTAAGAGCAAACATCAGGAAGGAATCACACCGGATCCGCATCACGACCTCTATGACGCCCCATAGGAGGTGCAGGAGAGCAACCTCGTCGGCGTAGTCTCGGAAGTGGAGGTGGGGGAGGAACATACGGCCATTCAGGAATGGAGACACGAGGCAAATGGAGAGCATCACAGAAATCAGGAATATCCCCTGGGTCTCTAATAAACAGCAATGCACCATCCTTGCATAACTGGAATTGAAAGGGGTGACCCCACGAGTAAGGAATCTCATGCTCCCTCAGCACATCCAATAGAGGACGCAGAACTCTGCGTTTGTCCAAAGTCATGCTGGATAAGTCAGACAGCAGTTGAATCTTGGCACCATTCAACAACACGTAACCTTTCTCATAATCTGTTCTTTGATAGAGAAGAAATGAACACGACAAATCACATCTCTAGGACGGTCAGGGTCTGGATTGCGAGGACCCAAGGTTCTATGAGCTCTATCCAGTTCCAGAGGATCACCCACAGGACGACCCAGCAAAGAGTTAAACAGCGTCTGTAAGATGGGTATGAGTTGTCCAGGAGACACATCCTCAGGAATGCCACGAAGCCGAATATTGTTACGGCGATTCCGATTTTCATGATCTTCTGCCAGGTTAAAGAGCATGTGTATTTGATGGGAGTGTTGATCCAAGCGATCTGCATGTGAGACTTGTTGCACTGAGACAGTGGAGATATCACCTTCCATACGCTGCACTTGATCAGACAAGTGTGAGAGGTTGTTAGTGAGAGATTGAATATCAGATTTATAAGTGGTCTCCAAGTGGTGAATATAACGCTCCATGTCCTGTGTAGTAGGTAAAGCTGACAATTGTTGTCTCAAGCCCTGTAAGTCCTCTCCAAGACCAGCGTCACCAGAGAAATGAGAAGACTGCTGAAAATCCTGAGCTCTGGAGGACAAGGGAGGCAGCAATACAGGCCCCCAACACACAAGGGGATGAAGAAGGGGAGACCAGGACGCCATGACAGGCACCACGTGACAAGCGATCAGGAACAGTAGGCGCCATGACAGCAGCAGGGGAACTCATCTCATCCCCAGCCAGCAGGACAGGAAGCAGAAACGGAGGACCAGAAGCAGAGGGAAGAGTACAGCATGTACCTGTAGATGCATCGGAGACCGCAGGTGAGATCCCCACTGCAGACGGAGTTCCAGCACCATCACGTCTCCCCTCCAGCGGCGCCATCTTAGAAGTCCCTCCAGCAGCAGCGTCGGGGAGGAACAGCTGAATACAGCCGGCGGATGACATCTACCGTGTAAAGTAAGGAGTCCCCGAGGAGGCCTTTGATTTCCTGACCATCAGGTAAGTATATGATGTCAGTAATACACGCTAATGGAATGGTTAGGGCTGTGCAGGAGCAGAGCTCTTAGGCAGCACGTCTGTTCAGAGCCATGTCCAAGCTACGCCCCCCACATTACCATTGTTAACCCTTTATCTGACTTCCCCGGTAACCCTTTATCCTCCACCACTCTTGTTAACCCTTAGTGTACAGGGACAGTTATTTAGGAGGGAGTGGGGCGGAAATAGTGAGCGTGTGAGAATTACAACGTAACTTAGGTGTAAGTATTGTAACGCAACGTGTATATATATGTATGTTTAGGTAAGTGGGTGGTGGTATAGAATAGGATTGTGATACCTTGTTTATACTGTACCATGTGTAGTGTTAGTGTATTCAATACATAGTAAGTTATTTATGTGTATTGGTGTAACATCTATGGCCGCGGACCGTCGTCCTAACTTACCCCCTGACAGCCGCAGCCATGGATGAGTGAGTGCCTGGTGGCATCTCTCTCCTGGGAGATGCCGGCACTCACTTCCGCATCTAGGTTTTGGCTCCCGCAGGGTGCACGTGCACGCGCATGCTCGGCCTTATAGGGCTAGTTTGCGCACATGCAGAATATCTGCAAATTAGCCCATAATACCTCTGGAATATAAAAAGGCCTATGCCCTTCCAAATCATTGCCTGAGCGTTGTTGTGTTACCTTAGTTTGTCTCTGCAAATGGTCTCCTACTATCTTCCAGTTTCCAGTGTTCCTGTTCCTGCTTCCAGTACCCCGTATCCCGTGCTACCATGCCCCTGTGCCTTAAAGTGTTGAAGTCGTGTTGTGCGCTCTGCTGCATCTGCTGTGTGGCACCCCGCCTGGTGCCTGCCTACTGCTGGAGCCTCATCTCAGCCTGAAACCACTGCTACTGTCTATGCTGCCTCAGGTACCCTTTCCAGAACTATAGACATTGCCTATACCTGTTTGGCCAGCTGCTATCCTGCTACGCGGTATGGCCCAGTGGGTCCACACCCTGGGCTGTGACAGTATGCTCAGGCCATGGACCCCGCTGGTCAATTCAAGGGCCTGTCACCTTCTCAAGCCATGAAGCGGATCTGCAGGACCTGCGAACACGACAGGATCAACTCCTTGTGGCAGTAAACGCCATGGCACAACAGCTAGGGGCACTGGCTGCGTCCTTTTCTGCTCCTGTTCCAGTTTCTTCAGCTGATCCTCCTGCTACACCTCCTGTCAGCACAAGTTCTCACTGCAACTACTGCCTCATTTCAACGGAGACGCAAGAACATGCAGGGGATTTCTCAATCAGTGTCAAATTCACTTCACCTTGCATGCCAGAGCATTTCCCTCAGACGGCGCCAGGATCGCCTTCATTGTTTCCCTGCTTGCTGGCAAGGCCCTGGCATGGGTGAACACGATCTGGGAATGGCAGGGACCTGAGATCCGTGACTTCCAGGGGTTCACTGCGGTTATTCCACACTGTGTTTGAGGAGCTTGGACAAGTCTCGTTGTCAGCTACCTCCCTACTGAACCTTCGCCAGGAGGACACCTACGTGGGCGAGTACACCATCCAGTTCCGAACCCTGGCAGGTGAGCTGTCCTGGAACAACATTGGTAGCTTCTTTCTGGCATGGACTGTCATCAGAGATCAAATATGTACTGGCTGCCCGTGATCTACCACCTACCTTGGACGACCTTATTTTACTTGCTACCCAGGTTGATATGAGGCTCAGGGAAAGATCCCAAGAGGCTCGTCGGGAGAGAAGACTCCCTAGATTGGCTCCCATCTTCCAGCAACCTCTCTTGTTTTCATCTGTTGCCCAACCTGAGGAGCCTATGCAGGTGGACCGCCTTAAATTATCTGTCCAGGAGAAACAGCGCAGGCGGACTTCTGGACTTTGTCTATATTGCGGCCTCGGAGGCCATGTCGTGCGCCTGTGTCCCCAGAAGCCAAAAAACTCCAACGCCTCGGATTGGTTGGGGAGACAACCCTGGGCGACACAGCATTTGACAGAGAACTTTCTTCCAAGTTGTCTATTCCTGTGACTATTGTTGCTGGTGAGTGGACCCACCTGGTCTCTGCCTATCTGGACTCTGGCTCTGCAGCCAATTTTTTACACAGAGACCTAGTGGATCTCCTTCCCTTGCCTACAACCCTTCTGGAGAAGCCGTTGATCGTTGCCTTAGTAATGGACTGCCTCTGCCCCACCCAATATTGTCCATGACCAAACCACTGAGGCTTCAAGTGGGAGCCCTTCATTCTGAGTACGTCTCCTTTTTTTCCTGCCCAGGGCTGTCAACCCCGTGCTGCTGGGTGTGCCTTGGCTCCATCTTCACAACCCAGTCCTGGAGTCCTGGGTCCCAAGTGCCTCAACTGCTACCTGGGGCATATCCATCCGGGTCAGCCTCCTCCGCATCAGTCATTGGCAGGGTTGCCCCCTTGCTACTCTCAATTCTCGGATGTCTTCAGCAAGAAGGAGGGAGAGACATTGCCCCCACACCGGGCGTATGACTGTCCTATTGACTTGGTTCCTGATTCACCTCCTCCCCGTGGTAGCGTGTACCCACTCTCCTTACCTGAGACCCAGTCTATGTCCACCTATATCAAGGAGAATTTAGAGAGGGGCCGGGTTTTTCTTTGTTAAAAAGAAACACGGATCTCTCCGACACTGAATTGACTACCGGTGTCTCAACCAGATCACTGTAAAGAACAGATACCCATTGCCTTTGATTTCAGAATTGTTTGATCTTATACGGGGAGCAAAACATTCTAATCCGGATTCGTCGGGGTGACGAATAGAAGACGGCATTTAATACTCGAGATGAGCACTACGAATACTTGGTAATGCCCTTCGGCCTGTGTAACGCTCCTGGGATCTTCCAAGAGTTTGTCAATGACATCTTCCATGATCTCCTCTTTGTGGTGTATCTCGATGACATTTAGATTTTTTCCCCAGATCCAGCGACTCATCAAAGACATGTCCATCAAATTCAGCTTCGATTAAGGGAGAATCGCCTATATGAAGTGCGTGTTCGAGAAAAAGTCTCTACCCTTCCTGGGCTACATCATCTCTGATCAAGGTCTCAAAATGGATCCTGAGAAGGTAAAGGCTGTCCTGGAATGGCCACGCCCTCAAGGCTTAAGGGCCATACAGCGCTTCTTGGGATTCGCCAACTTCTACAGGCTGTTCATCCTCAACTTCTCCTCACTGACAGCTCCCATCTCTGCCCTCACTAAAAATGGCATGAACGCCAAGGTGTGTACTCCAGAGGCAGAGGCCGCATTCAGGAGCATAAAGAAGGCCTTCACGTCAGCCTCAATCCTCCATCATCCTGATGTGTCTCTGCAGTTTTCATTGGAGGTGGACGCCTCCTCTGTTGGTGCTGGTGCACTTCTGTTCCAGAGAGGCTCTAAAGGCAAGACAGTGGTAAGTGGCAATTACTCCAAGCTTTTTTCTCCCGAGAGAGCGCAACTACTCGATTGGGGATCGGGAGTTCCTGACCATCAAGCTGGCTCTGGAGGAGTGGCAACACCTACTAGAGGGCGCAGCTCATCCAATCCTAATATTCACGGACCACAAGAACCTCACCTATCTCCAGACGGCCCAACGGTTGAATCCCCGTCAGGCCAGGTGGTCGCTGTTCTACGCCGGATTCCAGTTTGAGCTCCACTACTGCCATGCCGACAAGAATGTGAGGGCCGATGACTTGTCCAGGTCGTTCGAGACAGAGGATACTATGGAGTCTCTAAAGAATATCATTGATCCATCCTGCATCATCTCTGTCAGCCCTCTGAAAATTAGAGGCATCCCTCCGGGGAGGACTTTTGTGCGTCTGGCAGACAGAAGAAGAATCCTCCGCTGGGGACACAGTTCTAAACTGGCTGGTAATGCGGGTGCCCGTAAGACGCGAGACCTGATTGCCTGTCAGTTCTGGTGGCCCACGCTGCCCAAAGACATCAAAGACTTTGTCTCCTCCAGCACGGTGTGCGCAGCAAATAAAGTTGCCCACTCCAAACCGGCTGGCCTGCTCCAACCACTGCCTATGCCCAATGCCCCCTGGCAACATACTGCTATGGACTTTGTCAAGGACCTGCCTCCCTCTGCTCGATGCAGTACGGTCTGGGTGGCGGTGGACCGATTCTCCAAGATGGCTCATTTTGTTCCACTGACCGGCCTGCCTTCTGCTGCCCGACTGGCCAATCTCTTCATCCAACACATCTTCCGCCTGCATGGCTTGCCTCTGCATATTGTGTTGGATCGGGGGGTTCAGTTCACCTCAAAGTTCTGGAGAGCCCTCTGCAGTCTCTTCAGTGTGAGGTTTGACTTTTCCTCAGCCTACTATCCCCAGTCCAATGGTCAAGTCGAGAGGATTAATAAGAGTATGGAGAACTATCTATGACACTTTATCTCCAGGCAGCATGATGACTGGGTGCAGCTGCTTCCTTGAGCTGAGTTCTCCTACAACAACCACACTAGTGAGTCCACCGCCTCCAGACCATTCTTCATTGTCTACGGCCAACACCCACTAATACCTCTTCCTGTTTCCACTACGTCCCAGGTGCCTGCAGCTGACTCTACATTCAGGCACTTTCTACAAATTTGGCAGCAGACCCGACCTTCTATTCTGCTAGCGGTCGACCGCATGAAAAGAAAGGCAGGCACAAGAAGACGAGAGCCTCCCCAGTTTCTTCCAGGCACTAAGGTCTGATTGTCCTCTAGGAATATCCGGCTGAGGGTGTCGTCTTGCAAGTTTTCCCCAAGGTTCCTCGGACCCTTTGAGATCCTGCTGCAGGTCAACCCTGTCTCCTACAAGCTTCGGCTGCCTCCCACCCTCAAGATCCCAAACTCCTTTCACGTCTCCCTGCTGAAGCCTGTGGTCCTGAACCGCTACACCAAGACCCCTAGTCCCGCAGTGGCTTCTAGCGGTTCGTCGGAGACATTCGAGGTGAAGGAGATCTTGGACACCAAGAGAGTAGGGGGAAGAACTTTTTATTTGGTGGATTGGAGGGGATTTGGTCTAGAGGAGAGGTCCTGGGAGCCAGAGGAAAACATCAATGCTCCTGCCCTCGTGAAGAAGTTTCTCTCTCGCTCTAGTCCCAAGAAGAGGGGGCTTTAGAGGGGGGATACTGTAACATCTATGGCCTCGGACCGTCATCCTGACTTATCCCCTGACGGCCACGACCATGGACAAGTGAGTACCAGGCAGCATCTCCCTCCTCGGAGACGCCGGCTCTCACTTCCGCATTTAGGTACTGGCTCCCACAGGGTTGGCGCGCACGTGAGTGCTTGGCCTAAACCCCTTCCCACTATTGAGCGTGACTGTACATCCAAGTTCAAAGTGCCTTCCCGCGCACACGGGCGTACAGTCACGCCCTGTAGATAAAGTAAGCACAGGAGCTGTGCGCGCTTCATCTTCAGTGGCTGTCAGCTGACATACACAGCTGACATCCCGCTGTAATGGCTGCGATGGCAGTTGCCACCAATCTCAGCCATTTAACCCCTTCAATGCGGCTGTCAATGGTGTCTGCCACATTGAAGTGGTTGACAAAGGGAGGGAGCTCCCTCTGTACCCCCTGGGGGCCCCTGCAATGGATCGCGGGTTGCTAGGCTCCCTGGTTGCCCAGGTACGGAAGCCTATTAGGTCCTGCCCGAGGCAGGACCTAGTACACTAACTGTCAGATGATGAATGACAGTTACATAAGTAGTGCAGTGTATTGTACCGAGGATCAGAAGACCAGATCTTCAAGTCCCCAGGTCAGTGTAATAAAAAAAGTGAAAAAAATGTGAAAGAAAAATAAATGAATAAAAGTTGTAACTAATAAAAACAATAATCGCCCCGTTTCCCTGATCAACTCATTTATTATTAGAAAAAAAATGAAAACATGATAAAAAAAACTATACATAATAGGTATCGCCGCTTTTGGAACGACCTGATCTGTAAAAATGTCATATTATTTTTACCGCACGGTGAACACCGTAAAAAATGTTAATAAAAAACAATGACAGCATTTTATTTTTTGGTCATCTTGTCTCAAAAAAAATGTAATAAAAAGTGATCAAAAAGTTGCAAGTAATGCAAAATGGTACCAATAGAAACTACAGTTCGTCACGCATAAAACAAGCCCTCCCGCAGCGATATGAACTAAAAAATAAAAAAGTTATGGCTGTCAGAAAATGGCGACACTAAAACATGATTTTTTTAGAAAAGAGTATTTTTATTGTGGGAACGTAGTGAAACTTAAAAAAACAGTATAAATTTGGTGTCGCTGTAATCGTATCGACCCGCAGAATAAAGTTAACATGTTGTTTATACTGCACCGTGAACACTGTAAAAAAAAAAAACGTGCTAGAATGGCTGTTTTTTTGTTTCCTCAGTGATAAAAAAAAAAATCGCATGTACCCCAAAATGGAACCAATAAAAATGACAGCTCGTTCCACAAAAAAACGCGCCCTCACACAGCTCCGTCACCGGAAAAATAACACGTTATGACTCTCAAAACGCAATGATGCAAAATTATGCTAAATGACGGCCCAGACTAATTTTTTAGGTACAGTAGAATTTCACTAAATACCCCACATCATCATTTGCTGGACCCCACAGGTGGACCCTGTAGATGCAGTGGAGATGAGGAAACTTTAGGTCCTTGTGCGGCTTATAGGGCTAGTGAAGAAGTCAAAGATTAGGCAATACTGGAGCGCAGATATTTTGTATAATACCCAATAAACCCGGCCTGTGCATAAAGGATTGGTTCAAAGCGTACCACACCAAACCATGGATTATTCATTCACCCCATTATTACATCATCCTATTATGAACTGTTGCACTCCGCCCAACATGTTTACTCATGTTTGCAAAACACTTGTGCGGTCAAAATGCTCACTACACCCCTAGATAAATTCTTTGAGGGATCTAGTTTCCAAAATTAGGTAATTTTTCGGGAGTACCACTGTACTGATACTATAGCTCAATGCAACATGGTGTCAAAAAAACGAATCTTGTAAAATCTCCACTCCAAATACTAAATGGCGCTCCTTCCCTTTAGAGCCTTGCTTTGTGTCCAAATAGCAGTTTATGACCACATGTGGGGTATTTCCCTACTCTGGAGAGAATGCTTTACAAATGGTTTGCTGCTTTTTCTCTTTTATTTGTTGAGAAATGAAAAATTTTGAACTAATGCTACGTCTTATTGTAAAATAATGTAATTTTTCATCTTCACTGCCCAATTCTAATGAAATCTATTAAACACCTGGGGGGTCAAAATGCTCACTACTCCCCTAGTTGAATTCCTCTAGGGGTGTAGTTTCCCAAATGGAGTCACTTTTGGGGGGGTTTCCACTGTACTGGTACCTTAGGAGCTTTACAAATGCGACATGGTGCCGAGAAATCAAACCAGCAAAATCTGTACTCTAAAAGCTAAATGGCGCGCCTTCCCTTCTGAGCCCTGATGTGTATTCATACAGTGGTTTATTACCACATATGGGGTATTTCCGTACTCTGGAGAAGTTGCTTTACAAATGTTGGGGTGGTTTTCCTCATTTATTTGTTGAAAAAATTTAAAATTTTGAGGTAAAGCTACATCTTATTGTAAAATAATGTAATTTTTCATTTTCACTGCCCAATTCTAATGAAATCTATGAAATACCTGTGGGGTCAAAATTATCACTACACCCCTAGATGAATTCCTCTAGGGGTGTAGTTTCCCAAATGGAGTCACTTTTGGGGGGTTTCCTTTGGTTTTGCACCACCAGACCTCTTCTAACCTGACAATGGTGCCTGAAATATAATTTAAGAAACGGAAGGCCGAAAAATCCACTAAGTGCTCCTTTGCTTCTGGGGCCTTTGTTTCAGGCCCGTAGAACACTAGGGCCACATGTGGGAGATTTCTAAAAACTGCAGAATCAGGGCAATAAATATTCAGTTGTGTTTCTCTTGTAAAAACCTTTAGTATGACAGGAAAAATGGATTAACATGGAATTTCTGCAAAAAAAAATGAAATTTGCAAATTTCCCTTTCACTTTGCTTTAATTCCTGTGAAACGCATAAAGTATTAAGAAACTTTCTAAATGCTGTTTTAAATACTTTAAGGGGTTAAGTTTTTAAAATGGGGTGATTTGTGGGGATTCCTATTACATAAGGCCCTCAAAGCTACTTCAGATCTGAACTGTTCCCTAAAAAAATGGCCTTTTGAAATTTTCTTGAAAATATGAGAAAATGCTGCTAAACTTATAAGCCTTGTAACGTCCTAGAAAAATAAAAGGATGTTCAAAAAATTATGCAAACATAAAGTAGACATATGGGAAATGTTAGCTAGTCACTAATTTGCATGGTATAACTATCTGTCTTACAAGCAGATACATTTGAATTGAGAAAAATGCTAATTTTTGCAAATTTTCTCTAAATTTTGGTGTTTTTCCACAAAAAATATTGAATTTATCGACCAAATTTTTTCACTAACATAAAGTACAATATGTCATGAGAAAACGATCTCAGAATCGCTTGGATAGGTAAGAGCATTCCAGAGTTATTACTACATAAAATGACACATGTCAGATTTAAAAAATTAGGCTGCGTTATATGGTCCAAAAGTGGCTGCGTCCTTAAGGGGTTAAAGTACTAAAATAGAGAAAAAAACACGGCGCCACATGTGCGTATCAAATGTAATATAAATTAGCAAAAATGACCATAAATGCTCACCTATAAGGATATAAATTGCCAGCAAGAAGTTGCGAATAAAAGCTGCTGCCGATCCCAACGCAACACTCCAAGCAGATGCCAAAAGTATTAATAAGAGATTAAAAAACGGGATATTGAGGCGCTGCTTAAATGAATGAAAAATAATAAATTTATTCCAATAGTATAGAACAGTTGCTACGCGTTTCAACGCCGGACCGGCGTCTTCCTCAGGCAAGATAGAATGACAACAGAATGACACGTATAAATACAGAGAGGTTACAAATCTTAATTGGGTTCAATTCAGACCTGGGATGAGGTAAAAAAAACGCCAAAACAGCAGGTCAGAGTTCAGCCCAAACGTGTTGGCTAAAACACTGAATTCTCATAATATGTTGATATCAATAGCATAATTAGAAAGAAAAAACGGTACATAGTTATGTGATCGCTAAAATTGGAACAGTTAAACATAATGATATAAAAATATCGTAAGGAACAATAAGACACTACAAGTCACAGAGGGATGAAATATATGAAGAAAACCAAAAGAAATAGGGGAATTCGAGTGTATTAAAAGGATTAAAATGTATTTAAAACCGCTACAGAGCGATATAAATATATATATAAATAAGAACTATATAAACATTGGCATGTTTTGTCATGGAGAACTCAAACAGTACGGTAGGGGACGAGGTCAAAGGAGCAGTGGAACGCATGATGAACCGCACCTCTAGAAATTACACCGAGCGCTAGGAAGAAATGCAGAAGGACAGTAGAGAGGTAAAAAACTTTGTTGGGATAAATTTGGGCGGATCAATTGATTAGTATTAATATTATAGAGGCATTACATCATATTTCATATATTTAACAATAATACATTATATTCAGTTTTCTATTTTTTGTATTGTATCATCTATATTTTATAAGTAGGAAAGAGGGCAAAAATATATACGAAAAATGAAAGATATTATATATACGGAAGAATCGGCGGTTACTTAAAACAGAAATGGTGAACGTTTAAAGAACAGGACATCGGTTACATTAAATTTAAATTTAAAAATATCATATCTATAAAAAAGGGGATAAGGATGAATTAAATAGATTCATTGAGATAGAATTGTTTATTCCCAAACATTATTATGTAAGCCGGACGGATCAAATGTGTGTTATAACATAGACCGGTAGTCATGGTGATCATTGGTTAGGGAGATACGGTGACCGAGAAGGTCCAATTTACCGCTGGAGCGCATGATGACACGCAGATTCGCGCACCACTGGGCAGAAGATACACAGCGGACACGAAGAAAGAAGAAACTTAAAACAGTAAGTGGAAAGATACTGGACTAAGTTTAGATGTTACACAAATAGTGATATATGACATAAAAAGTTAATGCAGACAATACTTAATTATTAAATCAAGAAACATTAATGCGATAATTGTACATCGGAGATAAATGTATATTAGACATACAACTAATATCTGGATAAAAGCTCTATATAGAAATGAAAATAAAAGTATATATATAATAATAAAAAAAAAGTATATATATAATAATAAAAAAAGTCAAAATATACAAGCAGAGGTATAAGTGATTAATCCAATGCAGATTCTGCAATGTCATTGAGGCCATTTGGATATAAAGTCCCCAGTTTGTAGATCCAGAAGTTCTCCCTTTGCTTTAGGCCTCATTTACACGAGCGTATTATACGCGCGTGCGACGCGCATGCTTTTCACGCGTGTCGTACGCACCTATAATAGTCTATGGGGCTGTTTAGACGATGCGTGAATTTTGCGCTGCGTGAGTGCGTTGCGTAAAACTCACGACATGTTCTATATTCTTGCGTTTTTCACGCAACACGCACCCATTGACTTCAATGGGTGCGTGAAAACAACGCATGCCACACTGACGGTCCTGCGTTGCATGCGCGAAAATCACGCAAGAGCTGTCAAACTCCTGAATGTAAACAGAAAAGCACCACGTGCTTTTCTGGTTACAAACATCCAAACGGAGTGTCAAATTCGAGATGAGCGCACCGAACTTCACCGGGTTCGGCCAAACTCGTTTTGACCGAAACCGGTAAAAAATGTTCGGGTACGCGACGTCAGGAGACAGTCACTGTCCACGGTGCTGAAAGCGTTAAACTGGTTCAGCACCATGGACAGTGACTTCCGCTCCGAAAATCCATGAACCTGTAAAAAAAAAAAGACGTTCTGACTTACCGATAACTCCGGTCCGACCTCCCGGGATGACAGTTCAGTCCAAATGACAGCTGCAGCCAATCACAGGCCAAGCACAGGCTGCAGCCAATCACAGGCCAAGCACAGGCTGCAGCCAATCACAGGCTGCAGCGGTCTCATGGACTGCGGCGTCATCCTGGGAGGTGGGGCCGGATGGCAAGAGAGGGACGCGTCACCAAGGCAACGGCCGGGAGCCCGGACTGGGGGAAGCAGGAAGTTCTTGGTAAGTATGAAAGTCTTTTTATTTTCACAGGTTGGTGTATATTGTGATCGGCATTCACTGTCGAGGGTGCTGAAAGAGTTACTGCCGATCAGTTAGCTCTTTCAGCACCTTGGACAGTGACGGGCCTCGACTACCTCATCTCTATGATGGCGGCTGCGTGAAAATCACGCAGCCGCGCATCATGACACACGGAGCTGTCAAATGCCTTTTGCGCGTTTAAAACGCAACAAGGCTGCGTATACGCAGTGCATACGCCATGCATACGCGCGCAAAACGCAGCGTTTTTTGCGCGCGCAAAACGCATACGCTCGTGTAAATGAGGCCTTAGTCTAATGAACCTATTGGATATATCTACAGGGATGCTTTCAATAGGGGTAACTGTGATCGCATCAAAATTACACTTATGTTCTATAGCGCAATGTCGTGATACACTGTGTTTGGTATACCCACTTTTAAAATTGAACCTATGTTTGTTAATCATGTTTCTGAGGGTTTGAGTAGTACGGCCCACATATTGTCGATTGCATGTACATTGGTGAAGATAGATAACATAGTCGCTTCCGCAATTCAAAAAACTTTTTATCTGAAAGCTTTCATTAGTTGACACAGAGGTAAAGTGCGTTTTTTTATTTGCAATGTTCTGGCAACAAAAACATCTAGTTTTGCTGCAGCGATAGGAACCATTTGTGATAACTGATGTTTTAATGGGTGTCTGAGAAATTTTCTGGAGTTTACTAGGTGCAATTAAGTTCCTTAAAGTTTTAGCCCTCCTATAAGTAATTTTGGGCTTTACCGGAAGGATGGCTTTCATAAACTGGTCATTCCTAAGGACATGCCAATATTTATGAAGTGTGGAGCTAATAAACTTACAGCTGAAATCAATCGATTTCTTGGTGTCCTGGGCCACAGGATTAATGCACTCAAATTGTGTTAGAGCTTTTGCCCTAGTTTCCACACCCTTAATCAGACTTATTGGAAAGTTTTTTTTCTTTGAACCTCTTTTTCAACAATTTACATTCAGCAGAGAAATCTTTATTATTAGTACAATTCTTTCTTATTCTTTTAAATTGGCCAAAGGGTACAATTTTCAGCCATGGTGGGTAGTGAGCGCTCCTAAAATTAAGATATCTACCCCTTTGAAATGTGTTTTAGTGGTCACTGAATGTCCATGCTGTTCGATCGTGAGATCTAAAAAATCTATTTTATCAAAGGAAAATGTATGTGTAAAGGAGATTCCAAAGTTATTATTGTTGAGGTGATTAACAATTGAAGATATTGTAGTTGTGTCTCCTTTAATGATAAAGAAAAGGTCATCTATGTAACGTTTATAAAAAATAATATTGTCTCTATAATTGTGATCACCGTAAATATAAAAGTCTTCATATGCTCCCATATACAGATTGGCGTACGATGGGGCAAAACGTGACCCCCATCGCACAGCCTTTAATCTGCTTGTAGAATTTACCCTCGAATGTAAACACGTTGTGTGTGAGTATAAAATCGATACAGTTTATTAACAAGTTGATCTGATTATTTGGAAACCTTGCATCCAAGGCCAAGTGTGACGAGATGGCTTGTAAACTAAGGGCATGTGGAATATTTGTGTATAATGATGATACATCAAATGTTAAAAAACCAAAGGTCTGTAAAATCATGAAGGGATTGTAAATTGTGTAATTCTCTGATTAAATGGGTGGAGTCTTTTAAATATGATGGTAATTTCGTAACATATGTTTGAAGATGTATGTCAATAAAATGGGACATATTACTAGTTAATGACCCTATCCCTGAAATGATTGGTCTGCCAGGGGGATTAGATAAAGATTTGTGTAATTTTGGCAGATGATATAAAAAAGGAATAGTGGTAAATGGAATGGTTAGGAATAGTTTTTCTTTTTTACTTAAAATGTGATCAGTAAAAGCTGTCTCGATGAGAGATTTGTATTCCTGGTGGAACAGGGGTATCGGATTGCACTGTAATTTCTCATAAAAATTAGTATCAGACAGTAATCTATAAGCCTCATTAGTATAGTCAATACGATCCTGAATAATGATAACCCCCCCCTTGTCGGCTGAACGTATTACAATTGAGCGTTTTTTTTGTAGATTTTTCAATGCAATGCGCTCAGATTTTGTTAGATTATCTGTAGATAAAATGGGTTGTTCAATGGTTTTAAAATCATTACTGACAAGATTATAAAAGGTTTCAATGGCGGGTCTACGGTGGGGTAAAGGATAGAATGTGGATTTTGGACGGACGTCAATATTAATGGGCTTGGGGGTAAAGGGAGATATGTCAATACTCTGTGTGACACTAGGAGGAGAAATTGTGAAATGCCGTAATAGCGTCAACTTGCGCGAAAATCTGTTTAGATCCATGAATATTTCAAATCCATCTGGGGAGGTAGTTGGGCAGAAGGAAAGACCTTTAGATAGTAGGCTGGTCTCATCTTTATTCAGGTTGTATTTGGACAGATTAAACAGTTTTATTGTGACACATTGGACTTTATGTTACTGGCAAAATTTGCCCGATACATTCAGTATTTAATTGTGAAAAACACCAAAATGTAGCGAAAAATTACAAAAATTTGCATTTTTCTCAATTTAAATGTATCTGCTTGTAAGACAGGCAGTTATACCACACAAAAATGTTGCTAACTAACATCCACCATATGTCTACTTTAGATTGGCATCGTTTTTTGAACATCATTTTATTTTTCTAGGACGTTACAAGGCTTAGAACTTTAGCAGCAATTTCTCACATTTTCAATAAAATTTCAAAATGCTATTTTTACAGGGGCCAGTTGAGTTGTGAAGTGGCTTTGAGGTCCTTCGATATTAGAAACCGCCAATAAGTCACCCCATTTTAAAAACTGCACCCCTCAAAGTATTCAAAACAGCATTTAGAAAGTTTCTTAACCCTTTAGACATTGCGCAGGAATTAAGGCAAAGTAGAGGTGAAATTTACAAAGTTCATTATTTTTTTCCAGAAATTCATTTTGAATCCATTTTTTTTGTACCACAGAAGAAATGCAACTCAATATTTATTGCCCAGGTTCTGCAGTTTTAGGAAATATCCCACATGTGGCTCTAGTGTGCTACTGGACTGAAGCACCGGCCTCAGAAGCAAAGGAGCACCTGGTGGATTTTGGGCCTCCTTTTTATTAGAATATATTTTAGGCACCATGTCAGCTTTGAACAGGTCTTGTGGAACTAAAACAGTGGAAACCCCCCAAAAGTGACACCATTTGGGAAACTACACCCCTCGAGGAATTTATTTAGGGGTGTAGCAAGCATTTTGACCAGCCAGTTTTTTTGCAAAAAATTTTGGAACTAGGCCATGAAAATGAAAATCTAAATTTTTTCAAATAAAATGTAGGTTTAGCTAATTTTTTTTCATTTCAAAAAGAACTAAAGTAGAAAAAGCACCACAACATTTGTAGAGCAATTTCTCCCGAGTAAAACAATACCCCACATGTGGTAAGAAACGGTTGTTTGGACACACGGCAGGGCTTAGAATGGAAAGAGCGCCATTTGGCTCTTGGAGCTCAAATTTAGCAGGAATGGTTTGCGGAGGCCATGTCACATTTGCAAAGCCCCCGAGGGGACAAAACAGTGGAAACCCCCAACAAGTGACCCCATTTTGGAAACTATACCCCTTGAGGAAATTATATAGGGGTACAGTGAGCAGTTTGACCCCACAGGTTTCTTGCAGACATTTTTGGAAGTAGGCTGTGAAAATGAAAATCTACATTTTTTCAAATAAAATGTAGGTTTAGGTATTTTTTTTTCATTTCCACAAGGACTGAAGGAGAAAAAGCACCATAAAATTTGTAAACAAATTTCTCCCGAGTAAAACAATACCCCACATGTGGTCATAAACGGCTGTTTGGACACACGGCGAGGCTGAGAAAGGAAAGAGCGCCATTTGGCTTTTGGAACTCAAATTTAGCAGGAATGGTTTGCGGAGGCCATGTCACATTTACAAAGCCCCTGAGAGGACAAAAGAGTGGAAACCCCCAACAAGTGACCCCATTTTGGAAACTACACCCCATGAGGAAATTATCTAGGGGTACAGTGAGCAGTTTGACCCCACAGGTGTTTTACAGAACTTATTGGAAGTAGGCCGTAAAAATGAAAATCTACATTTTTTCAAAGAAAATGTAGGTTTAGGTATTTTTTTTTCATTTCCACAAGGACTGAAGGAGAAAAAGCACCATCAAATTTGTAAAGCAACTTCTCCCGGGTAAAACAATACCCCACATGTGGTCACAAACATCTGTTTGGACACACGGTAGGGCTCAGAATGGAACTAGCACCATTTGGATTTTGGAATGGTTTCTGGGCGCCATGTCACATTTGCTGAGCCCCTGTAGTACTAGTACAGTGGAAACACCCCAAAAGTGACTCCATTTGGGAAACTGCACCCCCTGAGGAATAATCTAGGGGTATAGTGAAAATTTTGATCCCAAAGGTTTTTTGCTGAATGAATTAGAATTAAGCCATGAAAATGTAAAATATTTTTTTTTTCCAACAAGATGTAGTTTTAGATCAACATTTTTCATTTTTACAAGGAATAGAGAAGAAAAAGCACCCCAACATTTGTAAAGTAATTTCTCCCGAGTACGGTGACACCCCATATGTGGTTATAATCAGCTGTTTACATATATGGAAGCATTCAGAAGAAAAGGAGCGGTATTTATCTTTTGGAGCATAGATTTTGCTGCAATGGTTTGCGGACGCCATGTTGCATTTGCAAAACCACTGATGTACCAAACAAAAGTGACCCAGTTTTAGAAACTACACCCCTAAAGGCATTTATCAAGGGGTGTAGTGAGAATTTAGACTCCATAGGTGTTTTTCAGAAATGAATACGCAGTGGATGGTGCAAAGTGAAAATTGCAATTTTTCCACTGATGTTGTGCCCCTAGAGAATCTTACCCCATAAATTGTTAAGCGGGTTCTCCCGGGTATGGTAATGCCATACTTGTGGACATAAATTGCTGTTTGGGCAGACTGTAGGGCTAAGAAGGAAAAGACCACCATTTTGAGCATGGATTTTGCTTGGTAGTAGTTCTGTTTGGGGTATTGCTGGTATTTCAGTTTATAATGTGGTGGCGTATGTAATCTGTGCGGAGTACATCAGGGCATAATAAGAGGGTATAATAATGGGGTAAATAATATAATTATCCATAGATGTGGGTTACGCTGTGAAGCGATCCGTTATGCACAGGTCGGTGTCACACTGATAAACGGTTTTCTTTCTTATCCCCCTTTTGTAACACTCTGCACCTTTTCGGGACTTTTTCTCCTTCGCAGTTTGGGAAATATTACTGGGAAAGTTTTGCGCTGGTATAATACGGGCACCCTCGCCTCCAGCGGATGTGCTATGTCCCTTCCCTTTCCTAGTTCTTAAATACTAGGGCCCTGAAACTGAAGGAATATTCCCCTCCGGCTTGCGCATTGAGATGTTTTTTCATCACCGCATTACTAGTGCCATAACTTTTTCGTTTTTCAGTTGATTGAGCGGTGTGTGGGCTTGTTTTTTGCGAGACGGGCTGTAGATTTTATTGGTACCATTTTAGAACACATACGACTTTTTGATCACTTTTTATTTCATTTTTTGGTAAATGAAATTACCAAAAACAAGCAATTCTGGAATAGTTTTTTATTGTTTTGTTTTTTTCGACATCTACAGTGCGCCCTAAATTACATGTTAGCTTTATTCTGCGGGTCGATGCGATTACGGCGATACCAAATTTATATCGTTTTTTTTATGTATTGCAGCTTTTGCACAATAAGATCACTTTTTTTATAAAATCATTTGTTTTCTGTGTCGCCATATTTTAAGACCCATAACTTTTTTATTTTTGCATGCACAAAGCGGTGTCAGGGATTATTTTTTGCGGGACAGATTGTTGTTTTTATTAGTACTATTTTGGAGTAAATGTGACTTTTTGATCACTTTTTATAGCATTTTTTGGAAGGAAATGTGACCTAAAAACAAAGATTCTGGCGTTGTTTTTCATGTTTTTTTTTTACGGCGTTCACCGTGCGGGATAAATTACATAATAGTTTTGTAGTTTGGGTCGTTAGAGACGCGGCGATACCAATTATGTATAGTTTTTTTAATTTTTACGTTTTTTCCAATAATAAAAGAGTTTCTATGGGAAAAAAGTCAGTTTAGCTTTATTTTTATTTGAAATGTGTGTGTTTTTATTGTTTTACCACATTTTTATTAACTTTTTTTTACTTTTTTGACTTGTCCCACTAGGGGACATGAGGGCCTGATGCCCCGATCGCTACTCTAATACACTGCACTACATACGTAGTGCAGTGTATTAACGCTGTCAGTTATTCACTGACAGCAAGCCTATGAGGACGCGCCGCAGGCGGGTCCTCATCGGCTCCCATACAAGGCAGACTCGGACGCCATTTTCTGGCGTCCGATTGCCACAGCAACCCAGCGATTGCATCACTGGGTTGCCGGTCGGGTGAAAAACCTATCAGATGCTGCGCTCTATTGAGCGCAGCATCTGAGGGGTTAATCATCCGGATCGGAGAATAGCTCCGGTCCTGGCAGTTACAGGAGGGTGCCAGCTGTATAATACAGCTGTCACCCCGCGGTGATGGTGCCGGCTCTGCTTCTGAGCCCGCACCATCACTGCGACGTAACTGTACTGCGCTTTGCGGGAAGCACCTCCCGACAGGCCGTACATGTACGGCGGATGTCGGGAAGGGGTTAAAAGACTCCACCCATTTAATCAGAGAATTACACAACTTACAATCCCTTCATGATTTTACAGACCTTTGGTTTTTAACAGCTAATGTATCAGCATTATACACAAATATTCCACATGCCCTTGGTCTACAAGCCATCTCGTCACACTTGGCCTTGGATGCAAGGTTTCCAAATAATCAGATCAACTTTTTAATAAACTGTATCGATTTTATACTCACACACAATGTGTTTACATTCGAGGGTAAATTCTACAAACAGATTAAAGGCTGTGCGATGGGGTCACGTTTTGCCCCATCGTACGCCAATCTGTATATGGGAGCATATGAAGACTTATATATTTACGGTGATCACAATTCTAGAGACAATATTATTTTTTATAAATGTTACATAGATGACCTGTTCTTTATCATTAAAGGAGACACAACTACAATATCTTCAATTGTTAATCATCTCAACAATAATAACTTTGGAATCTCCTTTACACATACATTTTCCTTTGATAAAATAGATTTTTTAGATCTCACGATCGAACAGCATGGACATTCAGTGAACACTAAAACACATTTCAAATGGGTAGATGTTAATAGCTATCTTAATTTTAGGAGCGCTCCCTACCCACCATGGCTGAAAAATGTACCCTTTGGCCAATTTAAAAGAATAAGAAAGAATTGTACGAATAATAAAGATTTCTCTGCTGAATGTAAATTGTTGAAAAAGAGGTTCAAAGAAAAAAACTTTCCAATAAGTCTGATTAAGGGTGCGGAAACTAGGGCAAAAGCTCTAACACAATTTGAGTGCATTAATCCTGTGGCCCAGGACACCAAGAAATCGATTGATTTCAGCTGTAATTTTATTACTACCTACAACAAAGGCAGTAAGTTTATTAGCTCCACACTTCATAAATATTGGCATGTCCTTAGGAATGACCAGTTTATGAAAGCCATCCTTCCGGTAAAGCCCATAATTACTTACAGGAGGGCTAAAACTTTAAGGAACTTAATTGCACCTAGTAAACTCCAGAAAATTTCTCAGACACCCATTAAAACATCAGTTATCACAAATGGTTCCTATCGCTGCGGCAAAACTAGATATTTTTGTTGCCAGAACATTGCAAATAAAAAAACGCACTTTACCTCTGTGTCAACTAATGAAAGCTTTCAGATAAAAAGTTTTTTGAATTGCGGAAGCGACTATGTTATCTATCTTCACCAATGTACATGCAATCGACAATATGTGGGCCGTACTACTCAAACCCTCAGAAACAGGATTAACAAACATAGGTTCAATGTTAAAAGTGGGTATACCAAACACAGTGTATCACGACATTGCGCTATAGAACATAAGTGTAATTTTGATGCGATCACAGTTACCCCTATTGAAAGCATCCCTGTAGATATATCCAATAGGTTCATTAGACTAAAGCAAATGGAGAACTTCTGGATCTACAAACTGGGGACTTTATAGCCAAATGGCCTCAATGACATTGCAGAATCTGCTTTGGATTAATCACTTATACATCTGCTTGTATATTTTGACTTTTTTTATTATTATATATATACTTTTTTTTAATTATTATATATATACTTTTATTTTCATTTCTATATAGAGCTTTTATCCAGATATTAGTTGTATGTGTTAAGGATCTGCCAGGCACAGCTTCTGTATCCACGCCCATAGGTAATCAGTCTGCACCTGCTTCTATGTCTGTGAGACTGACTCCATCTTCCACCACTCAGGATGGCAGGCTTAGGAGTTCTCCCGCCTATCACAGCCTGGCCAGACGGAGCTAGCTCCCGCGCTCTGTCTATTTATACCTGCCTTTCCTGTTCCTCCTTGCTTGTGAGTCTTCTCTGTTGGTTTCTTGGCCCTGCTGCAGCTTCTTGAACTACTTGTCCCTGCTTCGTATTGACCCTGGCTTACTGACTACTCTTCTGCTCTGCGTTTGGTACCTCGTACACTCCTGGTTTGACTCGGCTTGTTCACTACTCTCCTGCTCTGCGTTTGGCACCTCGTACTATCCTGGTTTGACTCGGCTCGTTTACCACTCTTGTTGCTCACGGTGTTGCCGTGGGCAACTGCCCTGTTTCCCTTTGTTCTGTGTTTCCTTGTCTGGTTGTCTGTCGTGCACTTACTGAGTGTAGGGACCGTCGCCCAGTCGTACCCCGTCGCCTAGGGCGGGTCGTTGCAAGTAGGCAGGGACTGAGTGGCGGGTAGATTAGGGCTCACTTGTCTGTTTCCCTATCCCTGTCATTACAGTATGTCTAATATACATTTATCTCCGATGTACAATTATTGAATTAATGTTTCTTGATTTAATAATTAAGTATTGTCTGCATTAACTTTTTATGTCATATATCACTATTTGTGTAACATCTAAACTTAGTCCAGTATCTTTCCACTTACTGTTTTAAGTTTCTTCTTTCTTCGTGTCCGCTGTGTATCTTCTGCCCAGTGGTGCGCAAATCTGCGTGTCATCATGCGCTCCAGCGGTAAATTGGACCTTCTCGGCCACCGTATCTCCCTAACCAACGATCACCATGACTACCGGTCTATGTTATAACACACATTTGATCTGTCCGGCTTACATAATAATGTTTGGGAATAAACAATTCTATCTCAATGAATCTATTTAATTCATCCTTATCCCCTTTTTTATAGATATGATATTTTTAAATTTAAATTTAATGTAACCGATGTCCTGTTCTTTAAACGTTCAACATTTCTGTTTTAAGTAACCGCCGATTCTTCCGTATATATAATATCTTTCATTTTTCGTATATATTTTTGCCCTCTTTCCTACTTATAAAATATAGATGATACAATACAAAAAATAGAAAACTGAATATAATGTATTATTGTTAAATATATGAAATATGATGTAATGCCTCTATAATATTAATACTAATCAATTGATCCGCCCAAATTTATCCCAACAAAGTTTTTTACCTCTCTACTGTCCTTCTGCATTTCTTCCTAGCGCTCGGTGTAATTTCTAGAGGTGCGGTTCTTCATGCGTTCCACTGCTCCTTTGACCTCGTCCCCTACCGTACTGTTTGAGTTCTCCATGACAAAACATGCCAATGTTTATATAGTTCTTATTTATATATATATTTATATCGCTCTGTAGCGGTTTTAAAAACATTTTAATCCTTTTAGTACACTCGAATTCCCCTATTTCTTTTGGTTTTCTTCATATATTTCATCCGTCTGTGACTTGTAGTGTCTTATTGTTCCTTACGATAGTTTTATATCATTATGTTTAACTGTTCCAATTGTAGCGATCACATAACTATGTACCGTTTTTTCTTTCTAATTATGCTATTGATATGAACATATTATGAGAATTCAGTGTTTTAGCCAACACGTTTGGGCTGAACTCTGACCTGCTGTTTTGGCGTTTTTTTTTTACCTCATCCCAGGTCTGAATTGAACCCAATTAAGATTTGTAACCTCTCTGTATTTATACGTGTCATTCTGTTGTCATTCTATCTTGCCTGAGGAAGACGCCGGTCCGGCGTTGAAACGCGTAGCAACTGTTCTATACTTTTGGAATAAATGTATTATTTTTCATTCATTTAAGCAGCGCCTCAATATCCAGTTTTTTTTTTATCTCTTAAGGGGTTAAAGGATCAGTACATGTAGAATATTTGCAAATTATAAAAGGGCTATGCCCTTCCATTCATTGCCTGAGCGTTGTTGTGTCACCTTAGTTTGTCTCTGCAAATGGTCTCCTAGTGTCTTCCAGTTCCCAGTGTTCCTGTTCCTGCTTTCAGTACCCCGTATCCCGTGCTACCATGCCACCTTAAAGTGTTGGAGTCATGTTGTGCTCTCTGCTGCATCTGCTGTGTTGCACCCCGCCTGGTGCCTGCCTACTGCTGGAGCCTCATCTCAGCCTGAAACCACCGCTACTGTCTACGCTGCCTCAGGTACCCTTTCCAGAACTATAGACATTGTCTATACCTGTTTGGCCAGCTGCTATCCCGCTACGCGGTATTGCCCAGTGGGTCCACACCCCGCACCGTGATTGGGATACACTTTTACTATACAGTGATTATTTACGGTGAACTGTGTGTGGTGTATTTTATCTAAGTGGGATTACTGTTTGTATTAATAAATATTACCTTTATTTACTTACAATTATATTCCCTTAATTAGTAGCAAAAGCAGGTAGACTAACGTTAATACAGGAAAAACAAGTTACAAGTTCTTCGCTACAGTGCACCCACTGTCAATCAGTGACTATTCTGGAGACCCCGACCTGGGAATATGGCCCAGAAAGTTCATACTTCCTTGCAAGGGTTGAGGGTGAAGAACGGGCAGATTACTTATACTCTGAACTACAGGCAGAACTAAATTGATTGCGGCTTAGAGGATCCATATATCCTGTTAGAATCATAACAACATGGAAAATAATCATTTAAATCATGTTTTGTTTTTGGAAGACCTTTCTGTGTTTTGTAGTATCAGAATTCTAAGGTTTTTTAATTTCACTTTATCTCTACAGATTAACTTGCGATAGCACGCCACAAATCTTAAAATACAGAATTCCAAATCTTATATCGCTAAGTGCTAACAATCCTAAAACATATCAATAAGATGTTAATTCTTGTTTCTTGTTTGGCTTCCCAAAATCTTGTTTGTTTCATATTAGTTTTAAACGGACAGGCAGTAATACACTGCAATGCAAAAGTATTTCAGTGTATTATAAAAGCGAACGGAGGATCGCATATTAAAGTCCCCTAGGACCAGTAAAGAAGATTAAAAAAAGTTTAATAAAGTTAATTAAAAAAAAATAGTGAAAAAAAATGAAAAACCCACTTTTTCCCCATACATAATGCTTTACTATTAAAAAAAACAAAATAAAGTAAATAAAGTTACACATATTTGATATTGACGCATCTGTATTAACCCCGACTATAAAGCTATTACATTATTTAACCCGTACGGTGAACGCCTTAAAAAATAAAATAAAAAGCAAAGGAAAAATTGCTGTTTTCTGTGAATCCTGCCTTAAGAAAAATGGGATAAAAAGTGATCAAAAAGTCACATCTACTCCAAAATGGTACCAATAAAAACTACAAGTCGTCCCGCAAAAAAAAGGCCTCATGCAACTGCATTGGTGGAAAAAATAAAAAAGTTATTACTCTTCAAATATGGAGACACAAAAACAAATAATTTTGAAAAAAAAGTGTTTTTACTGTGTAAAAGTAGTAAAACATACAAAATCGATACAAATTTGGTATCGTTGCAATCGTAACAACCTGCTGAACAAAGTTTTTGCATTATTTATACCACACGGTAAACGGCGTAGATTTAGGACGCAAAAAGAATGGCGAAATTTCAGGTTTTTTTTTATTCACCCCCAAAAAAAAGTTAATAAAAGTTAATCAATAAATTATATGTACCCCAAAAGGGTGCTATTAAAAAATACAACTTGTCCTGCAAAAAACAAGACCTTATACAGCTATGTCGATGCAAAAATAAAAAAGTTATAGCTCTTGGAATGCGACGATGGAAATACATAAAAAAATAGCTTGGTCATTAAGGTTTAAATTAGGCTGGTCATTAAAGGGTTAAAACATTTAATTATAGATGAGCGAATTGATTCTACTTGAATAAGTTCATTTTAATTTAACTCGTGGTGCTCAAACCCTGCCGCTGCTGGCTGATGCACACTTTATGAATGTGACGTCACTCATTGTTTAGCATATATCGAATTGCTAACAACAGTGCCACAAAAATTGGCGTATTATACTGCGTCAAGCAGTTATACAGTGCCGTTATACATCAGTCTGTGTCCAAGTGACAGTATTTAGTGACAATTTTGAGTAAAAAGCCATTTTTTCTTCACTTTCCAGGACGATCAGGCACACATTTTGCACACGCATTTTGCACACCCAAAGATCGGTGTGTGATCGCAGTGTCGCACATGCTGCATCGCCGTAATAGTGGATGTGACCGCGTTGCAACTCAAAGAATACCACAATACATCAGTCGCAAGAAATCCAAGCTTCAAAGATTTGCGGTTGCATTCATTTTTATTACTGCAATGCAGCCAAGGGCGACACCGAGATGCAGGCAGTCAGACCTGTGTCACGACCAAAGTCATAGTGTAGTTCTAGCCTTAAAGTTGTGTTATAACAAATAGCAACATTGTGGTATGCATTTTTAGTGTTTGATTGGGTGCACTTTCCTTGCTCACTTGACATGATCAGATATATACTGTGCCGTACAGACCCAAAAATTAATAGAAGTGGGACATGATTTTGGGTAGTTCCCTGCTCTATAAATTGTGTTTTGCTGAAGAGAAATTGGTTTAATAAGAAATGTTATTCCTTTCGTTTATTCTTCTCTATTTTACAAAAAGAAATGGAATAATCATTTCAGACCACAATGTTTCGTAATATTCAACTATTTTAATGCATGCATTATTGTATCCATTTTTTTTTGTATTATGACTTTTATTGTGTTGGAATTGAGGCAAACACGAATAATGTTTAACCCCTTTAGGACGCAGCCTGTTTTGGCCTTGTGGCACAGCCGATTTTTTCAAATCTGACATGTGTTACTTTATGTGGTAATAACTCCGGAATGCTTTTACCTATCCAAGCGATTCTGAGATTGTTTTCTCATGACATATTGTACTTTATGATAGTGGAAAAATTTGGTTGATAAATTCAATATTTATTCGTGAAAAACACCAAAATTTTGAGAAAATTTGCAAAAATTTGCATTTTTCTAAATTTAAATGTATCTGCTTGTAAAACCGATAGTAATACCACACAAAATAGTCACTAGTTACCATTTCCCATATGTGTACTTTATATTTGCATCGTTTTTTGAACATCCTTTTATTTTTCTAGGACGCTACAAGGCTTAGAACTTTAGCAGCAATTTCTCACATTTTCAAGAACATTTCAAAAGGCTATTTTTACAGGGGCCAGTTCAGTTCTGAAGTGGTTTTGAGGGCCTTATATATTAGAGTACCCCAATAAATTACCCCATTTTAAAAACTGCCTCCTCAAAGTATTCAAAACAGCATTCAGTAAGTATTTTAACCCTTTAGGCGTTTCACAGGAAATAAAGCAACGTAGAGGGGAAATTTACAAATTTCACTTTTTTTTGCCGAAATTCATTTGTAATAAAAAAAATTGTGTAACACAGAAGGTTATACCAGAGAAATACAACTCAATATTTATTGCCCAGGTCCTGCAGTTTTTAGGAATATCCCACATGTGGCCTTAGTGCCCTAATGGACCGAAACACCGGCCTCAGAAGCAAAGGAGCACCTAGTGGATTTTGGGGCCTGCTTATTTTTAGATTATATTTTAGGCATAGAAAGGGAGAGAACCTCCAGCTCACCGGTGTGCATCCCCTGGCAGCGTCAATCGGATCCCCGCGATGGCCCGCGGTGTAAGACAGCAATTGTAGAGAAGAATGGTAATGATTTAAAAGGGAAAACGAAGTCCCATGTTTATTGGAAAAGGAGTAAAACAGAAGGGAAATCTCAGACACACGGCTATCAACTCATTTGCCATGACTAAGAACGCTGACTGCGTTCGAAATGCGTAGGCTCAGGTTCAAGTCCTGACTACTTACACCTTGGGACTGCGTCTCCCTTCTGTTTTACTCCTTTTCCAATAAACATGGGACTTCGTTTTCCCTTTTAAATCATTACCAGCGCTGGATCCATTCTTCTCTACAATTGCTATATTTTAGGCACCATGTCGAGATTGAAGAGGTCTTGTGGTGCCAAAACAGTGCAAACTCACCAAAAGTGCCCCCATTTTGGAAACTACACCCCTCAAGGAATTTAACTAGGGGTATAGTTAGCACTTTGACCCCACAGGTATTTTGCTATATTTATTGGAGTTAGTCTGTGAAAATGAAAATCTATTTTTTTTCTGAAATAACATAGACATTTTTAATATTTACAAGGAATAAAGAAGAAAATTCACCCCAACATTTGTAAAGCATCTTCTCCCGATTACGGATATACCCCAGATGTGGTAATAAACTGCTGTTTGGACCCACGGCAGCGCTCAGAAGGGAGGGAGCGCCATTTGGATTTTGGAGCGCAGATTTTGCTGGATTGGTTTTTAGTGCAATTGCAACCCCCTGGAGGGAATAAATAGTGGAAACACCTCAAGGAATTTTTCTAGGGGTTTAGTAAGCATTTATACCACACAGGTCTTTTGCAGAATTTAGTAGAATTAGGCCGTGAAAATTAATATAAACATTTTTGTCCACTAAAATGTTGCATTTTTTCATTTTCACAAGGGATAAAGGAGAAAAAGTCGCCCTAAATTTGTAACGCAATCTCTCCCGAGTATGACAATACCCCACATGTGGTAATAATTTATTTTTTTAATAGAAATTAATTAACCTTTGCAGGACTGATCCTTTTTTGCTATTCCATTTTAGTTTTTCACCGCCTTCCAAACGCCATAACTTTTTTATTTTTCCATTAATTGAGTGGTGTGAGGGCTTATTTTTGGCAGGACTAGCTGTAGTTTGTATTAGATAAATTTTTTGGCAGATGCAAATTTTTGATCACTTTTTATTACAATTTATTTAGAGCTTTGGTGGCCAAAAACAGTGATTTTGGCGTTTTAAATTCTTTATTTCTTACGGCGTTCATAATGCGCTATAAATGACAATTTTACTTTATTCTGTGGGTCGGTACGATTATGGCGATACCATATGTATATAGTTTTTTTTATGTTTTGCAGCGTTTGCACAATAAAAACACTTCTTTATAAAATAATTTCTTTTCTGTGTCACCATATTCTGAGAGACGTAACTTTTTTATTTTTCAGTCAAAAAAGCGGTGTAAGGGCTTGTTTTTTGCGGGACGGGTTGTAGTTTTTATTGGTACTATTTTCGGGTACATGCGACTTTTTGATCACTTTTTATTCTATATTTTGGGAGGGGTGGTGACCAAAAAATATTGATTCTGGCATTGTTTTTAGTTTGTTTTTTTTGTGGCGTTCACCGTGCGGTAAAAATAACATTATAGTTTTATAGATTGGGTCGTTACGAACGCGGTGATACCAAATATGTGTACTGTTTTTTAACGGTTACATTTTTTTCCTATATTAAGAGACTTATTATAGGAAAAAAAAATCTTTTATTTTTACACTTTTGTAAAACATTTTTATGAACTTTTTTTTCTTTTTTCTTTACTTTTTACACTTTCTTGTTTTACCTGCAGCTCTGATCGCTGCTAGAATACATAACAATGCCTAGGTAGTGTAACGTATTCCAACTGTCAGTGTGACGTCACAGTCACTCTGACAGTTAGTCTACGAGGACCAGCCAGAGGCTGATCCTCATAGGTTTGCATACATGGCAGACCCGGGGGCCGTTGTCTTGCCCCCGGGTGCCATCACAAGCATCAGCAGCCCCCACAATTGCATGGGGGCTGCTGATGTGCTACAAACCCTTTACATGCGGAGATCGCAATCGAGCCCCGCATGTAATGGGTTAATTGCCGAAATCAGCGAAACAGCTGACCTCCCGGTTCCCGATGCACACTGTTGCCGACACTGTCACAGACACTGTCATCGACAGTGTGCATCGCGAACGGCAGTGACGTCCCGTCACTCTGACAGGAAGTCTATCAGGAGGCTGATCCTGATAGGCTTCTGTACATGGCAGACACGGAGGCCATTACTTGGCCTCCGATCGCCATGCTAGCCATGTGCAAACCTCACGATTTCATCGTGAGGTCTGCCGATGAGCTAGAAACCCCTGAATGCGGTGATTGCAATCGATCACCGCAATCAAGGGGTTAATTGCCGGAATCAGCGGAAATAAGCCGCTGATCGGCATACAGTGGAGTGTCAGCTGTCAGGGACAGCTGGCCTACCGGTTCCCGGTGCACACTGTCGCCGACAGTGTGCACCAGGAACCACGCAGTAACTGTACGTCCCTGTGCCTTAAGACACTGGCCACATGGACGTACAGTTGCGTCCTGGTGCGCCTAGGGGTTAATTGGCAAATGTCCTATTTTGTGTTTTCTTCCGGCGCATATGGCAAATGTATTAATAGTGTACCATTCATTAGGTATAGCCTCAAAACATGTCCTTTTTTTTACTATGGGATCCTATTGTCGAAGAATGCCACGGTATGCCTAGACAGTGGCATGTGTCGGAGTCTTCCATCAGACGTATACACCAGAAAATCCTCCCGACGTAAAATTCCAAAGAAAGGTTTGAATTTAATGTGAACAGAGCGTTAGACTTGTTTTAGTAGCAGTAGTAGTAGTAGTAGAAGTAAGTTTGCATACATGACAGTCAGGGCCGTCATCAGGAATTTCTGGGCCCCATACATCCAAGATGTCTGGGCTCCCCTCCATTACCAGGGGTGGACAACAGAAAGTGTGGCGCTCATGTTTGGCACGTTAACCGATTTTGGTGCTGATGTCAATTACAGTGAACGAAACCATGGAGCAGGCAGTGTCCGGTTAATGCCCTGGATTTTGTTCAATTTAGCCAAAGCGTATCCCACTGTATGGCATACAGTGGGATACACCGCCTGGGGAGTGGAGCTTTCCCAGGGCTGGAATCCCCGGGAAGATCTTCTACTAGCGCTCTGCCCAGGGACTCTGGGGCTGTTCCTTATGTCCATATATGCGTCGGGACTCCGTTCATGGGTTCCATCTGACTTTTCCGTCAGGGGAACCCATGAATGGAAACCAAACTGAAACAAACGGAAACCATAGCTTTCCATTTTCATAACCATTGATTTCAATGGTAGCGCATCAGTTGCAAATGGTTTCCATTTATCTCCGTTCTATAAGGTTTCCGCTGTTTTGACGGTATCAATAGCGCAGTTGACTGCACGGTTTTGATGCATTTTTTTTAACTGCACTTCAAACGCTACATGTAAATATACCCCCCCACCCCCGCACATAAACTATAACTAAACTTTTCCCTCACACAACATCTACAGCAAAGCCCCCCTACCCTACACAAATGAAAAACAAGGGTCTCTTCACACGTCGAGGTCAAATCACGTTTTTTGCAACAGTTTATGTAAAATTGCTTTATAACCATGTCATTTGCCATGGTTTTGCGAATATCTCTGCAAAAAAAAAAAAAAACTGCTATTTGACCGTAACCTGTGAGTATATGCTAAATAAGTTCCAACAAACATTGCATTTACAGTCAAATTCCCCCTCCCCACACAAAAATTATTTAAACGCTGCAGCCGCTAAACCTTTGAAAACTTTTGCTTTTTAATAAAAATATGTATCAGTGTGTTTTGTGCAACTTTGCAATTAAATTGTATTCAAAACAATTTTTACTTTTTGAGATACAACTGCTTTATATCCTATATACAGAGCAGCTGTACCGTGCGCTGAAACCTGAATCCGTCTGGTCAGCGGGACTGACGGGTTCAGTGACAGCGGATCCTGCGTGTCTTTGACACGCAGGATCAAGCTGTTAGGCCGGCTTCCCACGGGTCGGATACGCTGCATAAAAATCACGCAGCGTGTCCGACCTGGAACCCACAGCAGATTCCGTACGAAAAATCGCACCTCATTGTGGTGCGGTTTTTCGGACGGATATTCCTCTGTGCAAAAAAGCGCTCATACTTACTTCCTCTGACGTCCGCTCCGGCCACCCTGGATGACGTTGCAGGCCATGTGCCGCTGCAGCCTGTGATTGGCTGCAGCAGTCACATGGGATGCAACATCATCCCAGGAGGCCAGACTACAGGAAGAAGGACATGATTTAAATTCTGCACCGCAGGTCAATTTATTAACGTTTATGCTACGGTTTTTTTCCCGCAGCGTGGGCATGAGATTTACAAAATCTCATCCTCTTTGCTGCTACTGTAAATGCTGCGGAATTTCTGCACAGAATTCCATTGCGGAAATTCCGCAGTGTTTAGCTACGTGGGAACCCGGCCTTACCGATCACATCTAAATTATAAACAAAGATTTGATCGATAACAGCTTGATCTGACCGCTGTCACTGAACATGTCAGTCCCACTGACCTGATGGATTCAGGTCTCAGAACTAGATACAGCTGATCTGTATATAGGATATAAAGCAGCTGTATCTCAAATAGTAAAAATAATTTTAAAAAAAATGTAATTGCACAGTTGCACCAAACACACTGATAGACATTTTTATTTAAAAAAAAAGTTTTCAAAGGTTTACATAGCCTTTAAACAGACTCCCCTGATTTGGCGGACCGCACGTCGGACACATTTCACGGAACGAACACAGAGCAGGGAGCGGGCTCCTAGCATCATAGTTAAGTACGATGCCAGGAGTCCCTGCCACGCTGTGGGAAATCTGTCCTGTACTGTAATCATGTTTTCAGCACGGGACAGGTGAGGAAGGGAAACCTGGCATCGTACATAACTATGATGCTAGGAGCCCGGCTCCCTGCACTGTGTTCGGTCAGGGAAATGCGTCCGACACGCAGTCCGTATATCACGGACCGAACACGGTCGTGTGAATTAGGCCTTAGGGTCAGTTCACACGTAGCGTAAATACGGCAGTTTATCCGCAACGGAATTTGTTGCAAAAAATCTGTAGCAAAATACAGTAGCATCAGAGTGGATGAGATAGAACAAATGTCATCCACACGCTGCGTAAATACTGAGCGGTAAAAACACTCAGAAATTGACTTGCGGTGCATAATTTTATTCCTCGGCATGTCAATTGTATTTGCGGAATCGCTGCTTATTTGTTGCGGGTTTTCTCCATTGAATTTAAAAAAATTCAACTCATAAAAAAATAAAAAATCTTATGCTTACATAGGAGTCTGGGTTTCTTCCTCCCTCAAGCGCGGCCTCCTGGGATGACGTTTCATCCCATGTGACTACTAGCAGGCCAGCTAAATGCTGCAGTTTCCACAGCGGACATTCTGGGCGGAAAACTGCACCACAGTTTGGTGTGGATTTTCGGCCGCAATTCCCTGCGGCGCACAGGGCGGATACGCTGTGTGCTTTTACGCAGCGTATCTGCCCTGTGTGAACTCAGCCTAACAGTTAAGATCCCCTCCCCCAAGAAAAATTCATAATGAATCCCTTCCCCCACACATGGCATTCACAGCCAAGTTCCACCATCCCCCACAAAAATGTTTTACACAAAATCCCCTCCCCTACATATAGCATTTACAGTTAGGTCCCCCACAAAAACTTTTACACTAAATTCCCTCCCCCACATATATAATTTACAGTTAAGTCCCCCCTCCCCCACAAAAACGATTTGTGAAGAATCCCCCTGTCACAATGCAGGGTGTGGTCCCACTGGGCCGTACCGTGTAGCGGGATAGCAGCTGGCCAAACAGGTAAGTACAGAGTTGAATTAGTTCAGCGAGGGTACCTGAGGCAATCGTAGGCAGTAGCGAGGCAGGCACGTCCAGGACCAGGAAGCGGGAAATCGACAGGTGAGGCGTAGCAGATCAAGCGTAGACTGTAGCACAGCACGGCAATAGCACAGCACGGCACTAGAACTAGGTAGCATGGAAACAGGATACGGGATACAGGCGCAAGGTACACTGGAAAACTGGAAGACACTGGGAGACCATGAGCATGACAAACGATGGGTAACAAACAACACACTGGCAAAGAGCAAGAGGACAGATCCGTTTTTATTGCAAAAATGCAGGCACTGGCCCTTTAAAGAGGCTCTGTCACCAGATTTTGCAACCCCTATCTGCTATTGCAGCAGATAGGCGCTGCAATGTAGATTACAGTAACGTTTTTATTTTTAAAAAAACGATCATTTTTGGCCAAGTTATGACCATTTTTGTAGTTATGCAAATGAGGCTTGCAAAAGTCCAAGTGGGTGTGTTTAAAAGTAAAAGTCCAAGTGGGCGTGTATTATGTGCGTACATCGGGGCGTTTTTAATACTTTTACTAGCTGGGCACTCTGAAGAGAAGTATCATCCACTTCTTTTCAGAACGCCCAGCTTCTGACAGTGCAGATCTCACAGGTCCTGCATCGTGTCGGCCACATCGGCACCAGAGGCTACAGTTGATTCTGCAGCAGCATCAGCGTTTGCAGGTAAGTCGATCTTACCTGCAAACGCTGATGCTGCGGCAGAATCAACTGTAGCCTCTGGTGCCGATGTGTCCGACACGATGCAGGACCTGTGAGTGACGTCACAGATCTGCACTGTCAGAAGCTGGGCGTTCTGAAGAGAAGTGGATGATACTTCTCATCAGAACGCCCAGCTAGTAAAAGTATTAAAAACGCCCCGATGTACACACATAATACACGCCCACTTGGACTTTTACTTTTAAACACACCCACTTGGACTTTTGCAAGCCTCATTTGCATAACTACAAAAATGGTCATAACTTGGCCAAAAATGCTTGTTTTTTAAAAATAAAAACGTTACTGTAATCTACATTGCAGCACCTATCTGCTGCAATAGCAGATAGGGGTTGCAAAATCTGGTGACAGAGCCTCTTTAAGGCCGTGCACGCGGGCACACCCGCCGGAGACACTCGAGGTCCGGAAGGGAGTGCCAGCGCCTCACAGGAGGACGACGCTGCAGCGAGGTAAGATGTCCATGGCCACGGCCGTCGAGGTTAACGACCGAATGACGGACCGTGGCCATAAACGTTACACCCCCACACATAACATTATAACATTACAGTTCCCTCTTACCTGTCCTGGAGGAATCTTCCTCAGCAATTACAAGTTGCAGGCAGGGGGGTGCTGCGTGGCACTGCTCCTCTCCAGCTCTTCCTTCTTCCTCAGTCCTCCCTGTCTTGTGGGCGGATCCCTCCACACGTGAGACAGAGCTTCTGTTTCCTGCTCAGGGCCCCAGCGTATGTTACATGAGAGTAAAAAACGGCCCGTTACTGTGAAGGATTTGCCTGACACAGCTTCTGTGTCGACGCCCGTGGTTAATCAGCCTGCATCTGTTCCTAGGTCTGCTAGAGTGACTCGATCTGCTACCACTCAGGCTGGTAGGCTGAGGAGTGGGAGAGCCTATTGCAGCCTGGTCAGACGGTTCTAGCTCCCGCCCTTGGTCCACTTATACCTTCATTTGCTGCTTGTCCTTTGCCTGTGATTCTCCTTGTTTCCTGGTTCTGCTGTTCCTGCTGTTACCATTGACCTCTGCTTCATATTGACCCTGGCTTGACTGACTATTCTCCTGCTCTGCATTTGTTACCATGTACACTCCTGGTTTGACTCGGCTCGTCAACTACTCTGTTACTAACGGTGTTGCCATGGGCAACTGCCCCACATTCCTTTGCTTTTGTGTTCCCTTGTCTTGTTTGTCTGTCGTGCACATATTGAGCGTAGGGACCGTCGCCCAGTTGTACGCCGTCGCCTAGGATGGGCTGTGCAAGTAGGCAGGGACTGAGTGGCGGGTAGATTACGGCTCACCTGTCTGTCTCCCTATCCTGACATTACAGTTACATTGCAGGGTCCGTTCCTTTTTGCAAGTAACTAATGCTGGGGCCCTCAATGAAAAGTTTCAAGTAGCGGACGGGCCCCTTCTTTTCATCCTTGTTGCCGGACCCCTGGCTGGAGTACCATCAGTACTGCCCTGATGGCGGCCATGATGACAGTCACCAACAACAGATTAGTGCAGTCAAGGATTAGTGGCATGTTCTACCGGAAACAATTCTAAAACCAGCTACAGAACATTATTAGACGTAGGCAACAAATAAAATTGTTGTTGGAAAAAAATTTACCATGTGGCAACAAAACTAAAGATACAAAAGTTTTCATCACCTGCACATTATTTCAAAAAGTAAGTATAGCATAACAAGAAAACATAAGGTAATTAAAAATACACGTTTTCATCAGTGTGATGTAATGTATGCATTCAAATTTCTTGCTATAAATGGATTTTTTCACAAAGTAATGTCATCGTAAATTTGTTCTCTATTAGCATTAACATATGTGGTTGCCCACCAATGTATATACAAAATTCAGATATTAGTGTAGAACTAAAATTATTCTTCCTAATAGCAGATGTCCTCTTTCAGCATGTTCTTCCTACTGCAATAATAACTCAGTGCTTTGAAATATCACGGTCTGTTGCTTTTGGAATGATTGTGATCTGAAAAGATGTAGAATGGCATATGAACTACCAAATATGCTTCCAAGAATCTGCCAAGGATGTAGCAAATGTACTGTAGCATGAAGGGACATATTTTAATTTTGAATGTAAAGCAAAATACTTTAACTTCTTTGCGATGGAGGTTAGGCTTAAAGGAAATGTATTGTTAGAAAAGCAAAAATTGTTTATGTTTAACATTTCTTTTTAAATGTTGTAATGTTTTTTTTATTTTCTATGCTATTATTTACAGTGAAGGAAATAAGTATTTAATCCCTTGCTGATTTTGTAAGTTTGCCCACTGTCAAAGTCATGAACAGTCTAGAATTTTTAGGCTAGGTTAATTTTACCAGTGAGAGATAGATTATATAAAAAAAAAAAAAGAAAATCACATAGTCAAAATTATATATATTTATTTGCATTGTGCACAGAGAAATAAGTATTTGATCCCCTACCAACCATTAGGAGTTCAGCCTCCTCCAGACCAGTTACACGCTCCAAATCCACTTGGTGCCTGCATTAAAGACAGCTGTCTTAAATGGTCACATGTATAAAAGACTCCTGTCCACAGACTCAATTAATCAGTCTGACTCTAACCTCTACAACATGGGCAAGACCAAAGAGCTTTCTAAGGATGTCAGGGACACATAGACCTGCAGAAGGCTGGAATGGGCTACAAAACCATAAGTAAGACGCTGGGTGAGAAGGAGACAACTGTTGGTGCAATAGTAAGAAAATGGAAGACATACAAAATGAATGTGAATCAACATCGATCTGGGGCTCCATGCAAAATCTCACCTCGTGGGGTATCCTTGATCCTGAGGAAGGTGAGAGCTCAGCCGAAAACTACACGGGGGGAACTTGTTAATGATCTCAAGGCAGCTGGGACCAAAATCACCAAGAAAACCATTGGTAACACATTACGCCGTAATGAATTAAAATCCTGCAGTGCCCGCAAGGTCCCCCTGCTCAAGAAGGCACATGTACAGGCCCATCTGAAGTTTTCAAATGAACATCTGGATGATTCTGAGAGTGATTGGGAGAAGGTGCTGTGGTCAGATGAGATTAAAATTGAGCTCTTTGGCATTAACTCAGCTCGCCGTGTTTGGAGGAAGAGAGATGCTACCTATGACCCAAAAAACACAGTCCCCACTATCAAGCATGGAGGTGAAAACATTATGTTTTGGGGGTGTTTCTCTGCTAAGGGCACAGGACTACTTCACCGCATCAATGGGAGAATGGATGGAGCCATGTACCGTCAAATCCTGAGTGACAACCTCCTTCCCTCCACCAGAACATTAAAAATGGCTCGTGGCTTGGTCTTCCAGCACGACAATGACCCGAAACATACAGCCAAGGCAACAAAGGAGTGGCTCAAAAAGAAGCACGTTAAGGTCATGGAGTGGCCTAGCCAGTCTCCAGACCTTAATCCCATCGAAAACTTATGGAGGGAGCTGAAGATCCGAGTTGCCAAGCGACAGCCTCGAAATCTTAATGATTTACAGATGATCTGTAAAGAGGAGTGGGCCAAAATTCCATCTAACATGTGTGCAAACCTCATCATCAACTACAAAAAACGTCTGACTGCTGTGCTTGCCATCAAGGGTTTTGCCACCAAGTATTAAGTCTTGTTTGGCAAAGGGATCAAGTACTTATTTCTCTGTGCACAATGCAAATAAATATATATAATTTTGACAATGTGATTTTCTGTTTTTTTTTTAAATATAATCTATCTCTCAATGGTAAAATTAACCTAGCCTAAAAATTCTAGACTGTTCATGTCTTTGACAGTGGGCAAACTTACAAAATCAGCAAGGGATCAAATACTTATTTCCTTCACTGTATAGCTTAACCCCTATGTGCAACTAATCGCACCGTGATTGCGAGATGTCAATGGTTGTCATGCCAGTCGGGGACCTAACAAAGGCCCTTAGGCCCTCAGGCAATACACATATTGTATTGCCGTGGTTGTAACGACCCATACAATAACGTTATTAAAAATAACCTATTAAAAAACATTACTCATCATGCAAAAACAACTACATCTGAAAAAAAAACAAGGTTATGGCTCTTGGAATGCGACAACATAAAAAAAAATATTTTTCATGATATTTGCCATTATTGGGCAAAACTAAAACATAAATAAAATCCATTAAAAAAAAACTATACATATTTGGTATCACCATAATTGCACCGACCCATAGAATAAAGGTCAAATTTCATTTATGCTGCACGGTGAATGGTACATATTTAAAATGCATCTAAAGCAAGTTGACTGTCCCCATAAATATGTACAGAAAATAGAACTAAAAAAAAATCTACAATCAGAAAAAAAACGGATTAGAAAAACTGACTGTTTCAGTATCTGGTTGATTAATAAAAAAAAAAACAAATCTAGGTGAAAAAATTCATTTAAGAGTGTATTCACACTGCGTTTTTGCAGTGCGTTTGAAAACTGCACCAAAAAAAGCATGCATTTTTTAGTGCAGATTTCGGATGCACGGCTTAAAAGCGGCAAAAAAACGCAGCAAAAATGCACAGTGTGTATACACCCTAAGTGCATGTTCAGAGATGGTGGAATTTTTCCCTACACATTGTGCTGTAAATTCGCTTCAATTACGCAACGAATCTGCAGCAAAATTTGCATATTTGACAGGTAATTCAGACGTTGTGGAAATCACAGCGGACTTGCCGCAGATTTCAGCCTTTGCAATTTCAGCCTTGCACCGCAGCTTATTTTCCGCAACAACTTTTTCCGCAACGTCTGCACTGAGTTATCTAAAAAGTCATAGAAAGTAAAGGAAAAAAAGTCTGTTGCGGATTTCCACTGCGAACTGTCCGTAGCAGAAATCCACAGCAATTCTGCCACATCTGAACATGCCCTAAGGGGGAATCTCATTTCTTCTTACTGCATGCTCTTAGTTAACCCGTTAAGTACCAGGCCAACTTTTTTGTTTTTTCTTTCCCATCTTCCAAAGCCATAACTTTTTTATTTTTACGTTGAGAAGCCATATGAGAAATTGTATTTTTAATCGTGCCATTATTATTTTGTAGAGTGGAATGGGAAAAAAAGTAATTTCTCTATTATTTTTGGGTTTTGTTTTTTATATTGTTCACCGGGTGATAAAAATGACATCTTAACTTTTTTCCACGGGTTAGTAAAATTACAGCAATATTAAACTGATATAGTTTATGTCATGTTTTACTACTTTTACAAAATAAAAACGATTTGATAAAAAAAATTGTTTTGTGTCGCCTCTCGTTATATGAGACCCATAACATATTTATTTTTCTGTTGATGGAGCTCTGTGAGGGTTTTGGGGTTTTTTTGTGGGGCAAGGTGTCGTTTTTATTGGTTCCATTTTGACATACATATAAATTCTCATCACTTGCTATTCCATTTATTTGGGAAGACTAAAAATCGGATGAGCGCTGTGCAGCTTAGTTCCTGATTGGCTATCAAAAAGCCGAGCCAGCAGTGTAAGGACTCCAAATAATACAATACATTAAAATCACAATATACTGCAATTCATTAAAATACATTGTGCAAGCGATCCAACTATCGCTGGTCAAGTCCCCTAGGGAGATTAATTTAAAAAAAAGTAAAATACAGTTAAATGAAGTTTGTTTTGTATTTAAAAAAAATATTAAAAGTAAAAAAACCTTCTTCCATAACCCCTCAAAATCTATGCAAAAAAATCAACATAACTGGTATGGCTGCATCTACAAAAGTCCGAACTATAACAATATCATTATTCAACCTACACGGTAAACGCAGTAAAAAAAAAACAAAAAACGATCTGTAATTGCAAATAAAAACTACAGTGGTGTGCATGAGGCCTTACTCATTCATGAGATTTTTTTTACAGATTTGTTGTCAGTGAACTTCAATGCAAACTCTATAATTTCTGTTCTGTCCATCATATACTAAACAACATTTAAAAAAAATAGTTTTCCAATTGCATGCTCTTATATACTTAAATCCTGACAGAATCCACAAAGTGTGAACATTGCCTTATCATGACAAGTGCAGGTTTTTAACCCCATATTCTTTCACAGTCATTTTTAAGACTGGATTCACATACAGCAATTATTCGCTTTGTCAATGGCGTGTGTGTGTGTGTGTGTGTGTGTGTGTGTGTGTTACAATGTAAAACTCATGCTGTAACAGCACAAAGCTTGCACAATTCAAAAACCAATCCAAATATGATAGATAAGAAGTGAAAAGTTGCCAAAAGAAACAAGTCAGGTCCTTTGGAAAATGACAGCAGTAATTGCTCAAACTTTTTTGGGGACTGTAGTTTTTTATTTATAGTAAAATTGCTGCGCTGATAACGCCTATTATAAAACACCTAATAATATGTAGTTTAGTAAGAATACTAAAAATATATTTTCTTTCCGTTTTAAGCAATCATCCTAAACGTAAATAGATGTTTGCCCTTTTTTTTTCCTTTTTCCATTTATTTCAGAGAAGGTCAGACAACCACTATTTATTATGCAGATGAAAACAAAATCAACTGGAAACAATTTTTGTAAGCAATTAAAGTATTTATAACATCTGGGTGGTCTCTTTTATATCTACATGTTCACAATGCGTTGCATGTTACAAGATAATATTAGAAAAAGTAGAGAAAAGTCAATGATTAATTAAAAATCAGCTTTTAACTAAATAATCCGTTGAATGTTAAAAGCGCTACAAATCTGGATTTTCATAATATCAAGTGGCTAGATTCCATTTCGTTATTTTAAACATACACATTGGTTTGGGGAGCAGGTTGAATAATTGTGAAGCAAAAGTAAAGCATCTGCAGTAACAGAAAAACATTTCAGTTTGCTGACAAAGCACTATAGGCTCTATTCACATGTTTGGTCATACAGGTGGCAGTATACGCCTGAATATAGACCAAAATGTCTCCAAATGTATACTGTCCATAGGCTTCAGTGGGGCAGACTTATGCCATAATGGATCCTTTCAGCATACGTCTGTAAGGTTTTGTCTGGATACTTTTTGCTTACTGTATAGGACACATAACCTGCTAGGCTTTTGAAAACAACAGGATACCATGTTAAAGTATACTTTTTTTTATAATAGAAGTCAATGGCAGATGTGTCCAAAAGTATGGGTATACATTTGCACAGTATATGTTTGGATCTGTGTGTAGATAAAAATAGACAAACAACTTTGAAGAAAAGGCTTAAAGTGCAATTTACCATCTTATCATTTTTAATTTAATTTGCTGAGGTAATCGGGAGATATTTCACCCCATGCTTCCAGAAGGCCCTCCCACAAGTTGGATTGGCTTCATGGGCACTTCTTGCGTACCATACGGTCAAGCTGCTCCCACAACAGCTCTCTGGGGTTGAGATCTGGTGACAGCGCTGGCCACTCCATTACAGATAGAATACCAGCTGCCTGCTTCTTCCCTAAATAGTTCTTGCATAATTTGGAGGTGTGCTTTGGGTCATTGTCCTGTTGTAGGATGAAATTGGCTCCAATCAAGCGCTGTCCACAGAGTATGGCATGGCGTTACAAAATAGAGTGATAGCCTTCCTTATTCAAAATCCCTTTTACCTTGTACAATTCTCCTACTTTACCAGCACCAAAGCAACCCCAGACCATCATATTACCTCCACCATGCTTGACAGAAGGCGTCAGGCACTCTTCCAGCATCTTTTCAGTTGTTCTGCATCTCACAAATGTTCTTCTGTGTGATCCAAACACCTCAAACTTCGATTCGTCTGCCCATAACACTTTTTTCCAATCTTCCTCTGTCCAATGTCTGTGTGCTTTTGCCCATATTAATCTTTTCCTTTTATTAGCCAGTCTCAGATATGGCTTTTTCTTTGCCACTCTGCCCTGAAGGCCAGCATCCCGGAGTCGCCTATTCACTGTAGACGTTGACACTGGCGTTTTGCGAGTACTATTTAATGAAGCTGCCAGTTAAGGACCTGTGAGGCATCTATTTCTCAAACTAGAGACTCTAATGTACTTGTCTTGTTGCTCAGTTGTGCAGCGGGGCCTCCCACTTCTCTTTCTACTCTGGTTAGAGCCTGTTTGTGCTGTCCTCTGAAGGGAGTAGTACACCCCGTTGTAGGAAATCGTCAGTTTCTTGGCAATTTCTCGCATGGAATAGCCTTCATTTCTAAGAACAAGAGTAGACTGTTGAGTTTCACATGAAAGCTCTCTTTTTCTAGCGATTTTGAGAGTTTAATCGAACCCACAAATTTAATGCTCCAGATTCTCAACTAGCTCAAATGAAGGTCAGTTTTATAGCTCCTCTAAACAGCAAAACTGTTTACAGCGGTGCTAACATAATTGCACAAGGGTTTTCAAGTGTTTTCTAATCATCCATTAGCCTTCTAACACAGTTAGCAAACACACTGTACCATTAGAACACTGGAGGGATGGTTGCTGGAAATGGGCCTCTATACACCTATGTAGATATTGCATTAAAAACCAGACGTTTACAGTTAGAATAGTCATTTAGCACATTAACAATGTATAGAGTGTATTTCTGATTAATTTAATGTTATCTTCATTGAAAAAAACTGTGCTTTTCTTTCAAAAAGAAGGAAATTTCTAAGTGACCCTAAACTTTTGAACGGTAGTGTATATACAACACCAGAACCAAGCTCAGTACATAAATACAACACCAGAACCAAGTTCATTAAATATATACAGAACCAGAACAAAGCTCAGTACATATATACAACACCAGAAACAAGCTCAGTACATAAATACAGCACCAGAAACAAGCTCAGTACATATATACAGCACCAGAGCAAATCTCAGTACACATATACAGCCCCAGAACAAATAAAGTTCAGTACAGCGATCGTTTGCAAATTCAGTTTAACCCCTGCCGTATACGTTTGTACGACATAAAACAACAGCTCCCAGTATAGCCTGAACAATGGTTAGGTTATGCTGGGAGTTACTGTTTAACAAAAAAGAGTGCTCAGATGCTTTTTCATACTTTTTCTCTTTTCTTCTTTATCCGTTCCAGACCTCTATGATGACTTCTCCCGGGCACGGCCCATTTCTGCAGTTTGCAGCTCATATGTCTCCGGCTCCTTACTTTTGCAAAATTTCCGCACCTATCATACACTGTGCCACTGAATACATCAGTACCATACACTGTGCCCCTGAATACAATAATACTATACACTGTACCACTGAATATAATAGTACTATACACCATGCCCCTGAATATAATTGCACCACACAATGTCGCCTGTAGATAATGCCCCCTGTAGATAGCACCAGTTGCAATGCACTCTGTAGATAATGCCCCTTGTAGGTGGTGCCAGTCACAATGTCCCCTGTAGATAGTTCCAGTTACAATGCCCTCTGTAGATAATGCCCCTTGTAGATAGCGCCAGTCACAATGCCCCCTGTAGATAGCGCCAGTTACAAGGCTCTCTGTAGATAATGCCCCCTGTAGATAGCGCCAGTTACAATGCACTCTGTAGATAATGCCCCTTGTAGGTGGCGCCAGTCACAATGACCCCTGTAGATAGTGCCAGTTACAATGCCCTCTGTAGATAATGCCTCCTGTAGATAGTGCCAGTTACAATGCCCTCTGTAGATAATGGCGCTTGTAGATAGCGCCAGTCACAATGCCCCATGTATATAGCGCCAGTTACAAGGCCCTCTGTAGATAATGCCCCCTGTAGATAGCGCCAGTTACAATGCACTCTGTAGATAATGCCCCTTGTAGGTGGCGCCAGTCACAATGCCCCCTGTAGATAGTGCCAGTTAAAATGCCCTCTGAAGATAACGCCTCCTGAAGATAGTGCCAGTTACAATGCCCTCTGTAGATAATGTCCCTTGTAGATAGCGCCAGTCACAATGCCCCCTGTAGATAGTGCCAGTTACAATGCCCTCTGTAGATAATGCCCCCTGTAGATAGCGCCTGTTACAATGCACTCTGTAGATAATGCCCCTTGTATATGGTGCCACTCACAATTACCCTGTGGATAGTGCCAGTTACAATGCTCTCTGTAGATAATACCCCCTGTAGATAGTGCCAGTTACAATGCGCTCTGTAGATAATGCCCCTTGTAGATAGCGCCAGTCACAATGCCCCCTGTAGATAGTGCCAATTACAATGCCCTCTGTAGGTAATGCCCCCTGTAGATAGCGCCAGTCACAATGCCCTCTGTAGACAATGCCCCCTGTAGATACTGCCCCAACGCTGCCCAGAAAAAAACAAAACATTCATTCTCACCTGTCCCTGTTCCCGCACCGTCCTTACAATTGGGTGAGAGGTCCTTTTAAGGTAATTTTAACACGGTATGGGTGAACCGGGCCCCCTTCCAGCCTCTGGCCCTGAGCACTTGCCCAGATTGCCCTCATTATAATATGCCCCTTGGTCTGATGCTTTACTGTGTCAGGTGGTCTTCTATAAACATTTGCCTATTAAGCCATGGCCTAAAAGGTTGTCTTTCAGTGTAGCACTAACAGGCAATAATGCTTTAAAATACAATATATTTTAAAGCATTATTAAAGTAATCGCTGCTGCAAGTCACCTAGGGGGACAAAAAAAAAAGTTAAATTAAGTTTAATAAAGTTAATAAATAATTCAGTATAAAAATACATATCTGGTATCGGTGAAATCGTAAGAACCCTTAAAATAAAGTTAAGTTGTTAATTGCACCATACAATGCCCCTTGTAGATAGCGCCAGTCACAATGCCCCTGTAGATAGCGCCAGTTACAAGGCTCTCTGTAGATAATGCCCCCTGTAGATAGCGCCAGTTACAATGCACTCTGTAGATAATGCCCCTTGTAGGTGGCGCCAGTCACAATGACCCCTGTAGATAGTGCCAGTTGCAATGCCCTCTGTAGATAACGCCTCCTGTAGATAGTGCCAGTAACAATGACCTCTGTAGATAATGCCGCTTGTAGATAACGCCAGTCACAATGCCCCCTGTAGATAGCGCCAGTTACAAGGCCCTCTGTAGATAATGCCCCCTGTAGATAGTGGCAGTTACAATGCACTCTGTAGATAATGCCCCTTGTAGGTGGCGCCAGTCCCAATGCCCCCTGTAGATTGTGCCAGTTACAATGCCCTCTGTTGATAATGCCCCTTGTAGATAGCGCCAGTCACAATGCCCCCTGTAGATAGTGCCAGTTACAATGCCCTCTGTAGATAATGCCCCCTGTAGATAGCGCCTGTTAAAATGCACTCTGTAGATAATGCCCCTTGTAGATGGTGCCACTCACAATGACCCTGTAGATAGTGCCAGTTACAATGCCCTCTGTAGACAATGCCCCCTGTAGATATTGCCCCAACGCTGCCCAGAAAAAAACAAAACATTCTCACCTGTCCCTGTTCCCGCACCGTCCTTACAATTGGGTGAGAGGTCCTTTTAAGGTAATTTTAACACGGTATGGGTGAACCGGGCCCCCTTCCAGCCTCGGGCCCTGAGCACTTGCCCAGATTGCCCTCATTATAACACGCCCCTTGGTCTGATGCTTTACTGTGTCAGGCGGTCTTCTATAAACATTTGCCTATTAAGCCATGGCCTAAAAGGTTGTCTTTCAGTGTAGCACTAACAGGCAATAATGCTTTAAAATACTATATATTTTAAAGCATTATTAAAGTAATCGCTGCTGCAAGTCACCTAGGGGGACAAAAAAAAAAAGTTTAATTAAGTTGAATAAAGTTAATAAATAATTCAGTATAAAAATACATATCTGGTATCGGTGAAATCGTAAGAACCCTTAAAATAAAGTTAAGTTGTTAATTGAACCATACGATGTCCCCTGTAGATAGTGCCAATTACAATGCCCTCTGTAGGTAATGCCCCCTGTAGATAGCGCCAGTCACAATGCTCTCTGTAGACAATGCCCCCTATAGATATTGCCCCAACGCTGCCCACAAAAAAACAAAACATTCTCACCTGTCCCTGTTCCCGCACCGTCCTTACAATTGGGTGAGAGGTCCTTTTAAGGTAATTTTAACACGGTATGGGTGAACCGGGCCCCCTTCCAGCCTCGGGCTCTGAGCACTTGCCCAGATTGCCCTCATAATACGCCCCTTGGTATGATACTTTACTGTGGCAGCCGGTCTTCTATAAGCATTTGCCTTTTAAGCCATGGCCAAAAAGGTTTACTTTCAGTGCAGCTGTTGTGACGGCGGTAGGGAAACGGACAAGTGAGCCCTAATCTACCCGCCACTCTGTCCCTGCCTACTTGCAACGACCCACCCTAGGCGACGGGGTACAACTGGGCGGCGGTCCCTACACTCAGTAAGTGCACGAGACAAACAGACATGGGTACACAAAGCTAAGGGAAATGGGGCAGTTGCCCAGGGCAACACCGTGAGCAACAAGAGTGGTGAACGAGCCGAGTCAAACCAGGAGTGAACGAGGTACCAAACGCAGAGCGGAAAGTAGTCAGTAAGCCAGGGTCAGTATAGAGCAGGATCAAATAGTAGAAGCTGTAGCTGGGCCATCAAACCACACGAGAAGAATCACAAGCAAAGGAGGAACAGGAAAGGTAGGTATAAATAGACAGAGGGCGGGAGCTAGCTCCGTCTGGCCAGGCTGCGATAGGCTCTCCCGCTCCTAAGCCTGCCATCCTGAGTGGTAGAAGATGGAGTCAGTCTCAGAGACATAGACTCAGGTGCAGACTGATTACCTATGGGCGTATACACAGAAGTTGTGCCTGGCAGATCCTTTACAGTAGCACTAACATATAACTAACTATATATTTTCAAGCATTATTAAAGTAATCGCTGCTGCAAGTCTGCTAGGGGGACAAAAAAAAGTACAATTAAGTTTAATAAAGTTAATAAATAATTCAGTATAAAAAATACATATCTGGTATCCGTGGAATCGTAAGAACCCTTAAAATAAAGTTAAGTTAAAAAAAGCCAAAAAAAAAGCAATGTCTGAAATACTGCTTTTTACACCCCCCCTAAAAAAAGATGATCAAAATGAATTAGTGAATCATTAAATTATATGTACCCCAAAGTAGTACCTATAAAAACTTCAATCTGTCCCGCAAAAAATAAGACCTTAATACGACTAGGTTGCTGGAGAATTAAAAAAGGTTTGGATATCGGAATTTTCTAAAAAGAAAAACTTTATTGTGTAAAAGTACTAAAACGTAAAAAAACAAAAAAACCCTATACTTATTTTGTATCATCGGATTTTTGCCAACCCGTAGAATAGCGTTAACGTGTTATCTTTTATCGCTCAGTAAACATCAGTAAAAAATATGATCTGTACCCGAAAATGATGTCCAATTGGTAGTACAAACTTTAATAAAAATTAGAAAGCATTGTTTTTCTTCTTTAATGCTTAATTTATGATACGTTTCTCATTGGCACCCTAGGCATTCACCTATTTAGCCTACGCCTAGCCCTGGCCTGAATTTGAATGATTTTGGGCATGTACAGATGTGGCGGAATTGCTGTTGAATTCCGCTGTGGACAGTCCGCAGTAGAAATCTGCAGCAGCCGTTTTTTACATTAGTTTCTATACCTTTTTAGGTAACTTAGTTCAGACGTTGCGAAAAATAACAGTGTGGAATTTAGGCTGCGGTGCATAATTTTCACTCCGTAGCATGCACATTCTGTTGCGGAGAAGCAGCGGAATTTCACTGCGGATTTCAGCCTTTGCAATGCAAAGGCTGATATCTGTGGCAAGTCCACTGTGATATTCGCAACGTCTGAATTACCTGACAAATATGTTTGCTGCAGATTCGTTGCATAACTGCCGCGAATTTGCAGCAACATTTGCAGCAGAAACACTCCACCAAATATGTTTGCTGCAGATTCGTTGCATAACTGCTGCGAATTTGCAGCAACATTTGCAGCGGAAACACTCCACCACGTTTGAACATGAACTAGTTAGACATTTTGAGGCGTCTGATTGTCCAAGGGAGCTCAGGGAGACACTAGATTTGACTTCTAAGCAGCACTAATAGAGTAATTTGGTGGGTTTGTGGGCACCTACTAGCTATTTGCAAATGTCCTGATTTTAAGGGGTCTATCAGTGTTCCATTGAATTGTTATACTAAATGTAACTTAAAGGAAGTCTTGATGTTATACCTGTGGTTTACTAGTACAAAAATGATTTGCATTTCCCTGACAAGTAAATTTGATAAGCTATCCATGCCTTTAAATTTATATCAGTTGTCAGCTTGTTTTTAATGTTTTTAATTATCTATAAAAAGCAAAAGCTTTATAAATTCTGATCATGTGTCATAATGTAAGATACTTCTGTTAACAGACATAAAATATTCTAATATTAGGCATTCGGAAAACCTATGAATTGTTCTACACTATACTTATAACAACCACCGACTTCTGGTTTCTCATTGTCCTCATTATCAATATCACCAAAACGTTACTTTATATAATTTAAATAGTACATCATTTCATTTTCCATAATAAAATGTTTTCTTATTCTCTGCAACATATCTTTAATTTTTGTAACAAAAAAAACAAAGACATATGCAGTGGTGCATTCGATTGCCAAAAATTTAATCTCCGATTGACACATAACAACTTCTGCTCAATAAACAACATTCTTATACAATAATATAATACATTTATAATGTTCATTTCTTACACAAATTATCCGTAAGATATTTAAAATAAACAATGTGCATAATTCTGTTTAAATCAGAAAGTATTTCAGCACACGATATGTTCAAATATTTCATATCAGTAAAGTAAGTAAATAAGTAAGTGAACAGTGTAAAACTAAAATGATGTATATTTAGTTAATTTGCATATAAATGGTGCTGCACTCTCACTAGTTGGAGGTACTTTCTGGAAAGATTCCTTAATCCAAGTATCTTAGTAATTTGCAGCGTCCTATATTTTAATGCAATGCTTTTTATTTCTCTCTCTTGTAACGTACCGTATGCAGATAAGCAGTATGCATATATTCCATCGAATGAATAAAAAATACAGATCAATGTATCCAGATATTACGATGTTTCGGTCCATCCTGGAACGTTATAAAGGTCGAATCTGTATAAAATAATAACACACATGAAACAATAGTACGTATAATGTACAAGTTAATCAGATGACCGGAAAGAATACTATGTATGTAGTGTATATAGTGGCATGAATAATACAAAAAAATAAATCTATTTACTTATATACATACACAATACAAAAGATATTTACACCCAATGAGGGACTGTACAATATAATCCTGATAGAAATATCTCTGACTATTATCATGTCAGGTGAACTCAGATCAATGTTATATAGAATATACTGGTCCCTGTTGAGATACCTAAGGAAAAGAAGTGGGAAGAAAGAAACTACCAAAGTATGTTATTATAATGTTGCTGCCTGACATACCTTGGAAAAGTGCATCCCCTAAATTCCCACCATATAAATAGTAATAGCGGGTATGCTACGTTAAAAAAAAAAGTCATAAAGTAAGCCCCTGACGAAGCTGCACTGGGAGGTAGCGATACGCGCGAGGAGGTCCTCTGGTTTCCGTCTGTGTCAGTTCAGGGTCCCGTTCTGACGGAAAGCTCAGACGGAACATCAGAATGGGACCCCAACGCAGATGTGAACAGAGCCCTACATTGTATATACATACCCCATCTACATTGTGATGGGACTTGCTACATTAGCACATTATATTTGCACTTTATATTACTCTACTTTATATCAATCTTTCTAGAATATATATATTTAGGTATATTCAGGTCTTCTTTTGCTTATTTGTTAGCATAATTATTAGTTGTGTTTATTGCACAGGTATTTACTTTATATAGTCACTATTGTGCCATATACACAAATCTGTTTCATTTGACTACTAGTGCTATTGCATTTATGTACTGTTTACATTTAATAAGATATTAGAATAATTTTTTTAACCCGTTTATTATGCACTCTTTATCATGGGTGATTGCTGCAGTTTGCCCTGTGCTGTATTACACGTGGACCAGTTCCTTGTCTGGTTTTAGATGTTTCTATACATTTTCTTCTTTTGGTATCGTATTAATAAATAAATATTGTATTTGATCTGGGTGTGCTCTGCTTCATAATGTATAATCCTGTTTCTATCTTCTGATTAATCCTGTGTATATGTAATCCTGTCTATGGAATATATAAATAGCATATATATACATATATCTATATATATATATATATATAACATTTTCTATTTGTCTGAAATAAAGAGATAAGAGAATTTATGAAATGTACGTAACAAAAGGAATTTTTGGGAGGTAATAGCCAATAAGAGACTACTAATTATTTAAATATTGCCCATACGTTTGTACTCTCTTTTGAGTATGTGCATCCTACTGCCATGCCTAATAGGAGCTGGAACCTACTATTTGATCTGAAAACTCAATTGTGATGTATTGTGACCAGCCAGTATATCGTGACCACTTCAGTATACATGTCCGGTGTCCGTGTCAAGTCCAGTGTCCGTGACGACTTCAGCATCAGTATCTGTGTTTGGTGTCCGTTCAAGTCCTGTGTCCGTGATGACATCAGTATTGGTGTTCAGTGTCCGTGTCAAGTCCTGTGTTCGTGATGACTTCAGTATGCATGCCCGGAGTCCTTGACGAGTTCAATATCCATCACAAACCAGCTTCCGATAATCTGGTACAAGCCAACTTCCGATAATCCGGCACAAACCAGCTTCCGATAATCCAGCACAACCAAACTTCCGTTAATCCAGCACAAGCCAGTTTCTGGTAATCCAGCACAAGCCAGCTTCTGATAGACCAGGATAAACCAGCTTCTGATGGTCTGGCTCAAGCCAGCTATTCAGGTACTCTCATCCAAGTGACTGTTATTCATATTTGTTTGGCCAGCTGCCACTCCGTTACGGTGGAGTGGCCCAATGGGTACACAATCCCCATGGTCATAACACTTATGAAAAAGACAACTTTATTAAAAAGGGATGTTTGCTACTAGGTAAGGAGGTTAGTGTAATGGCCGCGGTCGCGGACAGCCGCCTCCCCTTACCTGCTGATGTCCATAACCGCAGACCTCTCTCCTCCTGCCAACGTCTCCCTACCGGAGATGCCAGCACATCCGGCAACTGTGCGCTGCAGTGACCATTAGGGTGTGCACCCGTGCTCGTTCTCGGCCTTAAAGGACCAGCAACTGCACATTTAAATAATTCATTAATTATCCCCAGATCCCCCTGGACTATAAAAAGTGCCCTGCCCTTTCACTCCTTGCCTGAGCATTGTTGTGTATTCTCATGTTAGTCTTAGCAAATGGTCCCTTAGTCATATCCTGTTCCCAGTGTTCCTGTGCCCTGCTACCTGTATCCTGCATCCCATGCGGTATTTGTTCCTGTGCCTCTTCTAGTGTTGGAGTCGTGTTGTGCCATGTGTCACGCCTGCTGTCATCTGATATCATCCACCACGAGTGGCGATATCTGCCTTCAAGTTCCATCTGTGCTTAAGCCTCTGCTATTGTCTGGACTATTACAGCTACTCTTGTGCTAGGACTTTGCATAGACTTTATAGACTGTTTTTTGGCCAGCTGCTACTCTGCTATGGCGGGCCTAGTGGGTCCACATACCCACGGATCGTGACAGAGAGGCTTACAGCTGTACTTATCATTATATTTGTATCAGCATTCCTCTGCTTTTCCATAGTGGTAATTAGTTTTGAAATGAAATATACCCATGCATATTCATCTCAGCAAATGAAAGATAGTATACAGTCATCTGGTAAAAACAGATATTCACTAAACACAATTTTTTCAGACTACAATCCACTTTTAATAAATAAATACAAGAATACAATAAGTACAAGCGTTGATGTCTATTGTCTATATATACAACACTATATAGCTAAACTATATATGACTATATACACATCTAGAATAATGTATTGCTCTTACTTTTAGCAGTGATTTGGGATTGACTGGGGCACAGATCCAGTGAATATCTCCCCAGGTCTGCGCATATTATATACTTTCTAGTAATGCGATTGGGTTCGACAATGGGTTTGCATTTTATTTATAAAATAGAAAAAGAAAATAAATAAAAAATAAGCATACACAATAACAAAACAAAAAACAATAATTTAACTGGTTGCCAACACAGGACGAGAATGCGAGTACTTCACGCATTAGGACGAGCATTCTCGTCCTGTGTGACAGCCGTCTCTGCGTGCGATCAAGAGCAGGACAACGGCTGTAATACACATCCACGGCCCCGCTCTGACAGCGGAGAGGAGAGAAACATTTTCTCTGCGCCGTTAACCCTTTGAACGCCGCGATGAAAGCTGATTGCGGCGTTCAAGGAGGGGGGACTGCACATTGATCGCGTCACAGAAGATAACTGTGACGCGATCAATGCCCATAACTCATATGGCCAGACAGCCCAGGGTCCATTGAAAGACCCCAGGGCTTTCTGAACATATTTCCTGTTGTTAGGGCATACTGAGGTATGCCCTAACAACTGCCTGTGTATATAGATCTATGCCAGTACATTGCAGTTACAAAATCTAAATGATAAATCCCTGTATGGGATTAAAAAAAAAAGTTAAATGAATGTAAAAAAAAATTAATGATAAATAAATAAATAAAAAAATACACAGAAACACACATTTTTTTTATAATAAATAAACTTTTTAAAATATAAGTCCCAAAACATGAAATAATATAGACATATTTGGTATCGCCACGACTGTTACAATCTGTACAACAAATGTATAACATTATTCACGATGATCGGTGTATGGTGTAAAAAAAAAATATTAAAACTGCTGTGGAACTGCTTTTTTTCTGCAATTTCGCCAAAATAAAATGTATACAAATTAAACGATAATGTATTTGTACCAAAAAATGGTATCTACATAAAGTACAACTCGTCCTGCAAAAAACAAAGTCTCATACAACTACGTCGTACAAAAAAGTTATGAGTTATGAGCGTCGGGATGCAAAGAGGGAAATCTAAAAAAATTGCTCTGTCCTCAAGGCCAAAATTGGCCGTGCCCTTAAGGGGTTAAAGTATAATAAAGAAAGACACAATATCCACCAAATACAAGTTTATATATTGTACACAAACATAACATTTGGTTCACATGGACTGATGGGTTAGTTTAGTCATTGAGTAAAACAAGATGAATTTAATTAAATGTACTTTTAAAGATTATAATGTCATGTGACCCAAATTTCGTGTGTCAATTTAAGGCCCAGCCACCAGGGACACCTGCACTGGGTCTTTTGCACTGTGTCCCTAGTGTCTTGAGTTGGCGATCGCCACATTCAATTGCACGTTTATCCAATTGAATATTAGGTAGCAGGGAAGCAGTCATGACCTTTGTTTCCTTCCTAGTCTCTTAAAAGTTGCTGCATTACTTGGCTGTTTCCTAAACTCCCATAGAGTTAAAATTGAGCGGCAGCACGCATGCGCAATTGTGGCTCCATTCAAACTACTCCTCACCGGAATTGTGTAGGTCGTGGCAGTTTTGAGCCCCCATACTGATTGGTGGGGCCCCAAGCGATTAATGTAGCATCTATTCTGTGGATAAGTGATTAGTGTGATTGGTGAGATAAAACCTCTTTAAATTTTAAAGGCTCTCATTGCATATAGGGAACACTCAGCATAGATCAGCGCTTGCTGTGTCCATCTGCCCACCTGTCTCTCTATCTATCCGTCCATCTATATATCTATCTAGCACACAAGAAAATGGCGATAGCACACTGCGAACATTAATGCCACCTAAACACTATAACTAAATAAATAAATAAATATGCATTGCTGCTGAATCTACTTACAATAGTGAGGTTCTTAGCACACATTTTGATCAAATTGTTTGAGCCCAACTGCCACGACAAGGCGACCTCTATAAGGTGGGTCCCTAACGCTGCTCATACACCCAGACCTGGGACTAAGCCTATCTATCTATCTATCTATCTATCTATCTATCTATCTATCTATCTATCTATCTATCTATCTATCTATATCTATCTATCTATCTATCTATCTATCTATCTATCTATCTATCTATCTATCTATCTATCTATCTATCTATCTATCTATCTATCTATCTATCTATCATCTATCAGTCTATCTATCTTTTTGAATATCTATCTCTATCCATCTAATCCTTTTTAATGCATTATATTGAACATAGTTTAGAAAACGTTACACAATCCTATTTTTGTGTATGGATCTGTGCCCTTGTTTGTCATTTTTGCGCAATGAGAATTCTCTCTGCTCTGATCTCAATGTTAATGTATTCATGCTTATATTTGACTTTTGAATATACTACAGCTAATTATCATTATACAGGACGAAAGATCAGAGCCCTATGTGAGGTGCTCAGTGTGGAAACAAAAAGTGGCTAGCTCTATAAATTGGCATCATTCCAGAGACTACAATCTAGAGTGTTATGAAATGGGTACATACTTTTTTCCCTAAATTTCAGAAATGTTTTGAAATGGGTGGGGGATCTAAGAGAAAATTTGGGGGAGGGCAAATTCTCCTCTTAAGAATCTTGTCAATATGTTGCCATGTCTCCTCTTATTAAGATGCCATCCAACTGATAACAAGTCCTGCTGTGTTTTACCAACATAAAAAATTAGACTGGAGACCGAAGAGCGGCAGGTGGCTTTTGGCACCAAGAAATAATCACACTTGATGTGGAAAGTAAAGTAAAAGGAGCCATCTGTTCACTGCAGGAGAACTTGAAAAATCACATTAACATATTGTCACTAACATCACAAAATACACAGTTAATAATTTAGTTATCATGGCAAGCTGCATTGGATGCTTGTTTAGAAAAATGTAAAATGTGAAAGATGTTTCAGTCCTTGCCCTTTTGAAAACTATATTTTTGTTCTTGTATTGCCCAAAACAAAGCTTGCCCCTTGCTGCATGTCACTAACTATGAGAACAGACAGGGCTGTGTTCCTGTGGGAAAGTGAATGACTTTACCAATTCCCTATCCTTTGCCTCTGTCTTTTAATCCACCGTGTTTTCATCTTAATATTCCTTTCATGACTGTCTGACAAATGAATTTAAATGGCAGAAATGGAAAGTCTCTGAACTGCTACAGTAGCTGTAGACTCCTGCAAAGAATGGACTAATTACTTTGGAGGCTGGAGTTACAACCAGGAAGAATTTGCAATGTCATGTTCCATGACCTGGATCTGAAATGCATTCTTTTAACTTGAGAATGATTCAATTGTAGCAAAGACTTTGTTTAAAAAAAAATACAAAAAACATAAATTTTCCAAGTAAAGTATAGGGACAAATGCAAAAGAGTAATCGAAGGCTAACAGGGTAACATTGCTTCTTTACTTTTAGCATTTGTTTTCCTTGAGGTTATAAACCTTGTATATATACAAGACATGTGAAAAATGTGGGCTACTGCTATTTAAATAGTATAAAACATTATATTTATATAATATAATATGTGGTGTTTGGGGTTCATTCGCTTCATGGGATGGCATACTGTACAGTGGTGTTGCTAGCCCTCGGAATCTGGTGCAAGTGGCCCAGATTTTTGACTCAGTGCCTTAGCAGCTCCACTTGTCGCAGAGATGGTATAGGTGAGAATAAGTCTTATTTTTTTTCTGAAGAACAAATTGGGCACTATTGCATATTAGGGGACGAAAGGGCGGCATGATTACTGTATGGGGAACAAAAAGTGTCATTACTACTGTGTTGAGATAGAAAGAGGAAATTATTACTGTAGTGGGCAAAAGGAAGTATTGTTACTATGTTGGGGCACAATGGCAGCCTTATTACTTTGGAGGGGGCATTATTACAATTTGGGGCAAAGAGGGAGCATTATTACAGTGTAGTAGGCACAAATGTGGGAATTACCACTTTGTGGGGGCACAAAGGTGGGCATTATCACTGTATAGGGCCATGAAGAGGAGCACTATTACTCTGTGGGGCACAAAATGGGGCACTATTATTGTTTTCAGAGGCACTATTTGTGTGGCACTTTTATTTTTGGGGTAACTAAATTTTAACTGATTATTTCTAAAATACAATGTTTGATAGCACTGTGCAACACATCAGATGCAGCAATGGGGCACATGGGGTAGCAGAAGGATGGGGAGTTAGTGTAGATGTTAAAAAAATAGGGAGTATGCTGGAAAAGTGAGGCAGAAAAGATGTCTGGGTAGTAAACTCTGAAGACACATGGCTGGAAGAAGTATTTGTGGCAGTCAGGACAGATGGAAACAATGAAAACAGTTAACAACTACAATCAGAGAAGTCTTGAAAAGGAAGTCAATCAATTTATTCAGTAACAGTATGATAGTATTATTCAGTCACTGTGCAGTGGTAATATGTAGTCATGGTGTGCTAGTATTATTTGCCCATTTATACTGGTATTATTGGTAACATTGGTATTTGTATAGTGGGTTTTTGTTCAGTAACAGTACAGGCGCAATATTTAATCACTGTATGGTGGTAATATTTGCTCCTGGCATAGTGGCGTTATTTGGTCACTATATAAATATCTACATTATTATTTTTTGGTAGGGGGCGGAAAGTCTTGGGGCTTTTAACCCTGAACTTTTAAGATCCTAGAAATGCCCCTGATACTGTATCTCCCACTAACATTGGATAGAACTGACCTAGTTTGACACAAGTTGTGCACTTATGCTCTATTTGTGTAGGATGTGCCCCTTTTCTGGGAAATCTTTCAGGATTCTGGAATTATTACTGAAACAGAAGACATGTCAGTTCAGAAGAGTCATATAAAGTTAGATTATTTAATATGCCTTCATTAACAGCGGTGAAGCACGGTGGTGTATCACGTAGACTATAAACCCTGGGCTGTTCCCAAAACTTGAACCCCCCTTCCAGGACCGGCTCCAGGTTTATGTGGGCCCTTGGGCGACACGGATTTACAGGGGAACTCACGGCGGCAGTAAAATGCAGGGGAACTCACGGCGGCAGTAAAATGCCAAAAATCTTCATTTTGTGCCCCTATATAGACGATAGGCCCTGTTTATGCCCTCATATAGAAGTAATGCCCTCTGTAGATAGTGCCACACAGCCCACTCCTCCCAGATAGTGCCACACAGCTCCTGACGTCACTGTCTATATATGTCCCGGGCAGAGCACTATTAGCACTCTGCCTATGAGTGGCGTAGCTAAAGGCTGACGGGCCCTGGTGCAAGAATTCAGCTTAGGCCCCCCTACCCCTGCCCAACACCACCAGACCCCTGCGCACGCCTATGCCCAGTTGCCTTGCTCGATAGACCCCATGAATGCCCCCCACACAGTATAATGCCTCCCATAGCTGCCCACCACACAGTATAATGCCCCCATAGCTGCCCCACACAGTATAATTCTCCCCATAGCTGCCGCCCACACAGTATAATGCTCCCCATAGCTGCCCCCACACAGTATAATGCTCCCATAGGTGCCCCCCACACAGTATAATGCCCCCATAGCTGCCCCTGCACAGTATAATGCCCTCCATAGCTGACCACCAAAGTATAATGCCCCCCAAAGCTGCTCCCACAGTATAAATTCACCACACAGTATAATGCCCCCCCATAGCTGCCCCATAACGTATAATGCCCCACATAGCTGCACCATACAGTATAATGCCCCACATAGCTGCACCATACAGTATAATGGCCCCATAGCTGCACCATACAGTACAATGCCCCCCATAGCACCATACAGTATAATGGCGCCCATAGCTTCACCATACAGTATAATGCCCCCCCATATCTACCCCATGCAGTATAATGCCCCCCATAGATTCCCCATACAGTATAATGCCCCCCCATAGCTGCACCATACAGTATAATGTCCCCCATAGCTGCATCATACAGTATAATGCCCCCATAGCTGCACCATACATTATAATGTCCCCCATAGCTGCACCATACATTATAATGTCCTCCATAGCTGCACCATACAGTATAATGTCCCCCATAGCTGCACCATACAGTATAATGTCCCCCATAGCTGGACCATACAGTATAATGCCCCCCATAGCTGCACCATACAGTATAATGTCCCCCATAGCTGCACCATACCGTATAATGCCCCCATAGCTGTCCCATACAGTATAATGCCCTCCATAGCTGCCACATACAGTATATATGCCCCCTCAGCAGCTACAATAGGACCCCCTCCCATACCTAGGAAAATGCCCCCATATGTACCTAATAGAAAAATAATAACATAATTACTTACTTACTCCCATTCCCATGACGTGTGGAGTTTCCTTCTCCTCCTCTGAACTGTGCTGTGAGTGACGTCAGTACATCGTGCCTGCCTGTGCCGAGCTGCTCACGGCACAGTAAATGCTGGAGAAATGTTCCAGGATTCAACCCAACTGAATCTGCGTCCTGCGGAAACAGGCTCAGTTGGAGTCGGGACCAGCGCGGTCAGGCTGGGACACTGCTTTGGTCCAGGCATCACTGTCCATATATGGACAGCGATGTCAGGGGCTTTCCCAAAGACGGAGTCCCGGAGCAGAGCCGCTAGCGCTCTGCCTGGGACTCCTCCCCTTCTTACATCACTGTCCATATATGGACAGTGATGCCTTAGCGACGGCAGCGTCAGCACCCGGCGGCCGAGTGCCCCCCCCAAGTGGAGTGGGGCCCGGCACTTGCCCGGATTTGCCGGGTGCTGACGCCGGTCTTGCCCCCTTCCCCACTGCTGGCCCTGTTATGCCTTGGTGTCTATAGTCAACACCACCACTCTGTGCTAACATTGACAACTGGGTGGTACCATTACTTTTGTTAAAAGACACACTGACAGTCTCCAATCATCACTGAGAGTATCAGACTGTGTAGGGCCACATTCTCTTGACAAGGGGAATGGTAACACCCAGTTCTCAATTAGGCCTGGGCTACACAGAGACTTTTTGTGGAATACCCCATAAGGATTTACTAGAGGTCAAATCTTCAATAAAAAAAACTGTGACATCTTCTCTGATTGTAGAAGTTCTCTTTCCTTATCTTCTCCATCCAGCCCAGACTGCCATGACAACTTTTTCTGACGACTGCAGAGTATCCTGCCGAAACATCTTTGGCCCCTTTCTTTTGCAGTCATCCTCAGCCTCTGCAGCAACTTTAATAAATTCAGATCCATAATCAGACCCCTAAATAAATTCAGATACCAGACCCCTACATTAACTGAGACCCCAGACCAGAGCCTTAAATATAGATCCTAGAATGATTACAGTCCCCAGATCAGACCTGCCAAAAATAAATGCAGACCCCAGAACAGACAGCCTAAATAAATACAGACCCCAAAGAGACCCCCTAACTACAGACCAGACCAGGTCACTAATTAAATTCAGACACCAGACAGATTCCCTAAATACAGACCCCAGGCAGACCCCGAAATACAGACCCAGACCAGAACTCTGAGCTAATACAGACCCAGATGAGACCCCCTAAATACAGACCCCAGATCAGACTCCCAAAACTGATACAGACCTCAGAAATGGGCCCCTAAATTCATACCCCGAACTAGAACCCCTAAATACCAACCCAGACCCCCTAAACTAATATAGACCCCAGACCAGACCCCCTAAATATAGAACCCGGACCACAACCGCTAAATAAAGACCCCAGACCGCCTAAACTAATACAGACCCTAAATTAGAACCCCTAAATACAGAACCCAGAGCCCCTAAACTAATACAGTCTCCAGAGCTATACACAAATTTGAATATCTTTCAGAGTGGGAGGGAACCAGAGAATCAAAAAAATACCCCACACAAACAGGGGGAATTTGTAGGATTTTTTTTTAAGGGAGGGTTTACACAAACAAAAATGTACATGTACGCATAGACATAGAGTCACGCACACATACAAATGTTTAAACACATGCCCTTATCAGTAGTGGTATTGCTAGAACTGGGCACCAAGGGCACGGATCTTTTACCTTGAGCCCCTGACACCAGAAAATAGCCTCATTCAACTGTATCTGCACCCTCCACCATGACCAGTTCCCCAGGTATCTTCATAGTCTAACAACAACCCTGCTTATCTGCTGCCATAGTGCCATATAGTCCCTTAAATAAATATTAACTGCACTGCCCAGGGAGAGCCAAGCACTGTCCTGACAGTATCAAACAGAACTTATTTACGGCAAAAAAAGCACAAATAGTACATAGACAGCAATGCATCATGAAAATTAACATCTTCATAGACTACTACAGTCATATTGTTTTTAATAAAAATTTCCTTTGCAACTATTTAAAAATCCCTTTTTTGATAATAGCCTTAATAGTATTTCTGTACAAATTAATAGCATTGCACAATAAAGCAGCAGCACCGTGAGGATAATAACTTATATATATATATATATATATATATATATATATCCAGAGCATATATTTATAGCACAAGACAAAATAATTATATTCACAAAACCAATATTGTCTGATGAACTAATCAATAATAAATAACTCAAAAAATATATTGAAAAAATATACTTTATTAGTCCCCTATCTGAGGACAAAATAAGACCATCAAAGGCAGAGATAACCTAGGATTCTCCTCCCCATTGTACCATAGTATAAAAGAGTAGGGTGACCAACAGTACAAAAATAATCAATATTTCCATGATAGATTAGTTACCTGTGGTGGACATGATGGCAGATGAAGGTATTCCCCTGAGAACACACCTCGACGCGTGTTTCGCAACCTTCGTCAGGAGAGGGTGAATGCTAGCCCCCAAACCGAGGTTTAAATACTAAGCCCATTAAATCATGTTTGATCGGCGCATGGCGTCTCCCGAGCACCTCCGGTCCCATACCTTCCGCGTCCCATCCGCTCATCGATGCAGACACAATGCCCACATTCAATGACTGATGACAACATCCTTATATATGTAAGGGTATATACAACTGGGAAAATGAGAGGGAGAACACCGTCCGTGCTCAATACGACCGGTGTATGTCCCTCACAATGACCCAGAAGCCATAACTCATAGATTTAGCTAGGAGGGTTTATGCGTGCCATAAATGTGTAATACAAAATCAACAAAATCCCATATTTATGAATATATATGTATGTGTATATACAACTCGGACCATGAGAGGGAGAACACCGTCCGTGCTCAACACGACCGGTGTATGTTCCCCACAGAGACCCAGAGGCCATAACTCATAAAATTAGCTAGGAGGGTTCATGCATGCCACAAATGTGTAATACAAAATCAACAAAATCCTTGGTATTTGTGGAATAAAGGATCAAAAAGAAGATCAACAGTATTATGGATTAAAAAATAAAAAAAACAGAAAAACCACACTATATAAAATAAGCCAAGTACTAGTGTTAACATATAAGTGTATACTTGAAAAAAACATCCAAACCAAAAAACGGAATGGGTTAATAGACAAAGAGAGTCACCGTGAACCATCAAAAGGTGCAAATCGGTTTAATGCACCCACTAAAAAAGCAGACGCGCACATGTAAAGTGATATTGTAGTAATGAAAGTGAAAGGACTGATGACAACATCCGGTACGGCACCCAGATGGACCCGCGAGGCGCATGCACACAGACCGCAAGTAAGGTATATATTGGAAACAGAAGAATTCATCCATTTAGAAAATCCCACTGATAAATTAAATGTAATAAAACATCACCATTGTGTCCACCACTGTAAATACAATAACAACTACATGAGTATTCCATTACATACAATATAGTCGTATTGATAGTGTAATGCGACACCTCTTATGACCGGAACAACCTATAAGCATATATCACATTATCTACGATCAATCAAATTAGTGTACATATAGATATAATATACAAAATAAATATATAATATTCTACCATACATGCATAAGAAGACATTTATTTATTTTTTATTTATGAATGTATATATATATATATATATATATGTAAGGGTATATACAACTGGCAAAATGAGAGGGAGAACACCATCCGAGCTCAATACGACCGGTGTATGTCCCCCACAAAGACCCAGAAGCCATAACTCATAGATTTAGCTAGGAGGGTTTATGCGTGCCATAAATGTGTAATACAAAATCAACAAAATCCCATATTTATGAATATATATGTATGGGTATATACAACTCGGACCATGAGAGGGAGAACACCGTCCGTGCTCAACACGACCGGTTTATGTTCCCCACAGAGACCCAGAGGCCATAACTCATAAAATTAGCTAGGAGGGTTCATGCATGCCACAAATGTGTAATACAAAATCAACAAAATCCTTGGTATTCGTGGAATAAAGGATCAAAAAGAAGATCAACAGTATTATGGATTAAAAAATGTAAAAAACTGAAAAACCTCACTATATAAAATAAGCCAAGTACTAGTGTTAACATATAAGTGTATACTTGAAAAAAACATCCAAACCAAAAAACGGAATGGGTTAATAGACAAAGTGAGTCACCGTGAACCATCAAAAGGTGCAAATCAGTTTAATGCACCCACTAAAAAAGCGGACGCACACATGTAAAGTGATATTGTAGTAATGAAAGTGAAAGGAAAAAGACCATAAAGATAATAGGATGTGTGAAAAACAAAATGAATCACTCGTGAAAAATAGTGTAACAGGATACTAATATATTGGCCACCAGTCGTGTGCATCAGCGGAGGGCCGGGAGGCTAAATCGCCTACAAGTCCACCGCGGAGACAGACGAGGCCCATATATAGTAAAAAAGGCTATTAATAAAAATATATAATAAGAAAGAAAATTATATAAATAAGTGATCATTATACCTGCGTGTTATAAGTGGAAAAAACCATGTTGCTAATCCACAATATCCCATATCAAAAACGTCACATTCGTAATATTAGTATCTCACTTCAATATATCATCCTCCAAAGCCTATGCTGTTTAAAAATAAGAAAATATGTATAATTATGAATCCAAAGGGCTCAATACATACAACAATTGGCAATACTAAAAACACATGTTGTTCGATGGTGGACAAAGAATTGAGGTTAATAGTCAGATCTTCATATTTCGATTTCTAGTCCTGAGAAATCCTGGAGATTCGGTGATCAGTAGAACAGGCTAAGCATTCAAAAAACTAGCAAAATATCTAAAACATATATTAATATCTACATAGCAAACTAACAATTATGAAAAGGATGCAAAACTCTGCGTTTCATTTAAACCCTTTGGAGATAGGGTATCAAGTGTCACGGTCCACTTCATCTCTCTACGTAAAAGGCTTTTAAAGGTGTCACCCCCACGGTTACCCTGGTATATACGGTCAATCCCTTTAACTTTAAGGAGCCTCCAATTGCTACTGTGGTAGTCCCTGAAATGTCTGGTGAGGGGTTTACTTCTATCCCCAAAATCTTCCTCGTGATCTCCACTCTTAATGCCTTTTATGTCATGGATGTGTTCCATCACACGCACCTTCAATTCTCTTGATGTCATCCCCACATATATTTTATTGCAGGGACAGTGCGCATGATAGACCACATTTCTGACATTACAGATTATGAAATGCACTATTTTATATGTCCTAGTATGGTCTTAGTCCCAAAAGGAGTCAGTTCTCTCCATAACCTGACAGGCTCCACAACACCCACAAGGCACATTACCCCATGTAGGCCCCTTAGATCCAAAAATATATTGGGTCTTGGTAGGGGGAACATAATGGCTCCGAACAAGCAAATCACGTAGATTTGGGCTTCGTCGAGGTGTCATTGCCGGTTCAGGAGTAAGTAACTTGCATAGGCGCCTATTGGTTTGTAGGATACACCAATGTTTGCTGAATATATTCTGCATATTATTCCACTGTTTGTTATACCCCGAAATAAACCTTACCGCATCATGATCCGATCCATTGCTAGATCTTTGTTTCAATAGGTCCGTTCTATTCCTAGTCTTTGCATATTCATATTCCCGAGTGACTAAAGTTGTATCATAACCTCGATTAATGAATCTTTTCATTAGATCCCTTGATCGATGTTCAAAGCCATAATCGGATGAAGATATCCTCCTAGCTCGAAGAATTTGCCCTCTTGGGATGGCCTTAATGATATGTCTAGGGTGGGAGGAGTCAGCCATTAGATATGAGTTTACTGAAGTCGTTTTACTGAAAATATCAGTAGTCAACTTACCATCAGATTCAACCAGAATCCGTAGGTCCAAGAATTCCATTTCAGTTTTCTATATTTGCTCAGATGCTTGATGTTGACATTATTAGTGTTCAAGTATTCCTAAAATAACATAAGATCGTTGTCTGTGCCCTGCCAAATAAACAAAATATTGTCTATAAAGTGTCTCCAGGATACTACAGATAACTCGAAAGGGTTTTGTTCATTAAGGATCATATTCCTTTCCCAAAAACCCATAAACAGGTTGGCGTATGACGGGGCACATGTTGCCCCCATCGCCGTGCCCCGGTTTTGAAGACAGTACTTGTCCTTGACGATGAAGATATTGTGAGTTGACACAAACTCCAATAATTCAAGGACAAGTCCAATAATTTCAGTGGTTAAATTACCCATCTGTAGGAAAAATCTGCATGCTTGAAGGCCATGTGTATGTTGAATAGAGGTGTAGAGTGATTCAACATCACTAGTGACAATATACATATCCGGTTCCTGTCTCAGACCCTCAAAAGATAACAAGATGTCAGTGGTGTCACGAATGTATGAGGGAAGAGATTCCACGCGTGGTCTTAAATAAAAATCTATGAACCTACATGATAGTTCGCACATTCCCCAGATCCCTGATATAATGGGTCTACCGGGAGGGCATTAGACATTTTTTATGGACCTTGGGCAGAAAATATAGGGTGGGAAATCCTTGGCTCATTGACTATCAAACCCTCATAGACATCATGTCTGATAACACCATTGTCCACAGCTATTTTCAAAAAAAAAAATCAGTTTTGAATTGAAAAGTTCCATCGGGTTCTGGTTGAAAACTTTATAGGTTTCGATATCCATCAATTGCCACCTGGCCTCCCATTCGTACAGGTCACTAGGCCATGCTACAATATTTCCCCATTTGTCCGCAGGTTTAAATACAACATCCTTCATCCGTTTAAGGTCTTTCAATGCATTACGTTCACATACCGTCATATTGTCACTAAAGTTTCCGGATATTGACATCTATTCTTCTGTGACTACTCTGACAAAAATATCAACCTGCGGACAAAGGGAAAAAGATGGAAAAGTCGTAGATTTTTTACGAATACATGAGGGGAACTTGGTTTTACAGTCATCTACTCCGTAGTTCTGATCCAATAAACCCTCCATTGATCTAAGTGCCTCCCTCTCCTCATCATTAGATGGAATAAATTGATCAGGATTAAGAAAATGTCTTTTCAACAAAAGCTTGTGAGCAAACAAATGCAAATCCTTGACGGCCTCAAAAAAGTCAAAGTTGGCCGCTGGTGAAAAAGTTAACCCTTTTTTTAAGACTGAAATTTTGGCTTGAGTAAAGGTTTTATCAGTACCGTGAAGATGCCTGATAGAAAACGTTGGCAAGGCAAGGATACTGTATGTGTCCCCAGAGCTTTTACATGTAAATGACAGGCTGAAGCTAGAGAAGCAGAGTACTACTCATACCTATGGGCACCTTTCTACAGATGATCTCTGGTTTATGCAGGGATCAAGGCACTAATACAGCTAGTTTTAACACAGCAAAAAAACTACTGTTTTATTTTATAGTCAAGCCTTTTAGTGAATTTTAAAATGATGTAAATGTAACAGGTAGAAATGGAATAAGTTGTATGAAAATATCTGTCATGGTTTTTTATGCAGTGGATATTTGAATTTGGGTGACTGATTCAAGAACATAATAAAATAGCTATAAAATACACTTATGCTGATGCTTCTATTGGTTTCAGTACTCACGTGACTGATCATGATCTGAAGGCATGTTGCTTGGTCTAAAGGTATGTTTCAAGTGCTATTTTTGTGGCATTTCGCGCAGCGACTGTCAAACAATATGGAAGCTACATACAGTATTGTGAACTAAATGCAGTAGAGGGCCGTGGAGAGACTTTGTTGTGACTAGTGAGAGGGGGTGGACTGGGGGGGGGGGGTCTTTCTATTACTTATCCCTGCTGAGATAAGCAATGTAGCCCTGCTGTGATTTTTAAAAAGGGAGGGTCTGCTGTGACTACTGGAAAACTGAGGAGGGAGTCTGCTGTAACTACTGGTGGAAGTAAAGGGGGCCTGCTGGGAGGTATGAGGCCTGTTGGGACTACTGGGGAAGTGGGTGGGTGGCTGATGTGCCTATTGGGGAAACGGTTCTACTATGCATACTGGGGAAGTGGGGGAGGCTCATTTGATTACTGTAAAGTGGTAGGGAGTCATTGACTAGTATGTGTGTGGGCACCTGCTATGAATACTAGGAATGTGAGCTTTATTCTGACTACTGAGGGCTTAAAACCTCAAGTGACCTGTAAGGCCAGTCTCCTGCATGTCATTCCTAGCTCCTAATTTTTGGAACTGGCTCCTAGACCTGGGTAAGATTTGTCTAGGCCTAACATACATTTTAAAAGTGTTTGATTGTTTTATCAACTTTAATTTGAATGACATATTGGCTTCTTTTTTTTTTTAACTTGCATATGTGTAGGAGTTTAGATTGGACATGTGCATTTTTTTGTATTTCTTCTACTTGTATATTTGAACTGAATGTGTAATTTATTTATCTATTTCGTTTGTCCTTCATAAAAACTGAGATAAAATAATGCAGTAAGTTTACCTGCAGCCATATAGAAACGCTCTGGTAACACATTGTGATGCCATAATGTGTTCTGCTACAATTGTACTTATAGCAATAAGAATTGACAAACAATTGACAAAATAACTCTAAGCCACCAGCAAAGTGAAGCCTCAATAATGGAAATTGCATCTGCAGTTTTATGCTAAAATCACCATCTTTAAGAGTGTCATTTGGAAAAATCTTTTATCCACAACCAATGTACAAACATATATAAGGAGCATAACATCTGAAAAATATCAGCATGGGAAGACCATTTTTATGCTTCCATTCAGATGTACAAATGTAGTAGGTGTCATTAGGCAAAATATGCTATTACAACAAATTGACTATAGAATTGTCTATTCAGAACGTCTTTACTCAAATCAGTCAAATCCATCAGAAAATTAGCAAGTCGCAGGCATCATATTGGGGCCACAACGACATATCTATCTATCTATCTATCTATCTATCTATCTATCTATCTATCTATCTATCTATCTATCTATCTATCTATCTATCTATCTATCTATCTATCTATCTGTCTATCTATCTATCTATCTACAATATCTATTCAAATCTCATATCCATTTATATACACAGTTCTAGCTATTTTTTCCATTTGATTACTTAATTATCTTTCTTTAGTTTTCTTTAGAAGCTATTGAAATGCCATTTCCAATCATGTTTGATACCGATATGACCCCTTTGACAAATTATTAGTGTAAAGGGAATATCCTCCTCATATATATTAGAATAGCCTGTTAATCTCAATTTTAATGTAAGACATCTGTGAGTTTCATTGTGTGGTCGGTTGTTTGAACTACACTTCATTATAATGAATTATGCAGGCCTTATTCAAAAACTACTATAACATTTCCATGAATTATATATATGTACTTATATGTAATATTTATATTGTGTACATATGTACATCCTAATTATGATTTTTTTTAACATATTTATTATCCCTACATTAATATTTATATTAGCCTGTTATATTTTATACATTTCATATGATAAACTATGTAAATGAGTTACTTCATACCATTGATTTAATACCATATTTCAAAATTCTGTTTGAACAATTGTGAGTGGTGGACCTTAGTTTATAGTCAATACATCTTTGACATCATTTCAAGATTTTATATTTTTACACTACTCCTGATAGCAAAATTTTATTAAGCACCATCTTCATGGTCATAAAAATATACAGGATGAAACAGAGGGTCCAAGTAAGTTTAAAAATATCTTAAAATTGTTAGGAAACGCCTGTTCCCTTAAGAGTACCATGACTATAGTTCTGGCATCTGGCAGTGTCTGTTTTACCTTGAGCCTATCTCTTTTGTTTGTCCTTCTGCCTGTCATGTATGGATCAGTATTTACTCCCACATTCTTCCACCTCTCCTTTGCTTGTGATTCTCCTATCTTCTGGTGTTCTGATCAAGCTCCTGACATTTCCTACACTTCTGACTTCTGGACCTCGTGAATACTGATCACGGCTTGCCTCTCGTTTACCCTCTGCTTACCGATTCTGATTATCTGCTCCCGGCTGGTTCTGACTTTTGCTTTGCCTGATTACCCCTTGCTCTAGTTTTGGATTTTTAGTTAACCCTCTGGCTGGCTGATTTCCAGCTCAGGTTTGCCTGCATTGCACCTCTAATCCAACACAGTACTCTGCTAAGGCAACCTGGGTTCTAAGCAGTAAAGACCTTCCCACCTTGCGGTCAGCTCTGGTGAACACCTTAGAGTAGCCTTAGACACTGTCGATCAAAGTGGTTATGGATTTGAGGTTGCGGTTTTTCGTGCATGCTCTCCCCTGGCAGACTCCAGCAGCCTTTGGAAAATCGCTCAAACTTGCATTTCCATAACATAATCACAAGCTCATCTATATTATTTTTTCCACGATGGAACCTATGAAAGCCCTGGTGGATCAGATGCAAGATCTGACTCAGGCAGTACAAGGTCTGGCTGTAAGGATTCAACAGCATGAAACTGCGCAGGCCCGAGCAGTTGCTTCAGCCACATCTCCTGTGGGACCTAGAGTAAACATACAGGAGGCTTTGGATTCACTGTAAAGTTTACACCAGACATTAATACATTTTGCACATCAAATGGTCCCCTCTTAACAAATCCTCTCAAACACCTAGTCAATTTATGTACTCCTCTTTTTTTTTGGTCCAATTTGTGCACAAATTTGGCACATTTTACTTAGTAAATCTCACCTCGGTTGCTTCAATTATAACATATCTCGATATATTTATATGGCATACATAATACAATACATATTGTATAATATAAGGAGTACTGTGTAGAAGCCCTGCACTGAGTGCACCTATCTGAATTACCTAATGCTGCCAGCCAGCACATGCCATGTGTGCTTTCCCTATTGGCACACTGACTGAGGACGAGTATTAATTCGGGTGTGTAGTCTGAGGTCTGAGTTTATTTAGGGGTCTGATGCCTCCCCTGACCCATATTTTCTACTTATGTGGCTGATAGTGTGTGTGGTACCATTGTTTGTGTTTTTTTCTACCCCTTAGATTTCAATCCTGAATCCATTCCTGGGAGCAGCACGTCACAACAGAGAGACAGCCAGTCAGCAAATCCTGCAAAGAAGAAGAGCACATAAACATGGCTTGACAAGAGTGAGTACGGATAGCTTCAGATTTGGATACCTGCATCTCCACATTTTACTCAGCCTCCACATCTTGTTAGATAAGAGGAGGAAGAGGATGGACCGTGGTTGTCGGGGCTGGACGCCAAGTAGGACAGAGAGCGACTGTGGTACATCTTGGCATTGGAGGAGAAAGGAGGCATCAGACAGGCATATAGCTCATTTAAATATTTTTTAAAAGTAACCATAACAGCACCCCTCAGCTACGGCAGCAATGGTTATTCTACGAAAACTGTGTCACACTGATAAATGGCGCCCAATCTTATTCGCATTTGGAACACTCTGCACATTTTGTGTCGCCATATTCTGAGAGCCAGAACTTTTTTATTTTTTCTCCAACTGAGCTGTATTAGGGCTTATTTGTTGCAGGACAATCTGTAGTTGTCACGAAGGGTTCGTGGACCCACTGGGCCGTACCGTCTTGGCGGTATGGCAGCTGGACAACAGGACGCAGGTCAATGTCTATAGTTTGTATAGGGTACCTGTGGCAGCTCGGACAGTAGCGAGGCAGGCTAGGCAGGAACTTGGCAGCAGGTGGACGTCAGGTGTGGAGAGGCAGGTCAGGCACAGAATACAGCACAGCACGGCTACAGCAAGCACGACACTAGATTCAGGATACAGGAACAGGAAAACACTGGGAGCAGGAAACACTAGGGGGCCATTTGCAAGACAGACTAGGGATACAACAACAAAGCTCAGGCATAGAACTAGGGGGCTGGACCCCTCTTATAGTCCAGAGTACTCACAGGTCAAAGGTCAGGAACGAGATCCGGTGTGCACGCGGCCCTTTTTTAGAGCGGGCACAAGCGTGCGCGCGCACCCTACGGGATCCGGCATTGGTGAGTAGACGCGAGCGCTGTCTTCTCCTGAGGACGAGGCTGGGGCCAGCGCTTGCCGACTCGTGGCTGCGGCTGTCAGGGGAGGAACGGAGCTGACAGCCCGCAGCCACGGACATGACAGTAGTTTTCAATGGTAACATTTTGGCATAAATGCGATTTTTTGATCAGTTTTTATTCCATCTTTTGGCAAGCAAGGAGACCAAAAACAAATAAAATCACTTTTTAAAAAAAAAATATATATATATATATATTTTTTGTGTCACCATATTCTGAGAGCCATAACGTTCTTATTATTCAGTCAAAAAAGCTATGTAAGGGCTTGTTTTTTGTGGGAGGTTTTTATTGGTACTCTTTTGGGGTACATGCGACTTTTTGATCACTTTTTATTCTATATTTTGGGAGGGGTGGTGACCAAAAAATAGCGATTTTGGCATTGCTTTTTATTTAATTTTTTTGCGGTGTTCACCGTGTGGGAAAGATAACATTGTAGTTTTATAGTTTGGGCCGTTACAAACGTAGTGATACCAAAAAAGTGTCTTTTTGAAGTTTTTATTTTTTTCCTATAATAAAAGTCCTATTATAGGAAAAAAAGTTGTTTTTTTTTAACTTATAACTTTTATATTTACACTTTTTATAAAACATTTTTATTAACTTTTTGAACTTATTTTTTTTGTCCCACTATGGGACTTGAAGTCTTGCAGCACTGATCACTGCTAGAATACATTACAGTACCTACGTAGTGTAATGTATTATAACTGTCAGTGTGACGCTGACACTGACGTGATAGGAAGCCTATGAGGACCAGCCAGAGGCTTTTTCTTAACAGGTCCACCATGGACTAGAAACATAACTTAACCCCTTAGTGACCAGCCTATTTTAGGCCCTAATGACCAAGCTATTTTTTATTTTTTTTCGTTTTTTTCATCATCTTATTCAAAGAGCTACAACTTTTTTCTTTTTCTGTTGACATAGCTACATGAGGACTTGTTTTTTGCGAGTTATATTTTTTATGCAATATGAATAAAAAAGTTAATACCTACAGCCCAGCCATTGTCATAGCGATGCCTTCTTCTGTTCTCCGTCCAGGCCGGCCTCCTGGCATGACGTTTCATCCCATGTGACTGCTGCAGACAATCACAGGCTGCATTGGTCACATGGGCTGTAGTATCATCACAGGTGGTCGGACTGCACAGAAACAGAGGGACGCTGGTGCGGTTTTTCGTCCGGAATTCCTTACAGTTTCTTGGACGAATTCCCTGTGTACGTTTACACAGCGTATCTGCCCTGCGTGAACATGGTTTAAAAGTATTGACTTTCTCTCATAACAATAAATGCAAGTTGAGACAATATTTGCCTAATTTATTTTCCACTTCATAAACTATTACCATGTAGACATTATCCTTTCATCATTGATAATTGACTTACGTTCAGGTGTAAACATCTTTTATTTTTACTTGGAAATTCTATTTATCCAGAATTAACCCTTTCTTTGGTTTAAAAAAAAAAAAAAAGACATTGACAAGTAACACTGTAAGGGCAAACCTGGCACTTAAGGAGACCAGCAAGAAATAATGGTTAATGTCTCGAACATTTTAATTTATTTTTTCGTGGCGTTGTCTTTTGCAGTTTAACTTGAAGTAGCATTTTATATAGCTATCAAAAACCTAGCAAAAATTAATGACTCAGAACTGATAGCTTTCAAGAATGTTGCATTGATTTATTGAGTGGAGCCAGCTTCTTTGTGTGAAGAGCCCTTGTCTTGATGTAATAGGGCTAATATTACTTCAAGCTGTTGTCAGTTGACTTGGTAAAATGTTTCATAACACTCCCATTGCAGTTAGCTGGTGATTACCCTTAAGTGTTCTTTATGTAGCAACCTGAGAGAAACAATGATTAGTCTCCAATGAAGATGTTGTTGCTGCCATACAAACAATCTCTTCAACTCTGTGGATTTTAATGATCTAGACAAGGCCCAAGTCACAAAGCCCAATATGTGCTGCTGCATAGAAACTTAACAATTTGCAGGGTAGCAGTGATTGGAGTCGATTCCTGTGACGCACGAAATCTACTAATCGCTGCTCAGAGACTACTGGTGCCCAAAAGCAGCAGGAGGGAATTGGTTTTTAAGAGCTAAAGTAGGCATTGGCATATGTTATAGAAAATAGGACAGGGACTGCTTTAATATTGATAGATGAATTTCCATTGCATGCATAAATAAAAGCATATTAACAAGATTTCGTACAACCTTTTGCACATGTGTATATATAGTTGTCAAGTAAAATATGTGAAAATGCATCTGTTTAAAAACAATCTTAAAATGAAAAATACACATTTACCTAATAAATCAACACTGGTGAATATGAATAAATGATATTATTGAAGAGTTTGTCTTGTTTGTTATTGGTTATTTGTTACAGGATTATGAAAACACTACTATTTATAAAACTAAAATGCACTGTTTCCTTTGATACATTCGGATGTATTAAATGTGTTATTATTATTACTATTTTTGGGAAATTTTCCATTGACATATCTGTAAATAATATTGGCATAGACATCACATTTTCATGTCAAAATCTGACAATTATACAAAAATGAGCGATATTCCATGGTAGCAGTTGCTGTGGGACCTTTGGAGAGCGAGTCTAGTCCTGATTAATGCCATCCCCCTTTCTATGCCATCCTGTGCAGGACTCTCCTCTCCAGTAGAATTGCCAGCAAACATAGGGGTAAGAAAATTGCCCAATAGTGATAGAAATAGGTCGGATGAGGAAAGAAACACCAGAACCTTCTGGCCACGGTAGGAAACCATGGTCGCAGTTTAAGCTTTGCTATGGTGTCTCCTCTGTTCTGTGTGCACAATTGTACATAAGCATTGCAGAAGTAATCTGTTTGAGATTTGTTTTTCAGGAAGTTCCTTCTCCTATGTCACTGATCAACTGATATGTAGTGCTACCTCTTTCTTTAGGACAAGGTTCTTCATCAGCTGTTGTGTGGATTTTTACAGTTCTGTGATCCACCTACTGTTAAGAAAACCTACACCTCAAATGCTACAGACCTTCCTTATAAAAAGTACAAGGGCATGTAAACAGGAATCCCCCCTCACTCTTCAAAAAAAGGTTCTGCCGCAATTTAGGTGTGTAATATAAGGAATAATCTACCCACTACTGTAAATTATTAAGATTATTAAAAGACAGTTTGGAGTTCCATGAACTATACACTGTAAATGCGCTCGGATGGTGGCCTGCTACTTTTTATGATCACAGAACTCCTCTTATAATTTACGATATATGGGTACATTATACTATATATATTTTTCTTATTATCATTATTATTACTACTATTAATAAATAATGTACATTATACTATATATATTTTTCTACTTCTTATTATTACTATTAATAAACATGCATTTTTTTCTATAACATATTTATAGATTGCATGTTTTACATTGTTAATGTCACAAAATACATTCCATACTAGTTTTATTGTTAATAATACAATCGTTTTTTTATTTTTATTTTTTTTTATTTTCAATGACATGCTGTGGAGCGTGCAGTCATTCTAAACATAAAATGCAAGAGTTGCTAGAGATTATTTACCCTGGTAAGATGTAAGAGAAAACATGTGTTCCTATATCACACTTCAGGACGTCAAAACGATAGAATATTAGTTTATTAAATATCACACGAAGCCATGTACTTGAAAAGA